>NW_026020477.1:5545102-5862168 GCF_900185275.1 Solanum verrucosum | reverse complement strand
CCTTATATGCTTTACGTTGGAATAGAAGAAGCTGACATCAAATGTCCAAGTAGAGCAATTAAGTGTTAACATGGTAAAAGACACTATCTCCCCATTTGGGATTACATTTCTATGCTAATGAGTTTTATCTCAGTCTTTGTCGAGAGCATCCAAGCGGATGAATTCTCAAGCAAACCACAGGTGCGGACGACATAAAAAAGGATACAGCACAACGTGGAACTTTTTCTTAGCAGCAAACTGGGGCATAGTCCAAAGAGGAATACCAAACTCTTAGGACGCGAGCTGAGGAGCGACTTCCACCACAATCAAACTACACCCTACTAGAAGGCATGTGGGTTTTTCTTTAGGTTTATTCATTCCAGTTTCGCATCCGAAAAATTTTGGTTTCCACCGAAGGCAACTTTCCAATCCTAGTGACAATGCACCAAGGTAAGTTCTTAATTATGGTGTAAAGTGCACCACATTCATGGCTAAGAGGTTGCAAGCCTCCTTTTCACATTCGACTTACTTGTCACTCCCCAGAACCAAAGGTTATCTTGCATAATAGATTTCCTTTTCAATCGATTGAGTCAAACTACAAGCAGCCTGATTTCCTAAATTAAGGGATATATAGGCAGGATCAGAGATGAAAACTCGGTTGTATTCCAACATTCGCTCCTAAATCTTATTCCCAAGTTTTTCGGTCTCTTTATAATTTGATATTGGAATAACTTTTGAATTTTTTCAGAATCGTGCGGTAAATCAAGTGTATCGAACTACAAGTGGCCTAAATTCTCATATAACCTGAGATATGTAGGAAACCCATTTTTGGGGTTCGGCCATAATTCCTAAGTCCATACAAAAGCCATTTTCATAGAACATGAAGATGTGGTTGCTCAAAATTGAATTTGTCAATTTCATTTGCCTCAGATTTCTTTTATCAATCAAGTCAAACGAGGTACAGTTGTTGACACCCAATTTTATACCTCCACAATATAAATTAATTATTTTGAGCTTCTTCAATTTCAAACGATTTAAAATAATTAGTTTTATAAAATTTCAAAAAATAAAAATAAAATAATAATAATTATAGTTTGCAAGATATTCTAAAGAGTTTTATCACTTTTTGTAATTTTAAATTAACATATATGTTTTATATAATTTTGTATATAATTAGTATATTTTATAAACATTTCGAAAACCATCTCAAAATCATGTACCAAGAACAACTTTTCCCCTTCCTTTGGGGAGAAAAATTTGAATTGCGAGTTCGAGCTTCAAATTCCTACTCTACCCTTTTCCCACTCGAATTTTCCAGATTTTCCCTTCTATATATATCCCCTCTTTCATTCACTGTTGGAGTGGGGAGGGAAAAAAAAGTTGGGAGAAAAATACTAAGAGTTAGGTAAGTGTTGAGAGGAAGAAATATATCTAAACCAAAAATCTTTAAAGCTGTTCGGATCAGTCTTGGCTCTCGCTCATTTTTGTCTTGTTCGTTCAAGTTTCTCGAAATTGTGTTTTGGTGGAAGAATCGCTGCCCTCTGCTGCTCTTCTTATCTCAGTTCGCTACTCCAAAGAAGGTAAATTATTTTCATTCTGATTTCGTTGCTTAGTTTCCTAGCTTATAGTTGGATTGTTATGGGTGGTGTGAATCGGTTAGTCATTATTGTGTTTTTATCTCAATATTGAATGCTCTGTACTTGATGAGGATTTAGTTTCCGAAACTTATTATAAAAATACCATATTGGTTCGTTGTATTAGTAGTGTTTTGGTCTATTGGAGTGTTTCATAGCAGCATGTGCATATTGTTTCACTTTGATCTTGCTATGTATGTCATGTTACATCTTTATCTTGGTATATTTTGAAAATAAAATTTCATCACTTATGTTGAATCTAGTAGTCTGGTATGATTTGCTTTAGCCCGCTGATTATTCTGAGACAACACTTTAATTACTGTCACATCGAGAAATGCATCTTTGCCATTTATTTCTATTAGTTATCATGTTTAAGAAACTCTAAGTTGTAGATTTTCATGCCTATCTTATGATTTGATCTAAAAGAGTAGTAGCTTTATTGCATAAAAATGAGTTTGGTCTTATCATTTTAGCATGTTCGTGATTGATATATTTTATTAGTTCATGATTGTTATTTTAGTATAGTCATAAGTATTCCCTTTTTTAGGTGTCTTAACTTAGAGTTATTAAATAGTTCTCCATGTTTTTTCTCATATTAATCTTTGGTAGGATATTAAAACTTGAGTCTAATTTGGTTGTCTCTCATTACGTGGGTAAATCTCTGAGTTTTGTATGTTTATTTGTTGGTTAACTACAGATGCATAAAGATAGGTATTATTGAAGTTACCTCTTAGCTTTGACTTAAATTATTGTTTGGTGTTTCAATTCATTTACAAAAATATTTGTAGTTATTAATAATATGTTTGTTGGTACTAATTTGCGTAGTGTAGTTGTTGTTGGTTATAATTTTCTATTTCTTACTCTTTTGAGTAATTTTACTGTAAGTGCCTTCTATCCTTAGGATTAAATATGTTTTGTCAATATACAAGTCCTCCTTATTTTGCATACAGTAGGATACTCCTTGATTTAGGACTCTAAAAACACAATTATGTATTTTCTTAATTTAGATAAATAAGATTCTTATGTGATTTTATCTTCTTCTTTTACATGTGACATTTATCCGAGTCCATTTTGGACACCTTCGTTACATTTCGTTGAGTTGAGATTCATTATCGAGTCAACTTCATCCATTCCAAGAGCAGAGGCTAAAATACAGGGCAAACAGAAATAAATAATGCCGAAAAAGGGTTGTATACAACATTATACACTGATATACATGTTTAGTATAGCAAATGTGAGACCCCAAAACGCAAAAACACAGGACGGAGACGAAATACAGGAGTCCAGAAGCAAGAGATACATGAAAAGAGCTTATAATACACGCTAATATACACTAATATACATCAGGTGTATACAAAAACGGGTTTAAGATTAAACCCCAAAAATTCCAGCGAAATTGGCCCAAAAGGAGGCCCAAATCCAATTTCTCCCTTACTCTTTAATTATTTAATTGTGATTATTTATTGTTTGTTGTTTAACTCTAACTTTATAATTGTTAATTAACTTAATGAATTCCCCAAAAGATGAGTTATTTTCTTTGTGTTGGTTTAATTTTAATATATTTTATGTTTTTGTGTTCATTTATTTTAGGGCAAAGGGTCAAAAATACCCCTCAACTTTAATTTATTGTTTAACTTTACCCTCGCCGTTAAAATGAAGTTAATTTTACCCCTCCTGTTACTAATTTCACCAAATTTACCCCTCATTAGACGGAATCCCCAAAATTGACCCAAATTGACCCGAATTTAAAAAAACCCCTATTCCCTATTTTAAACCAATGACCCGACCCCCTAGAGGATAACCCATTCCCCTACCATCCTACAAAGTCCGTACATGCCTCAAAACTATAACCGATCTAAAATAATTAGTCGAACAGGTTACGTGCGAAGTAATCCCAAGGAAGAAATTCTCTTTCAAAAACGAATCAACGAAGAAAATCACAACGCAAAACAACATCATATCAGAAGTTCCAAATGTGATATCAAAGGATTCAGTGTTAAGGGTTTTGGATTCGCCAAGGTTTAGGGGCAAAGAAAATGAGGTATTAGTGAAGGAATTCGGTAGGGGTAATGATGAAGAGATCAGGGAATTTGTTTTATCAGATTTAAAGGGTTGAGATGTGAGATTAATGGGGGAGTGTGAGGGCATTGTTTGTGCATAAATTGATTGATTGTAAGGTATATGTTGGACCTGTTTTTAGGTCAGTGTTGATTGAAGAAGTAACGAATTGTGTGTTCGTTATGGCTTCACATCAGATTTGGATTCATCAAGCTAAAATATGTGATTTTTATCTTCGAGTGAGGAGTAGGCCGGTTATCGAGGATAGTGATGGTGTAAGGTTTGCACCATATTGCTTAAAGTATGAAGGGATTGAGAAGGATCTTGAGGAAGTTAATCTTGGTGAAGAGACAGGGAATTGGTCGAATGTAGATGATTTTAAGTGGTTAAGAGCAGTGCAGTCTTCAAATTGGTCAATTTTGCCGGAAAATGAACGCGCTGGCACAGTTGATATGGAAGAACAATCAGAGGGAAGAGAAATGAAGAACAACGGGTTAGAGGGGTCGGGGCAGGTCTGGGCATTGGGTTAAAATAGGGAATAGGGTTTTTTTTTTTAAATTCGGGTCAATTTTGGGGATTCCGTCAAATGAGGGGTAATTTTGGTGAAATTAGTAACGGGAGGGGTAAATTAACTTCATTTTAACGACGAGGGTAAAGTCAAACAATAAACTAAAGTTGAGGGGTATTTTTGACCCTTTTCCCTTTATTTTATTAATCAAGTATATTTGTCAAAATTTTATTAAGTTAAACCTTTGGTCCTTAAAAAAGATATTATTTAATGCTTCTTCACTTAAATCACATTTTTTTACTCATTTTAAAATTGTTTCATGTTAAAAATGTTTTTCTCAAATAAACTTTAAAAATGTTAGTCAAAACTTTTTTTTTCAATTAAATTAATGAATACTTACTTAGGCATTTTCTCTAAAGGGTTAGTCAATTAATTTAAAATAATTTTCATGCTTTAATTTATCAAATTGGTTTAAATTATTGTTTTAAAAATGAATTAAATAAATTCTAATTAATCTAGTTTTATTAATATTCTAATCACTTGCAATTTAATTCAAATGTTTCATTTTGGGTCCCTTTCTCTAAAACATAAAAACAAAATAAAAATAAAAAATGCGTCATTTATTTAATTATTTTTTCAAAGTTAATCAAATATTGTAAGTTATTATTTTTTACGTCAAAACCATTATTTTCCTAAGAGTAGTCAAATATATTTTAGTCAAGTCGCAGGTCAACCACATGTTAGCGGACACTTCAAATGCTTAAACACTTCTTGAAGTGTAAATTGAACTTCGAACCCTCTTTGGTATTTTCAAATGATTTTTTCTGTTTAAATCTTTGAAAATTATAAGTTTTCTTAATTTCTTAAAAAAATTAAGTGGCGACTCTTTTCTAAGTATTTTTCTCAAATTTTTTTATACTTAGAACATTTCAAAAAGTGATTTTTCTAAAGATAGGAAAATTACGACATAACATTAATTATTTTTATTTTTGTGACCGATTTAATTATTTTGAGTATTTTCTGATAATGTTTGAACTTATCTGTAAGCCTCATTATAAATCTCTTATTTACATAGATGGTTTTCTTCTTTCTTAATTATTTTTTTCTTTGAATTTCAATAATTATTTTTGTTGACTAATGGTAGATCTATATGAATTATTTATATATGTTTGTCAGCTAAAATGATCTCTGACCACTTTTTGAATCACATTTGTTTACTTTGATGTCTAATCATGACTTAGTGCTATTTTTGTTTGCCTTGGAATAATTTTATGTTTGTTTATTTTTTATTTATTTTTTCGTTAATTTCTTGTTTGAAAAATATTACACATTATGTTATGTTGCATTTCTTAGTTTTATATCATTATTATTATTATTATAGTTAAATTGGCCAATGAAAAAAATCTCTTCGTCGATTTCAAAGGCCTCTCCATTTTAAAAGACGGAAATTTAGTTTAGGTTTATATTCTTTGTATGTTAAAATTAGCCGATGAAGAGATTACCGTCGATTTCCAAGGCCTCCCATGTTAATAAAACGGGATTTTATTTTTAAGTTATTATTTGATTTATTCATTTTTACTCGTATTTATTTATTACTAACACTTTTACTAAGTGTATTTATAGGTACTCCGGAGTCGCTTCCCATTGAAGCCATTCGAATAAAGTTCAAAAACTATATTCATTATTATGTATATTGTTAGCGATAGGCAAACATTAGGTCGTTTCTCATATTTCTTGTTTACTTTATTACTTGTGTACATTGCATGTTTATTATAGTTGTATATTATTATTATTATCTCCTCCTCAATTTGAAAAAAATGATTTAGTTGGGACCCACAGTTGTGGATTTTGAAATATGTCTAACATTTTCCCTTCGGAATAAATTGAACCCCTTACCTAGAATCTATTGATTTCATAGATCATTTAATTGGTTTCCTCGTTTTTCCTAAAATTAGGTGGCGACTCCTTTAACATTCGTCTATTCTTAAAATTCTATTAAAATTGATTCAATTGATTTTTTTGAGTCACCGCGATGTTTCGTCCTATTTGAATAAAATAGGGATGTAAACAGAATGACGACTCCGCTGGGATATAGAGGTTCTAACCATTATAAATTCATTTTTTAAAATTAAGGAGTTATTCTTTGGGAAAATGCATAAATTGCCCCCTAAACTTGTCATGAAAAGTCAGTTACACGCTTAAACTATTGTAACGACCAATTACACGCCTTTACTATTTAAAATAAATTTAACACCACCCTGAGACGTGTAACATCACTCTCACAGCATGTAGTGTATTACATTCGCTGCCACATCATCCCCACGTCAGTGCCACGTCAAATTTTATAATTTCTTTATTCTTTTTGTTTTGTTTTCTTTATTAATTAACTTTCTTTTTGTTAACTCTTATTTACACTAATTAATCTCTATTTAATTATTAAAATTCTCTAATAGTTATATTTTTTTTATCGCTAAATCCCACCCACTTAATCTCTAATCTCATCGGAGAAATCATTCATTTGAATTTATACAAGAATTTTCTTTGTCTTCTTCGGCGAAGAACAACCAATCCATCACCACCATAAGTCCGCCTCCACAATGCCATTTGTTCTTCTTTTTCGACGAACCATCAGCCACCAAACAACCACCACAAAACAGCCACTCAAAATCCAAATCAATCACCAACAAACACCAAACCAGACCCTCTTACCTTATCCCTTTGCGATTTTATTCTTTTGATTTGTTTTACAAGTGTGTCGGCAAGCTCAAAGCTTCAGCCATGGCTCCGATGAAGTTCCAAAGAGCTCCACACTTTTAGATCTGAATAACCAACAAATAATCTGAACAACAAACAACACCACTAATACACTCACGTCACTGTGAATTTTTGAGGTTGTGATGAAAAAAAAAAAGTTGTGATGAAAATTAAAGAATGAAGAAGAAGAGGGTAATGGGTGGGGATGAAAGATTTTGATTTTTTAATTCTTTTTCTAAAGGGTAATGGGAAGGGAAGGAAGATTTTGATTTTTTTAATTCTTTGTTTAACTTTAATTTTTTCTGACGCGCCAATTTTTATTTATTTTTTATTTTTTGCCACGTCAGTTTTAGGGAGTAAATAAATTCAATTTTAAGTAGTAAAGGTGTGTAATAGGTCGTCAGGATAGTTTAAAAGTGTAACTGACTTTTCGGGACAAGTTCAAGGGAGAATCTATGCCTTTTCCCTTATTCTTTTATTATGTTATTCATTATATCTTTGTATATTTTGTTGATTATTTGTATATTATACTTGTTATTTATTCATTATTTGTTTAAACTATATATAACTGTCATTGCATTTCATGACATTTTCTGTTGTATGTATAGTATATTAAAGAACGGTTATGCGGAACCGCAGCCAGACTTTTTTATACTCAACCTATTTCCGGAATGATCGGCAATTTATTGGTTCGTTATGCATCCAATGGTTGTCGTGAGTTTCAGCCTAAGTTGTTCACTTGGGTTCCCGGTCTTTCAAAAGTCATTTTAGTCAACTAGCGTAGAGCGAAACCAAATCTCGATTTCTAGCGCATTTTGAATTAAGTTGACCCAACACCCAAGGCGTGTTAGGTCCATTAGAAGCCCACTTTGAGTCTAAAATAGCCTCCGGCCTAAATGGACGATCATAATTGTGTGTTCAAATTTGAAAGATGTATACGTCATTTGGCAATTCATTATCACTCGGGGTTAGGGGTTTAATTTAGTAGCTTACTCCAGTCGAAGAATGAACTTTACAAACTACCATTCCATCCAAAAGGTGTTGGCATTCGGAAATGACAAGAAGCTCAAAAGGAAGTACATTCCATAAAGGATTAGTTTAGGATGGTACCCCTGCGTGAGACTGATTATTTGTATTTTTTTCTTTTTTCTTATTTTGTAATTCTATTTGATTTATTCATAAAATTAGTACTAAGTATTTTGGGGCAATGTTGTCAAATGGCGTAATACATCCTTCAAATTGATAGGCCTACCCTTGACATAAAAGGGTCACACATTTGTATAGGATGCGCAATAATTGTTTGTATGTTATGTGATATAATTGAGTTTGTATTCAATCAAAGCAATGCTTATGTGTTTAATTAATTTTTTGTGTGATATTTTGCATTATCCATTATAAACACGAACTAACACTTTTGCCTCTTGAGTTTTTCTTCTTTTTTAAACAAGAGGTTGATTTATGTCAGAATCTGAAAGTCATTGTTTGTCCGAAGTTGCAAGGGACAAGAGGACTCGCGAAATTCGAGTCTATATTTCATCAGACACTAACACCCTGAAGTTGGTCAAACAAGTCATCAATCCTGGGGATGGGATACTTATTCTTGATTGTGACTTTGTTCAACTGCCTATAGTCAATGCACATTCTGAGAAAACCATCTTTCTTATTCACGAACAATACTGGTGCACCCCATGGTGAAATACTAGGTCTGATGAAGCCCTTATCTAGAAGGTCTTTCAACTGCTCTTTCAATTCCTTAAGCTCAGCTGGAGCCATTCTGTAAGGAGGGATAGAGATAGGTTGGGTATCTGGAAGGAGATCAATTCCAAAGTCAATTTCCCTTTCAGGAGGAACTCCGGGAAGATCTTCTGGAAACACTTCTGGAAACCCACTGACTACAGGAATTGACTCAAGAGTTGGGGATTCGGAACTAGAATTCTTAACCCAAACTAGATGATAGAGATAACCCTTAGAGATCATCTTTTTGGCCTTAAGGTAAGATATGAATCGACCCATAGGCACTAAGCTACTACCCTTCCATTCTTGGATTGGTTCGTCTGGAAACTGAAAACGAACAATCCTAGTTCTACAATCGACTGAGGCATAACATGAATGTAACCAATCCATGCCTAGAATGACATCAAAGTCTATCATTTCTAACTCTACAAGATCTGCTGAGGTGACTTTCTGAGAGACTGTGACAGGGCAATTTCTGTATACCCGTCTTGCTATAACTGGGTCACCG
This sequence comes from Solanum verrucosum, assembly GCF_900185275.1. Taxonomy (NCBI): domain Eukaryota; kingdom Viridiplantae; phylum Streptophyta; class Magnoliopsida; order Solanales; family Solanaceae; genus Solanum; species Solanum verrucosum. The sequence goes on along the minus strand of NW_026020477.1, from coordinate 5,852,993 downwards.
ACTAGAGTAGAAACTGAGAAGGGTTCTGAAAGAGTTTCTGGACTAACACTGAATTGGACTGCTATGTAAGGAGTTACAAAAGACAAAGTAGCCCCTGGATCTAACAATGCATAAACATCAAGATCAAAGACTCGTAACGTACCAGTGACTACATCAAGAGAATCTTCCTGATCTTGATGAGCCTGAAGAGCATAAAGCCTGTTTTGGCACTGTCCGCCACCAGTACCAGAAGAGTTACCCTGCTAAGTCGGGCGACCTGCTGGTGCTGCTGAAGTTGTAGACTGAGCTCTACAATTATTTCCTCCTTGACCTTGTCTTGAAGGACAATCCTTCAATCTATGACCAGACTGACCACACCCAAAACATCCTTCCTTACCTGCAAAGCACTCGCCCGGATGGTTCCTACTACATTTCGGGCAAGTTGGGTAGGTTTTGGTGCCTGAAACACTACCTTGAGACTTAGAGCCTGACGCCCTACCTTTCTGATCATTACGGAACCTGGGGGATGGAACACTAGCTGATGAAGGGGCTGGAGTCGAAGACTTCTGCTGAAAATGCGAGCGGTTTCCACCACCCGATTTCTGGTGGGAATACTCGTAGTTACCTGTTCTTGCTTTCTTAGTCTCCTTAGCCTGTTCCCTAAGCTTATCACCCTCAACCTGCTGAGCATGAGTCATGAGCCTAGAGATGTTCATGTCTCCCAACAACATAGCATGCATGTACTCTGTTTTCACTAAGTCTGACACTCCATAGAGAAACTTATTCATCTGAGCTCTGGAATCAGCAACCATGTGAGGAGCATACCTGGAGAGTTGGTTAAACTTGAGCCCATACTCTTGGACAGTCATGTTACTCTGCCTTAAGTTCATAAATTCCTAGGCCCTTGCTTCTCTCAATTCTATGGGGAAAAATCTGTCTAGAAAGGTTTTGCTGAAACATTCCCAAGTAATAGGAGCAACATTTGTACCCCTGTTCTCCTTCCACTGAGTATACCATATATGAGCTACATCCTTAAGTTGGTAAGATGCTAACTCAACCCGATCATTCCCAGTGACTTGCATCACCTCAAAGATCTTCTTGATCTCATCCAAGAAATTCTGGGGATCTTCACCAGTCTGCGATCCTAAGAACTCTGGAAGATTCATCCTAACAAAGTCACGGACCCTTGCTGCTGCTGATCCACCATTTGCATTCACAGGAGCTTGAACCCGCTGATTGTTCTGGTTAGCGACACTCTGAGCTAACATCTGAATGACATTCCTGAATTTAGCATTTGAGACTTCCTGATCTGGAACTGGAGGAGCTGCGTTTGCGTTCCTGGATACTGAGAACCTGAACCTACATCACGAGAAGATGTAGCACACGTATGCGTCAGTACTTGAGAGGTACTGAGCAGGTAGGATAGAGTAAAGCTGAAAAGAACATTAACTGAACAAAGCAATAAAGCAATGAAATAATCTGAACATGATATAGATACTGAATACTGAGCTAACTGAATGCAATGACCAATTTATAACATGTTGACTGAATACTGAATGAACTGTAAATGTGGTCAATGCAATAGAGTCTGACTGAACTGTGGGAGCTACTAATAACCGACATAAAATCACATGAGCTAAATGTGGAGTCCGATGTATACGCCCCATCGAGAGAACGCAATATACCCGGCCAAAGGTATAGAGGCATGACTAGCGTGATCACTAAACTGATATTGCCCACAGAGGGGACTTACACCTACGTGGCTCGTAGTTCTGGGACTATATGGGTACACTGAAACCCTAGTCCAACTCGGTATTATGCTACTCCCAATGAATTAAGTAGTTAACTGGTTATGACTGAATTTCTGTAAATGCTGGATAGCTCGAACTGAACATGCAAACTGAGAATGCAACAATTAATCTGATAATGATGCATTCATAAACTGAGGCATGTATACTGAATACTGAAATATCTGACCTGGCATGTGTAATTCAAGAACTAAAGAAATACATAGTTAGGGTTCTGAAATTCATGCGATAAACTGAGCAATAACATGATAATATGATTTGGAACATTTAAATAACTAATTCATGATGATCTGCTATAATTCTAGAAACCCTAGGTCTGTTCATAATCATGGAATCAAGAATCTGACTGAATTCTAGGGACCTAATGGGCGAAAGGAACCCACTAGTGATATCCCACATACCTGGTGACGAATTCCACGGAGAAATCTTTCGATTTTGGGGCTGGAACTGAAGAAACCTCGTTGCGTTCTTGAACTAGGATTCTTGACCTTTTTCTCCTCTCTTGCTTTTAATTTTTCTAAGTTTTGATTAATGAATTTGACTTAGGTAGGTTCTAGTTATGTTTCTAGGCTTAAACTAATTAAAACCTCATGATTTAGGGTCTAAACGACGTATCTTAGGGGTTAAACGAAATAGGAAAAGACCAAAAGACCCTTGAATTAACTGCTGTCGGAGTGACTGACGGAATGGACCTACGGTCCGTCAATCAATCGACGGTCCGTCGATTGGGTCCGTGGTCGAGTCTGCCCGACAGGGCTTCACTAAAACGGGAATAACTTTTTACTCGGAGGTCGGAATTTAGTAAACTCGGTGGCTTTGGAAAGATAATTAAATTATCTATCTAACCATAGGTCATGGTACACATAATTAATTTTTTTCTAAGAGTTATGACCATCTGAAGTTGACCCACCATTATTTTTCAGCTAACTGGCTGCTGACTCTCATCTACGGTCAGACCTATGGACCGTGGATTGAATGACGGTCTGTGCTGGTCGACCATAGTTTGTGTCAGAGGCTGGGTAAGGGAAGTCTTGATCCATGGACACAGACCACGGACCGTGGTCTGATCTACGGACCGTGAGTCTGTCCGTGAGTCGGGACTTAGCCAAATTTTCTGACTGAGTTCTGGGGAAGTTTTCTGTCACGAACCACAGACCTGCAGGACGGACCGTGAGTCCATCTACGGTCCGTGGATGGTGTCCGTGAGTGCCACCTGTAACACCAGAAATCTGAAATCTCTATTTTCGGATACGGGGTGTTACATAATTCTCATCTCGATGAGATACGTAGGCAACCCTTCTTAGGTTCGATATTCATTCTTTAAAAAAAATATTGTGTATATATTGTAAGAGTCATGTCTTCAGCTCAGTTGAGACCAATACAGTTAGGAGCATGCGAAATATTCAATATGATGAAGATGACTGACTTTGTGGTAAACCATAGATTCCCGTGGTACCTCTCATTTGTACTTTTGTGATTCTTGAAAATTCTCTTGCATGCATTCAAGATAAGAATAAAATTGACCTCATGGTTTCATGCGCATTGTGTGGTGAGCTTTTAGATCAAAATTCATTTGCATCGCACTGTTGACCTAGAACTTGGCTTGAATGTTTATTAAGGCGAAATTCTGAGTTATGTTTGGTTTGGGAAATGATTATAGACATTCTTTGACTCGATTGTGCCTTTCAAAACCTACCAAATGACATTAATCCCTAATTTTCCCACTTCGAGCCTGAAGCCTTTTCTTTGGACGACCACATCTTAGCCATTAGGCGAAATCCTGAGTTATGTTTGGGAAGATCTCACATGAGGATCATGTTCATCATCAAATCAGGATGACCACGGAGTCAGGAAGTGCCTAACCTTTCTCCTTCGACCTGATCCTTACTGTGACCCGAAATGAACTTATTCTCTCTTTGTCTCTTGCCTTTGAATCGAATATTCCGATGAAAGCGAATTCTCTTTCCGTCCCTCATCATCGAGAGGAAGAATCGCTAAGTGACCAATGACACTAGTCGATTATGTAGTTGGAAGAGGTAGAATGAGTCCTTAAGAAAGAAAACATTGCATGAGATTCTCATCCGTTTAGAATCTAAATTATAACGACGATAGCCTTTTTGTGTTGGAGAGGAAAAGTGAATAGAATAGAGAGCAAAAAAAATGAAAAGCTACTGCAAATTTCAATCAAGTCTGATACGTAATGAAAGAAATGAGACTTTCCTATAAATAGGTTTACAATAAAATTGAAAATACTAAAATTTAGGTCCACTAACTCTCTAAGTACTATTAGCTACTAATTTGTCACAACATCTAAACTTGCTAAAATAGATAAAAACCAATTAACAAACTCCTAAAGACTTGGCCAAGTATCTTTTAAATCACTTTTCAACACTCTCCCTTGATTCAAAACTGTAAACTGCAAGTTGAACTTTGAAGAACTCGTGCTTTGCTTGCAGAAATGACTTCGTAAAGATGTCTGTTGATTACTCATTTATATCACATGACTTCAAAGTAATCTCTTCGTTAGAAACAAGACTTCGATTATAGTGATAGCGAATATTTGTGTGACTTGTTCTACTATGAAATGTTGGCTTCTTTCTCATCGCAATAAAAGATCTATTGTCACAAAAAATTCTTAGTTGCACCAGTTGGTTTTTTATTAAAATCAGCACCAACTCTCCTTAACCAAATTGTTTGACAAGCTGCAGAGGTTGTTACGGTATATTAGGCCTCTAAAGTTGATAAGGCCGCTACTTGGTGCTTCTTTGAACTCCATGAAATTGCTCCAGATCCATCATTAAACAAGAAACTAGATGTTCTCTTTTTATCATCAATGTTACCAACATAGTCACTATCAGTAAATACAATTAGTATGAAATTTATTATCTTAGAATATCAAATTTCGTGCTTTGTTGTCCCAGCAATATATCTCAGTATTACCTTAGAATATCAAATTACTTTAAAGTTACCCTTACTTATTTTACTATAATGAAAAGTGGAAGAAAAATTAAAGAACTTACGTTTCTATGGTATGATCTCGTCAGCCCCACTATAACGGTCATGCAGACACTATAGAGGTGTCACCATAGCAGGAGTCTTTTCGCTATGACGGGATGACATCAGCCCGAATCAATTCAAATTCCTAAATTTAGTCGCGTACCTTGATTTTAAAATTGACAATGTATTTCAAGAATTTTTGAGATTTCGCACAAGGTGTCTTTTTAAATAACAACAAATTAGGTCATTACAGTAGATTCATGAGAGTTACATCTCATGTCTCGAAGCTTTCGCCTTACCCATGTTACATAAACCGTCTGGACTTACGCCCACACTTTTTATAACATAAATGATTAGTAGCTCTTTTTATAAAAATATATTTCAAAAAATGGTACGTTTTAAATTTTTAAAAGAACTCCAAAAGCAAGATTATGGCCCCAAAATCATTTTTTTTTCTAGTTTTTGGGTTCTTGAATTTTTTGTCAAAAACTTTTATTTTTAACTAGGTAAAAAATAAATCAAAATTTTCAGAAATCACCCTGTAGGTGGGAAAACGCCAAAAAGAAGTTTGTGTTGTCTTCACCAGAAGCTCCTGGAGTTTCCCACAATTTTCATGAAAACCCCATAACCAAGACAAGGACCTTCTCTTTATCTATCGCCTTTTACAGTATATAATACTCCAAAACAACAAAATCTTGATCCCCTAGACCCTTCTAGAATTGTCCTTTACCAGTATCCTTTCTCTATATACATACATCCCTCTCTCACTTGCAGAGTTTCATCAACAACAAGAATTGTCGATCATTTCAATATTTCACTCTCACACACTAAACCAAACCTATTTTTCAGTTAAAAAATGGCTTCATCAGCAACCCACCAAGTGAAAATCCCATTTTCCGGGCATAAGCTGGATAACAAAACCCCATTTTTGGGAGGGAAAATTAGTTTTGCATCACGGAAGAAATGTTACAGCGACAAGGCGGTGAGGCAAAGGTGCAGACCCATGAAAGTAGTGAATGAGAAGGTGGTGGGGATAGATTTGGGGACGACGAATTCAGCAGTGGCCGTAATGGAAGGTGGGAAACCGACAATAGTGACAAATGCGGAGGGGCAAAGAACGACGCCGTCTGTAGTGGCGTATACGAAGACTGGGGATAGATTAGTTGGGCAGATAGCGAAAAGGCAATCGGTGGTGAATCCGGAGAACACTTTCTTCTCAGTGAAGAGGTTTATAGGGAGGAAAATGGCGGAGGTTGATGAAGAGTCGAAACAAGTATCGTATAGAGTGATGAAAGATGAGAATGGGAATGTTAAACTTGAGTGTCCTGCTATTGGTAAACAGTTTGCTCCTGAGGAAATTTCGGCTCAGGTATGTATGGCTGTCCCATTTTAATGGTGAATTTATCTACTACTTATAAATTTCACTGCAAAATTGAACTTGGAATTAAGTTTGGTTGACAGATTTATGTTTTTATCAACTTTGGAGCTGAAACTTAGGTTGATGTTTGACTGTTTTTGGTTACTCTGTTTTCTTGATTATCTACAAAGTTTGAAATTTTGTTTTAGTGTGTGTTTATTCAAGCATCTCCTCCTTTTGCCTATACCCGCTCTGTTTTAGTTCCTTTAAAAAAGAATGCATTTTTTTGTATATGGCAATTCTTGATTCTAACTTTTTACGTTGCGTATAAAAGACCACAAGATTAAGATTAAAGAGTATGTTAATAGAATGATTAAGATTAAAGAGTATGTTAATACATTCTATGTATCCTTTATTTAAGATTACAAGTCTTCCTTTTTTTTTAAAAAAAATCGTGTCAAAGTCAAAACCAAACAAATAAATTGAAACGGACGAGTGCTATTTATGAGAAACCATATTTGGTTTGGGCTATTTCTCATTACTTGTAGGCTGGTGATCTTGGTTGTGCCACTGTGACTAACCATACAAATTATGTTGTTTTGAGTTATAACTAATAATTGTGCTGTCCTCCTGTGAACAGCACTGATAATATAAATGGGAATCAGTGATGAGTTGAAGCTAGCTATATCTTTCAATCTCTTAGTTAAATTATCTGTTGAATTTTGATTTGTTTAACTGAACCATTGAAAGTTGGTATGATTATATAGTAAGTATGGTTACTTAGTTGAGATGGATGGAGTCATTAGACGTATCCGTGTTTACCGCATATTTGAAAAGCATCATGCTTCTTTTCTTATTCTAAGGAATTGCTTAATTTCTGGTTCCCAGGTCTTGAGAAAACTTGTAGATGATGCTTCAAAATTCTTGAATGATAAAGTTGCTAAAGCAGTGATTACAGTACCTGCATACTTTAATGACTCTCAGAGAACTGCAACAAAAGATGCAGGTCGCATTGCCGGATTAGATGTTCTCCGCATAATCAATGAACCCACTGCTGCTTCATTGGCTTATGGATTTGAGAAGAAGAGTAATGAAACCATTCTAGTCTTTGACCTGGGAGGTGGTACTTTTGATGTATCAGGTATGTGAAGCTATTCAAGGCAAGATCTGGCTTCAGTCTCAATACTGGCTCTATTCTTCTTACCTATAGTTTAGATGATGACTATTGTTATTAACATAAACATAATAATATAAAAAGGATTATTACTACATCCTGATCATATGAATCTTGCTTTTCCAGAGTTTTCTTCCTTGGTACTAGGTTTTGGGTTGTATTATAGACTTGAGCATAATTCTATTACCTCTGTCGTGTATGCTGTGAGATCTAAGTGATGCTGACAGCTAATACATTAATGTTTTTACTTATGTATTTCAACATAGAACATCAACAATATGGATGGAAGAAAAAGCAGTGATATGAAGGCTCGTGGGTAGAATTCTAACTTTAAATGTGCCTTTGCATCTACACTAACTCATATATCGACTTCTATGATGCAGTTCTTGAGGTTGGAGATGGAGTATTTGAGGTACTTTCTACCTCAGGAGACACACACTTAGGAGGTGATGATTTTGATAAGGTATTAAATTATCAGTACCTTTGTTTTGCTCACATGCATCTTGTTTTTTTTTTCCTTGTTTTGGGGCTTCTTCTGTACAATGCTTACACTTTTTTCTATCAAACAGAGACTTGTGGACTGGCTTGCTGAAACTTTTAGGAAAGAAGAAGGAATAGAGCTTCTAAAAGACAAACAAGCGCTTCAACGTCTTACTGAAGCTGCTGAAAAGGCAAAGATAGAATTGTCAACCTTGACTCAAACTAATATCAGGTATCTCAGTTACTAGCTGGTTCTTTCTCCTTTGCTTCCCTTCCCTTCTGGAAAAAATGGAGGGTGAAACTGCTGCTTCTGCTCTAACAAGCTTTCATTGAATGTACCTTTCCTTTTTGTGCAGTTTGCCATTCATCACTGCTACTGCAGATGGTCCGAAACACATTGACACAACATTTACAAGGGCCAAGTTTGAGGAGTTATGCTCAGACTTATTGGACAGGTATCAATTTTGTCCACAAAATTACCTGTCAATTAGTATGGGGGTGTTGTTATGAATATATAGGCTTCAGCTGTGCAATAGCTTAGATTTTGAGATGATCTTGCTTCTGTAAACTGATGTAATAGTCCAGCCGCATAATCATCTTGTTCCTAAGATTTCACTGTTTGTCCTTCTGACTTGACAACTCCGATTGAATTTGTCTTCACAGGCTTAAGACACCAGTTGAAACTGCCTTAAAGGATGCCAGCCTTTCCTTCAAAGATATAGATGAAGTAGTTCTTGTTGGTGGATCAACACGAATACCAGCTGTTCAAAACCTTGTCCGCAAGATGACTGGTAAAGAGCCTAATGTTTCTGTCAATCCTGATGAAGTGGTTGCTCTTGGAGCTTCAGTTCAGGTTTGTGGCTTTCCCCTCTCTCTCTCTCTTCAAATCATCTTGTCTTAAGATTTTATGCAGTAATTATACTCGTGCAATATTGTGATCCGGTTACATTATTCTCTTTTATATTCTCAGGCTGGTGTCTTGGCTGGAGATGTTAGTGACATCGTGTTATTAGATGTAACTCCATTGTCACTTGGTCTGGAAACTCTGGGTGGAGTTATGACCAAAATCATCCCAAGAAATACAACACTACCAACTTCAAAATCAGAAGTTTTTTCAACTGCAGCAGATGGGCAAACCAGTGTTGAGATTAATGTGCTGCAAGGTGAAAGAGAGTTTGTAAAAGATAATAAGTCTATTGGAAGGTTCCGCCTAGATGGAATCCCTCCAGCTCCCAGGGGTGTTCCCCAGATTGAAGTGAAATTCGACATCGATGCCAATGGTATACTTTCTGTCACGGCTACTGATAAGGGTACAGGAAAGAAGCAGGACATTACCATAACTGGTGCTAGCACTTTGCCCAAAGATGAGGTATACTCAACAAATCTTTGGTGTTTTATCAACTTACAGCTACCATATTTCAAGTATATTAGTGTGATTAAATGCCTGACAAGATACAAATTGCATTCCCTGATCTTTCCTCGCACCTTATCAAGTATTGCACAATAGTTAAAGTGGATTCTTAAGTTGCATGTTACGAACTGTGTGAAATATTAATCACAGAGAGATTTGTAATTGTGGTTATTATTTAATCCTATGACATATTTCTCACTGATGTTACTTTTAATGAAATGAAATTTCAGGTTGATAGAATGGTTCAAGAAGCTGAGAAGTTTGCTAGAGAGGACAAGGAGAAGAGAGATGCCATAGACGCAAAGAACCAAGCAGAATCTGTTGTATACCAAACCGAGAAGCAGCTAAAAGAGTTGGGAGATAAGGTGCCTGCTGACGTTAAAAACAAAGTGGAATCCAAACTGAAAGAGCTCAAGGATGCCATTCCCAGTGATTCTACTCAAACCATTAAGGACGCAATGGCTGCACTGAACCAAGAAGTCATGCAGCTGGGACAGTCTCTATACAGCCAGCCAGGTGCTGCTGCTGGTCCTGCTGGTTCTGGTCCTTCTCCTGGTGCTGGTACAACCGGAGCATCTGGTTCCACCAGTAAAGATGATGGAGATGGAGAAGTTATCGATGCAGACTTCAGCGAAAGCAATTAAGAATCCATCAATATATCAAATTTCTTTTAGCAACAACACCAATAGTAAATATTTCGTGTAAATTTATAATAGCAGATGAGAGGATTGTATATGCGTGGCTAGTTCACTGGAAGTGTAACAAAGTTGAAGAATAGCTTTTCCAAACCAATCTGGTCAACAAAAGTGCTCTCAAAACGAGTAATAGCGAAATCAATTGTTGCCCAGTAACTATACTTATTTCAATAATTGAAGCTAGAATTTTGCATATTATGAGGAGATTTTTCATTATTGATTCTGAAACTGAAATATTTATTCAAGGACGAAAAAATTTCATTCATCTTCTTATCCTAGCTCATTCTGTAAAATATATTATATTACTAGAAAGAGGAGTGTAAATAGTTCCTCCAATTAGAAATTGTTCACATATTCACCATCATCTAACACTTCAAACAGATATGAAATAAAAGGGACATTAAACCTTAAAACAGAGATGTTAATTAATCTGACATAAATAAATCATGAAAACCAACATTAATTCATCTAAATCGAAGCAATTTGATGCAAGCTCTTAGAATCTTATTGCCTTTCTCCTTGTGAACATTAAAATTCTCAGTTTTTTCATCATAAACAAGATTATCATTTCGATGATGAATTTTGCAATATCCTCCTCCTCCTCTACCTCCTGCAGATGAAGATGAAACTGAAGATGATCTTTTCATTGGAGTACTACTTCTTTCTTTCTCCGTCATGGATTTGTATGACGAAACAGAGCGGCTTCTTTCTAAAATAACTCCAAACATCTCTCCATCCCCTTCTTCCCCATTTATAATATTTTCATCATTTTTGTTGCTTTTTTCTTCATGGGGTTGAGATATTATTGGTGGGGTTTCAGATATTGAAAGAGAAAGATGATCAGAGAAATCTATAGCTACTGATTTTCTTTTGCTTTTGCTTTTACTGTTGATTCTTGAATATCTGTTCATCTTTGTTTTTTTTTTTTTCTTTCTGCAGAAATGGTACTGTTATTTTTTGCAGTGTGAATGTGGGGTTTAAATTAGCAGTTGGAAAAAAGAATTGAGTGTTGAAGTTGTCAAAGGGACTAAAGAATAAGAAGGTAAGTCAATCATTGGATGAAAATGTGTGACTGTGATGTGGGCAAACTTGGATGTTTCTTATTGCGTGCTTCAATTTATTCGGAAAAAACATTTAATTTAAGAAAAAAAAAATAAAAAAATCTTAAATCTTGTGATTTTAAAGTTAGGTAGAATATACTAAAATATTTTTTAATTTTGTTATTAAATTTTTTAAAATTTAAAAGGTTTTTAAAAAAATACTTTTTTAAATCAACTAAAAAAAAGTAAGATACAAATTGCTCAAAGGGAGTACTTTAATTAGGAGGGAAATTATGAGTTCCCTTGCTCTTAGGCTAATATTTTTCTATTCCTTATCACATTCCCACTCACGGTACTAATTGTGTATTGGATAGAAGTATCAAAAACACTCTTAAATTTGGCACAAATTATTAGTTTCATATTTGAACTATTGACAGCCTTAAAAACACTCATTTACTTGACTAATTGAAACTATATACACTTCCGATCTTGCAACATTAGTGAAATACATCCCTAAAGTTTCGTCAAGTTTAGGGGTGTTTTCAACACTTCTCTCGATTTTTATTAAAAACTTCATGCTCCTACAAGGGTTTGAGACCACTTGCTATGATATGTTGCATATTGGGAGCATATCAAAGGTGTATCTAAGTTTAGTTAGTCAAGTAGAGGGGTGTTTTTAAGGATGTCAATAATTCGAGAATGAAACTAATAATTTGTGTCAAGTTTAGGGGTGTTTTTGATACTTCTCTCAAATATTAAGTTCATATAATTAGGGGTTGAATTGAATTTTTCGATTAGATTGTAAAGTTTTGACTTTTCAATTTTTTATTTTAAAAAGGTACAATTCACTTTGAATCAAAACAAGTTTGATTTGGTTCTCTTGTTTATTTGGTTCAAACCTTTTTTGTTTATAATTATTTGATTATGTCATAAAACAATTAATATAATTGAATAATTATATTTAAGAACAACAAAAAAGAACAAATAGTATAGAGGATTATGCGTCCAAGGCTCCAACATATAAATTGAACACACATAAGGTGTGTCAGCTGAAAGTAACGTATGATGAAATGTCTCTTATGATTGGTAAGAATTTGATTAGAAAAAAATAATATTTTAAAGATCTTTCATATTTTATTCACGTATTTACTATGTTATTTTTGTCACTCTTATGTAAAGGGAGGTTAGCTGCAGAGGCGGACCTAGGTAGAAGGGTATAGGTGAAAGTTCACTCGTTAACTTTTAAAAAATTATATATACATCTCTTGAGATATGAACATAGATTTTCTTACACACCCTGAGATGCCAAAGTAAGTTGGGTGAATTGGTTGAAATGTTTTTTGAATGCACGACCTCATGGTGCAAAAGTAGAGTTGACTACTATCACTCCACAAAGCAAACATTGCGATCAAAGTCATGTAATTAATATTTATATAAATACTTAGTTTTTATAGTTCTTATGTTTGACAAAATCATTGTAAGAAACACTATGATATGACATACTTTAACTAATGTGTATTAGTCTTTTATGATGCATCCATCATCTTCAATTTTTGAATTCGCCTTTGATCTGATTGTATTAGCAACATGGTGGACTTGCTAATAGGAAAATATGGAGTTTCTTTTTTCCACAATATACAAAATTGAATTGTGTATAAACCTTTGACTTTTTAGAAATTCTATTTTTTGTAGAGTAAAGTTGTAGGATTATTGTGGACTTACTCCATGCAAGTGTTCTATACTACTTCAAGGTGTACACATTTGTATTTTACACACACCTTAGACTTTCATCTCCTTATGCACCAAATTCTTGAATTTCTATTTTGACAATTTAATTTAAAGGAAAGGACTATACACAATATGTCATATTATTTAATATCCCCTCAAATAACCTTTAACTTTATCGTGGTTTCGAGCTCTAAAAAGGAACAACTTGATCTAGTGGAGAATATTTCAACATATGATGAAAATCTAAATTAATTGAACAAGTAGATTTTTGATACCATATACTCCTTCCGTCTCATTTTATGTGAGGTAGTTTGACTCGACACGGAGTTTAAGAAAGAAAGGAAATTTTTTTAAAATTTGTGATCCAAAATGAATGATAGAAATTTGTGTGGCTGTAAATCATTTCATTAAAGGGTAAAATAGATATTTTATAGTTAAATTGTTACTTAATATAGAAATGTGTCATTCTTTTTGGAACTGACTAAAAAGGAAAATAAGTCACATAAATTAAGACAGAGGGAGTAATTATTTTAAAAAATAGTTTTTAGGTAAGTTGATTTGGATAGTGCATATTCAACTAATTTTTAATTGATTGAAAGTTTGTCTTTTGGTGTGTATGATGTATATATGTATGTGTATAAAATAAGTACAAGAAGTCAACAAATTTAAAGGAGTTTCCACCAAGAGTCTTCATGAAAATTAATTTAATGTCAAAGATAGGTATTAGATGGAGTAATTTCAATGGATATTAAAATTGAGAAAAAGGACAAAAGAGAACAAACAAAGGTATTATTAAACAAACTAACTTATTTAAGAAGGCAAAAGGACAGCAAATGGGTCTGGAAATTACTCATATTATGGTACTATGGTTATGTGGTACAAAGGGATTTCCTTTTGCCCATGTTATATGTTTCTTGGGATCCCTTTGTCTATTCAAATTTTTATTTTATTTTTTTGGTAAGAAAATAGTTTATGGTTATGTATGAGCGGAATGACACGAGGAATTCTTATACTTGGCTTCGTTAGTTAGTTAGTTAGATCCTCCTACTCATTATTTTTCAAATGAACATTTAAACTCGATGAAACAGTATTTTTGACCTGTTTCTCAAGTAAAATTCTTTTCAATACTCAAAAATTCAAGCTAAATGCACATTCAAATATAATTCAATTTTCAAATATACTCTTTCAACTTTCACATAGATGACACTAATGGGTAGTTGTAGTGATTTTTATTGAGAAATTCCACCACCAAGAGTTTCCACTTGAGGTCAAATATGGGTAGTGGTAGTGATTTTTATGTTCTTTTTGTCAAAAAGTCCAATTGATGTCAAAATGGGTAGTTATGATTTTCTAAAAGTTTCATTGATAGATACTGACTTTGAAAAACTGACACAAAACAAAAGTAAAAGAGAAAGAGTCAGTTAATTAGAGGGAAAGAGAACAACAAGGTGGGTTGGCAGTAGTATTTTAGGTGACTCAGAGGTGGAATCCGAATTTTTAGTTTATAAATTTTAAATTACTAGTATTATTCTTGATTATTGGATTTTTTATTTTTATAGCTATGCATATCAAATAAGTTTCTATACATGATAAATATAAAATTTAAATCAAATTATTGAATTCTATAGTATAAAGCCAGCTCCACCCTTGTGTGGTGCCAAGTGTTCTACAATTTTTAATGTTCCTTATGAGTTAGATGTGGCCAATGTGTTAGTTCTTTGTGGGGAATTTAGGTTTTATATTTGGACAAAAACCAGGGTGTTCCAGTCTTTTTGTCTATGAGTTGGTAGGGATTTTCTTATTTTCCATTCAATTTTTGGTATCTATATTGGAGCCCGATTAAATTCGAATTCACGTCAGGAAGTCTCATAGTGGGGCTAAAACACTCTCTAACAAAGGCGACTCCGTACCTAAGGGGGCTCGAACCCGAAACCTCTTGATTAAGAATAAAGAAGTATTTATCACTCCATCACAACCCTTGTTGGTAATGATAGGATATTTGTTTGTGAGCATTTTGATGTGCCGAACTTTCATTATGTTCCGGCTTGAAGATGAGTCTATTATATAATATTGAATTTACATAATATAAATTTATTTATTTTATTTATAATATTAAGTTGTTAATTATAAATATGACAACTTCATAAAACTGCATGGTTATACATGTTTCTATATCTAGTTTTTTTTTACTTACTGTGCTGATTTTGTGGAAGTCATAATTTATTTTTATTTAATTTTTAAAATTTTCAATCGCAATAATATTTGAAGACGTTTCTTTATTAAAGATTTCATTTTCTCTTTCTTATTTCCCTTTTGAAGAAAGGAAGACCATTTAATTGATTTTTTATCAATTTCAACGTTAATTTCAAGGTAGAAGAAGGCTGGGGTACACATGATCGGCAGGGGCGGATCTACATGGAGGTTAGGGGTCACCCGACCCCCCTCATCGAAAAATTACACGGTATATATAAGATCAAATTCTGTTTTTATGTGTGTATATATTAAAATGAACCCTCTAAACACATGTAAAGAGGCTAGCTCAGTGGTAAAGGGGGTTCAAGAATTCGCTTGGACGTCATGGGTTCGATTTTGCGCAACAACACTTTCCTGAAATTTTTCTTGTTTTCTTCATTTGGAAAATCAAATAGCAAGGCTGAGATGAGCTCAACATTTTTGGGCTGGAGATTTATTGTTTTTTTTTTCTTCATTTTTTAATGTTATTTCTCCTTTTTAATATTCATTTTTTCGAATTTCTAAGGCACATTATTTTCATTTTTGTATTTTATTTTTTTATCTCCATTGCTCATTTTACTTTTTACGTAACTCTCTTTTTATATACTAATTCAAAGGAACTTTTTAAAAAACTGTCAATTATTCTTAAACTTGAAATTGAGATAGAGAAAAAAAACTTTAAAGATAAGTTAAACTTAATCAAACGAATAAATTTGAAAGACATGATTATTCATCATATTTCTTTCTCATTTTTTCAGTTCTATTCTAGAGAGATGTAAACTACATTGATATGATTTATTCATTTTTTTTACCGATGAAAAACCTTATAAATTGAATAAATGAACAAAAAATTGGTGATGCTATTTATTTATCCTTTTATTATGCATTATAATATTAGTAACTCAATCCCCACACATTTTAAAAAGTATTAAACAATTTTTAAAGTAACATATGATTGAATGAACACTAATTTAATTTATTTTAAAAATTCAAAATAAAGTAAAATAATAAAAAATTAAAGAAAAAAATCATTTAAAAAAAAAAAGAATCAATGAAGCATAGTAAAAGTAGGAAGAAACGCTAAATGCGGCATGACAAGACAAATTATATTTAATGGATTAAGGATAATTTTTTCTTTCCCGATCCGTTTTGCTCCATTTTCTTATTTACTTCTTATAAGTTGAACCCCCTCCACGAAAATCCTGGCTCCGCCACTGAGGATCGGATTGGTTTGGGTTTTTCAAATATCAAAATCAAATCATTTGAGTAAAAAAATTAAATTTGTAAACTAATAAAACTCGGGTTTTTTCGGATTTTTCAACCTCAGGTTGGTTCGGATTTTTCAAATACCAAACCAAACCATTGTGTCGAATTTTTAAACTTTTAAATCAAACCAAACTAATAAACCTCGAATTTTTCCAGCTTTTTGGATTTTTTCGGTAAAGTATGCAAACAAACATATAATTAACTTGTGCTCCAAATATTTCTTTAGTCCAACCAAAATACAACTATCTAAGCTATTTCTTAAGAAAAAAACACAAAATATGAGATGAGTGATGACACTAAAATATTCAATAAAAAATAATTATGAAATCATCATATAAAATAAATATTGCAAAGTCATAATGAAACTGGTCATAATTAAAAGTACTAAATCAATGCTAAAATAAATCTAATAAATATTAGTTACATGAGATTATGTATTTTAAATTAAAACTAAAGAACAAATATTCAATATTATTGTCATTCTTAGTGTTGAATTAATTTATTTTGTTAGCATAGTATTGATTTGATTTCGAATTGAGCTTTATTAGAGTTACTAATATCTATGAACTATAACCTTTATTGAACCATTCAAAATTCTAAGTCTAAAAAAACTTGAAAAAATATGTTAAAAGATAAAAATTATGAAAACATATAAGTAAGATTTAGAAATTACATCAAAGTAAATACTTTTATTATAAAATAATTTTAAAAATTATATATAAAATGTCGGGTTGGTTTGGTCTTGGGTTGACTTTTTTTAGTTAAAACTAAACCAACCCAAGTATAGTCGGGTTTTTCTTCAATACCAAACCAAACCATTAGTCATATTTTTTTTCCGATTTGACTCGATTTTCGATTTGATTTTATAGGCCGAGAAGAAGGTATTCATACCATATTTTCTTGGTAATACCCTTTGGTTTGTTTGCTTTCATTCTTCATTTTCAAATTTCAAGGAGAAAGAGGTTACACTTGTGTATTTGTTAAGAATATGGTATATTAGAAATTATTTATAGAATAAATACTGGTGTATTATATGCATTAACATTAGGATGATATAATAAAAGGTACATTGATACCAAGTTTGGTTCTATAATAATTTTTAAAAAATAGTATATTATATGATGGCAAATAAATATGATACATGGTATAAGTTGTTATATCAATATTTATTCTATTCCTTCAATCTTGAAATTCATATACATTCCAATGACATAGTTATAGATAGACACAAACAAACTTACAACATGCATAACACCATAATATAATTAATTATTTACAATTTTTTTTGAAAATTAGTACAATTTAATTAATATATTATGGTGACAATGTGGTGTACACTTCAAATATGATATATTATGCACAACATACATCATAATTTACACCACAAGCTAACCAAGAATTATCAGTTTATTTGTTAAAATAATTTAATTACACCATGTGCATATGATGATGATTTAACATTGTTATCCTAAAAAAAATTAACATAATAAATGACCAATACAAAACTATAGTTAACTAAATGCATTACACCAGCATACAATTAATTTATATATCATTTTTTAATTAATTATATTTTGCATGAATGTACATTATGGTGAAAATATGGTGTACGGTTCAATTTGATACAAAATAGATTATTTAAACCAACACATACACCATGAAATAACCAAGAATTTATCAAATTTATAGGTATAATCAAGTTAATTTATACAATTCAATTTATATTTGGTGATAATTTTGATTTGGTTATATGTGCAACCTTTCAATGCATAATATCATAATCTACAAACCATATTAATTTTTCCGTTTTAACAATTATACAAACACTACTGTCATTCAACATACGAATTATTCATCAAAATCAATTTACAAATAATTTATTTTTCATGATTAACAACATCGATTTACATAAAAATCAACAACTCTATTAAAGTTTTAGAATTATACGCACAAGCCTTCATATCACTGTTTTCCTTCCCTCCACATACTGATGTTCTACGTTGAAATACATAAATCGAAACACTATTTATGTATTTAAACGTTATACAACTTTATGCATAAACAGAAACATTCCTTCCCTCAGGAGGTTAGAACTCTACGTAGTGTCTATTTGTTCAACTTTATACGAGTGTTTATTTATGCACACCCAAAATTGGAGGGCATAAATATGAGTTGAGGCCAAATTAAAGGATCTATTCATGTATTTTGTCATCTTAGAAAGAGAGGAAAACAAGTATGTTCAAAGTGGTACTTATGTGAACAAGAGGCAGAGACAATAAATCAATTGGTTGTACATAGCAGAACTACAAGGCAGCTATGAGATCAATTCATCAATCTCAGACAGAGGCATATCCAAGATTTCGAGATGATGGGTGCACTATTACAAAAATGTTGATCTAAGATATAAATTTGATCGACATTTAGGTTCTTATTACTAAAAAAAGGTTAAAATTTTAATATTATAGGTCCATAATTAATATATATATGAATTAATTAAAATGTCAAAAGTGCTACCAATAACCACTTAGAGAGGTGTTATATAATTTTAGAAAGGAAAATGAAACAAGATAAATATAAAATTTAAATTTCTAACCTCACGTAGAGAGGTGCACCCAGTCATCATCCATTACATGATACTCCGAGTGTGGGTTCACATATCTATATTTCAATA
The DNA here is from genome assembly GCF_900185275.1 of Solanum verrucosum. Lineage (NCBI taxonomy): Eukaryota > Viridiplantae > Streptophyta > Magnoliopsida > Solanales > Solanaceae > Solanum > Solanum verrucosum. Next base: position 5,834,155 of record NW_026020477.1, on the reverse strand, counting down.
ATTTCTTAAAAAAACAACTCTACTATATATGATCTCGGGAGGGGAGCATAGGTTCATGTGAACCCGGTGACCCCCCCCCCCCCCACCGGATACGCATCAGAGGTTCTAGCTGGACAATGCCAAAAAGAACCTTCGAAGTTATTGCATGCTGGAACAAAGATGGAAACTGCAAAACTAACAAAGATGATCCTGAGGAATCATAGATGTACTAGGTACCTTGTAAGATGAACAAGGCTCTAGGTTTTGTAGTTCACCTGCCTCTTTCGTTTTTGATCGGGGTGGATCCTGATATATACGCAGAAAAAGATTCAGACCTTTATTAAGTGAGTGCAAACAATTAAGCAAATTAGACCTTAGTTTATCTGAATACTTGTGCCAGTACAGAGATAAATATGAAACGTAAAGAAACTACTTTGAGCAATGGCAAGAAATGTTTCTTTCATCATACTGATTGGTTCAATTGACAATCTCTATTCCTGTAAAAGGTTTTCCTGCATGGAGTTGAAGAGCAACATCTCCAACAACCTGTAATTTAACAATTACTCTCATATTACAAGTTCCATTTCAACAAGATGTACAACAAATAATAAACTAGCCTGAATTGAGCAAACTACTGACCTTGGCCATGTCTCTGTAAGACAATTCTGTCACACCAGCAACATGGGGTGTGATTATAACATCTGGAAATTTGAGGATAGCATCATCAGGATCAAATGGTTCAGTCCAAGCCACATCAATTCCTAAACCTCCTAAATGTCCCGATTTGAGATGAGTTAAAACAGCATCATAATCCAACAGACCACCTCGAGAGATATTAATCAGAATGGCACCCTGCACCAAACAAGAGCATGCAAACTTTCATGAGATATAAAAATATTGGTAACCCATTGTTTACCCATCTTCAACCCACCCATTATAAGCCCGGTAAAGTTCGGAAAGTTTGTTAACCCGCCTATTTATTTATTCAACACATTTTTAACCCACATAGCCCATTTGCCACCCTTTATATTATTCAACACATTTTTAACCCACATAGCCCATTTGCCACCCTTTATATTCTCCACTGATTTCCCCCATGGAGGAATAGAATTTAACACGGTTCCAAACTTCCCCCTGACCCCCCCAAGTTTCTGGAAGGAGATTTCCACTTGAAGACAAACCTTTCTCATGACAGATATAAAATTGTTGTTCACGATGCCAATCTGCAAGTGAGCAGCATATTTTTAGGTATAAGCTTGGCAAAATATATTGATCATCAGAAAGCACAAGATTTCCTGACCAGCCAGAGAGAAAGAGCAGTCTTACAGTTTCACTGTTCATAGCTAAGCAACATACAACAATATCAGCTTTGCTTGCAAACTTCAAGATATCAGCATGGTTTCCCCTCTCGTCGACCAGGTCAGTGTAGCCACCATTCTCAACAGACGGTGCTGGAAACATAGATATGCGGTTCCTATCAATATTTAGAAATGAATGAAATTCACAAGGTTTTCTTACCCTCGGATTTGCTCGAGTCCTGTGCAAGCCTGCCCCAACTTCGTTTCGTAGCAAGTATTTTCACGTCAAATGGACGTAGACGCTTTGCCAAATGTATCCCGATATTTCCAAACCCCAGGATAAACACCTATATGATAATGCAGAAATTGTTTAAGACATAAAAAAAGTGTGATTCTTACACAAGTTTGATGGTCTGTAAATTCGTCCAGACCTAGTCATCGACAATATCCAAGCTCGCGACAATGCCATTAAAGTCTTTTCATTTGTGATATCTATTAGAACTACTCCACTGGATATTAGCAAATTTGAATGTGCACTGTGTGTTTAGTCCCATTAAAAGAATGAAGGTGAAGTTGGAATTAGACAGGATAATGGTACATTTGCAAACAATTCAGATATAAGTCCACTCTTCCTGAGAAAATGACATGATAGATGAAGAAGTAACCCATAAAATCAATATATGATGATCAAAATGGAGGCGCATTACAAGAGTGACATGTAAAAGGAAGATACCTAACAACGCGAAAGGCAAGTTCTATATATAGAATGGTTGGATGGTATGTAGGAATGAATGTTGACCCCTCTAAAGCCCAACATATCTAAGATGTATTCATACCATAGGACTGAATGATGAGCCCTTTAATGCCCAACATATCTGTAAGATGTATTCATAGGAGGAGATTTCAATGGACAATGTATACATCAGATCAACCCCGAGGGGCTATGACTATGTGCAAGGAGGTTTTGGTTTCAGGTACAAGAATGAAGGAGGAGTCTCGCTTTTGGATTTCACCAAGAGCGCTTGGGTTAGAGGTAGTCAATTCGAGTTTCTCAAAGGAGGAGGAACACTTGGTAACTTTTCATAGAACGGTGCTAAGACACAGATAAATTATTTGCTCCTTATGAAGGATGATGAACGTCTTTGTAAAAACTGTAAGGTTTTTCTAAGTGAGAATCTTACAACCCAACATAAGCTCTTGAAGATGGATTTGGAGATCAAGAGACAGAGGAAGAAGTGGGTTGTGGGTGACCACCTAGGATCAAATGGGGTAGCTTGACTATGGTCAGTGCCCAAGAGATGGAGGAGAAGTTGATTGCTACAGAGGCTTAGGGGAGTAGTGGGGATGCGACAGTATGTGGGATAGGAGTGTTAGTTGCATTAGGAAGGCAGCTAGAGAGGTGTTCGGGGTCTCGAGAAATAGATTAGGTGGGCACCGAGGGGACAAATGGTGGAATGGAGAAGTCCAAAGGAAGGTGAAGGCAAAAAAAGTGGTGTATGCGAAGTTGGGGGAGAGTAAGGACGGAGGAAAAGCGGACATATAAGAAGAGGTATAAGATGGCGAGGAAGGAGCCAAAGTTAGCAATTTCGACTACAAAAAAGGCAACATTTGAATGCTTATATGTAGAATAAGAGGGCAAAGGGAGATAATAAGTTGTACGAGCTAGCGAAGGCGGGAGAGGGGAGGGACCATGACCTGGATCAAGTTCAGTACATCAAGCAGGGGCGGAGCTACATGGTAGCGGCCTAATAGACACTTGTACTAGCACCGATTTGTCATCCCGGCCCCTCAACTTCACAAAGTTTCATCCAAATACATGAACTGGTTCAAAACCTACATTTCAAACCCCTTTGACCTGCATGTCTCTTAATTGCCCTACCAGTTTACAAGCCGCACTTAAGCCCTAAAGCGAGGCTCAAAACATGTTAAGCGCTCCGTCTCAATTAATGTGCGGTTCAGCATCATCATCAAGGTTCTAAAGCATACTTTTCCTTGTCAATGAGCCTCTTCTAAAGAGGCGACACTAAACAATTGATATTTCACTTTATCGTAAAAAAAAAATCAATTTCTTTGTTCATATATTTGTCATTCATGCTTATAATTATTAGCCTTGGACTAAATATATATATTTATACATATTTTTTCCCTTTGCGCCTTTTTTCATTAAAGCCCATCTCCTCCTTCTCCAACACTACTATGCAAAAAAAGTCATAAACCATTTTCTTCCTCAATTTCTGAGCAGAGACATTGCTCCTCCCCCTCCACTATTCTCATTTCTTTCTCTTTTTTGATAAGGAAAAACAAATTTCATATTCTCATTTCTTTCTCTTCCACCCATCCCTATCGTAGACCACTGCCCATCTCCACTGATAAAGTTTTGTTAATAAATAAAACAACTATTATCTTTTTCCCCAAGTACCCAATGTGTATATACTTGTATCCTAAAAAAGGATACAATACCCCTATGCTCTTTTTTGATAAGGAAAAACAAATTTCATACTCATTTCTTTCTCTTCCACCCATCCCTATCGTAGACCACTGCCCATCTCCACCGATAAAGTTTTGTTAATAAATAAAACAACTATTATCTTTTTCCCCAAGTACCCAATGTGTATATACTTGTATCCTAAAAAAGGATACAATACCCCTATGCAATAAAATGGAAAATAGAAGAAAAGAAACGGATACCATATAGGTACTTACTCCTAGGAGTATCCTGGGTGTTTTGTACCAGCACTGCAGCAATTAATCTAAGCAATTTAAATTAGCATCCCCACTTCATAATTTTACACAAAATACACACCATTTACCTTAACAATTAAGGTAATTAATTGTCAAGTAAACATATTTGATGAAGCATTTGTAGCTCAGCCAACAGTTGCAGGATAAAAAGTGAAACTCACCGTTTTCCCTTGCAGGTTGTCACCAGTTGGCTCCCCTAGCTTTTTCTGCTCCACAGAAATTTTCATTTGATTCTGCAACATTTGGGGGATGCCAAGTTAAAAAGGGAAACAACATAGCTTACATGAGAACAAAAGATACTCTTCAGTAAACCTATACATGTAGCTATCGGCATATACTTTCACTTCTAGAACCACAAAGATAAAGTAGCAACGGGATTCCCAGAAGTAGAAGTAAGTACTCAACACCCCTCTTTATTTGACCACTCAGTCCAAATCACTTTAGATTTCGTTGAGATTCTAGGCTCTCGTATCCACTCCAGTGAAGACATTAACATTAGAAATATAAACCACTTTCAAGCAGACAAGTACTGAAACAGACTGCAAAACCAGATGCATTAATTATTCTTACAAAATAGTGATATATATCCCAAATCTATCAACTTTATGAAGAACGGAAGTATAATATGTTCTATGTGTTATCCTCAAAGAGTTCAGAAGAAGTAAAGCCTTGAATTATAAGATTAGAGTCAAACCAACTTGCTTACGCAGGAGGCCCAAGATGAGATATATGGCCATTTCAGCACATGAAGCAGCATTTCCAGTTGCACCACTTGGGATTTTGGCGACCTTAATGCCATGCTTTGTGGCAGCATTAATGTCAACACCTTTAGACAACAACATTATAAAATATTTAGGCAATTGGAAACTTTAAAATGGCTGATTAACAATGAATCCAGCTACCAAAGAAATAATATCAAGATAAAGGAGAACAAAACAAAACAAAAGGCATAAGGCAAGGAGACAAACAGAAAAAGAATCAATTTGACCTTCTAACCCAACTCCAAATTGCATTATGAGCTTCATCCTCTTTGCACGGGAGAGAACATCAGAGTTCATACGGAAGCTTTTAACCACACAAATTTCATAGTCACCAATCACAGCAGGCACACTTTCAAGTGGAACATCATCAACCTACAACGGAGGCATATATCATCATTCAAGATTTGATTATCACTTGTAATTTGGACCCATTTTAGAAGATAGTGCAAGAAGGTACTGACAGATACCACTCAAAAAATTGAATAGCAGAATTAAAGAGTTTTACCTTTTCTATGAGTTAATTTTTAGCTGTACGTTAGGAAAAATAACTACGAATCAAATATTGAAATGGTAAAGAAGATTAAGAAGTTAGATTTAAAAATTGCAAGTTTATAATTAGGTAGCATGTTTACCATGCAAACAGTGCACAAGTACAATTAGCAGCTCTTAGTTTACTCAGTAAAGTAACAAACAGACCTCTAGACAATTAGTTTCTCTGTTTATGTTTTTGCTTTTTTTTTATTTGATAACTGAGTAGTAGTTTTATCAGTACAGCCTGTAGATGTATTATAGTTACTCTATTTGATTTAGTGTACGTACAGTCATTTACTAATCCTCCCAAAATGAAGCCTATAATCTACACAAACTGACATATGCTTGTCACCTAAGAAATACAAATGAAATAAAAAGGAATAGTCTTGAACAAACGAATTTCAATTCTTTCTAAGGTTTTACGATCATCTCTCTCCAAACTGTCCAAATATTACACAGGTGATTTATCTTTCATATGTAAATTTCCTTGCCTCAATGCTTGTAAAAAGTCTTGTTTCTTGACCCTTTGTTTGTCCCATTTGTCCTGTGTAGGCACTTCAAGTGAAAAACATAACCATTTTTGTTTCCCTTTGAAATGATGGTATATAACAACTTCTGTTGTGGCTCAAGTTTCCTTTATTTGCTGTCAAATATTTCCACTCATATCAAATTAATTGTCTGCATCTTTAATGAGTTGTATGAAAATAGCATTTACTTTTTCTTTAGAGGAAACTCTTAATGCAAATTACAACACAACAATACATGGACCTCTTGCCAGCCCTACGTATATCAACAAGATAAAGGCGGTATACATTTTACATAGGAAATACTAGAGAATACACATTTTTCAACTCTGTTTTTTGAATGATATGAAGTCAAATAAATAAATTCATCTTTGACAAGAGAATGCAATGACTACCCCTAAAATAAGGGCTCACTTTTCATGTATTCTGATTGTGCATATGATTATCAAACGTCTACCTCGCTCCAGATAGCTATATCAAAATTTCTTTAGAAATCGAAAAAAATAGGCAAACCAAAAAAGTCAGAAACCATGTAGAAACTTCAATTATGCAATTATTTTTTAATCATTCATCAAGATCCTCTGTTGCTTTATGAACTTCATCACTATTATGTAAACAAGTTTATAAATCAACCTGCCTTTATTTATTTCCCTATGGATGCCTGAAGAACATATATGATTGAACAACTTTGAAATGGAGCCAATATTAAGTCTCGTGCAACGAAGAAATACAGCCCTTCCTATCTGATAGAAAAGGATCCCATGATCTTGAACCGATCTTACCTGAGATTGTAAATCCCAAGTCTGTCTATGGAGAGCGGATCTAATAGTATTAGTGTCTATAATTGATTTCTTATGTGTAATACTAATCGATAGGACATCACTGGTAAGTGCTACAAGAACTCATGCATTGGTCCCCGAAACCGTTAGTATGGGACATTTTCTTTTCCAAGTGAAATCCCCTAGTATATGAAAGCCTCAAAAAGTTCTTTCATTGTTGTGGAATAAGAAGCAGTAAAAGAAAGAAAGTAACACCTGAACAAATGGATAGCCTTGCAAATATTCTCTTGTATAATTGTGAGAATCAGGAAAGTGAGGCCCACAAAAAAGAACACGGGTAACGTGACTGCACCTATTATCACTCATTTTCTGAAATGTGTTTGCACCTAAATGAATAAGAAAATGCAAATATAGACATCAGTAATGTACCCTTATTACACCTGACAGTGAGTATTATACATATTGTTAGAGAAAACACATTATCATCATGGCTGCATATTGCAAAAATCTCCCTCTCCCAGCACTAGGTGGGATGTGGACAAAGAGGAGAGGGTAAAAATCCCTTCAAATTATGTAATGGTATACCAGCAGGGGCCGACCCATGTTGAGCGAAGAGGTGTCACTAGACACAGAGGCGTATCTAGGGGGGGTCACCAGGTTCACGTGAACCCATGGTCCCCTCCCGAGATCATATATAGTAGTGTTATATTTTTTAAAATATATTGAAATATAGATGTGTGAACCCACACTTATAGTATCACATAAGGCGATCATGACTGGGTGCACCTTTCTCCGCGAGGTTAGAAATTTGAATTTTATATTTATCTTATATTATTTTTCTTCCTAAAATTAGATAACACTTCTCTAAGTGGTAATTGCTATATATATATATAAGAATTAATTTTAGACCTATAATTTTAAAATTTTAACGGTACTAAAAACCTAAATGTCGAATCGATCAAATTTATATCATAAATCAACCTTTTTATAACAGTGCACCCATCATCTCAAAATCCTGGATATGCCTTTGACTAGACACGCTTTGTCAGAAAATTTTACTGTATATCATATCTATGCATAAAGTGATATATTGAACGAAATGACACTGTTTGACAATGGATGTCTCTTGGAGTTCGAACCTCAACCTAAGCATAGTTTTGGGAAATATAAAATGTATTGCTTAAAATTATGGTTAAGTAACATTGAACCTTAGTCCTTAGATATCTTCTAACTTTAACACCAAACTAAACCAATGAGTCAACGATATGTCTTATATATATAATATGATATTGGATCAACCAAACACATGAGAACAATTGAACATAAAAATAAATTTAAGAAAAAAGAAAAATTGTGAATTTGTGGATTACCAGCTTGAGCTAAGGAACAGAACCAATGGCGTTGATGTTGGTGATGAAGATAAGTGTTCTCCAGAACGTTGCAAGTGATGAGTGTTTTTGCGTTAGAAACCCAAGTTTTGCAGAGAAGTAATGCAGAGGTGCTCTTACTGTACATCTATGGTGAGATGAAATCCGATCTAACTTAGGTTTTGTCAGACTAAGATTTGAAAAATGCAATTCCATTAGGATGGGAAACGGATCCCATCCAGTAAAATTAGCTCCAGTAATGTCCGGTGATAGCTTTAGATGATGCCACCTAGACAAAATGAAATCTAAAGGCTAGAAATTATTGCTTCTAAAATTAAATTTCACACCGTTAATTTTCTCTTCTCCACTGTTTGGTACAAACTAAAATTGCAGAAGTGTCAATTTAATTAAAAATGTTTTTTTTATTATTATTTTAAGTTTTTTTTTTTAATTTCTCTCTCGTACTTTTTGATTTATTTAAATTTTGATTTCATCTTAAATCTCACTTCATCTTCCACCCTCCACTTTCAAGTGATCCATCCCTCCATTTTCTTTTCTTTTCTTCACCTCCCACCCTCACCCCTCTCCCCACTGAACCCTCTCCCATTTTTTTTTCTTTTCTTTTTTTTCTTCTTCTCCGGTCAAATTCTTTATTTCAGTGATTTTTTATTTAAAAAAATCATTCTATTTTCTAGACTTCATTGAATTATTGATAACAAAACTAATTATTTTTTTAAGAAAATTTAAAATTTTGAAGATATCATCAATTACTCCTTTTCATATAACTTCAAAATTAGAAATGATAATTTTAAAAGAATCAATGAATTCCTCGTAAATGAAAGAACTTAATTGAAATCAAATAAAAAAAAACTATATGATACTTCCTAATCATCTTGAAATCTAATGGGTTTATCAAATTTTTTGAAATATAAGAAAATATTTAGATAAAGTTTTAAAATTAAAGAGAGTAAAACTAATAGTAGTAAGAAAAGGAAGGTGAAATTATGGTAAAAATGGTGACATTGAAAGTGAGAAGGTTTAATAGAGATGACAATAAAGTTTTGAAGAAGAAAAAAAGAGAAAAAATAAAAAGGAAAAAATTTAAAATAATAAGAAAAATAAGAAAATATATTTTATAATAAAATGCTTGTGAAAATAAAATTATATTAGTTATTTTAGGTTGCTCACTCTCTTTGTGAGAGTGCACACACTCTCTATGTCAGGTAGACAAAAAATAATGTAATAATATCAGTTCAAGATTATTTAGTGGGGTAATAGGATGTCCGCATAGTTAAAGTGTCTTCTTGAAAATTTGGGACAAGTTCATGTATCACTTTATGTCTTTTCTCTTTTTTATACGACAGGTGTCAAAAACACACCTGAGCTATTTCTTTTTTTCGAGTGTCATACCTAAACTATTGAGAGTGTGAATTTTATAGATAAACTATCACTTATTAGTGTGAGAAACACACATTAGTGGTGTGTAATAGACTCTCTCTTTTATTTATAAAAACATTGCCACGTGACATTTCATATAGAAAAATATTTCACCTTTACAAAAATTAAATAAACTATTAATATTAGTTAAAACTAAAGTTAAAGTATTACTATTCAAAAAAAGTTACTCTATTTTTTTCATTTCACTCCACCATCTCCTCCCCTACCTCATCCCGATAATTCCCATCCTTTTATTTTTTAAAATTCTTTTAGAAAATATTTTTAAAAATTCAGACCTCACCTCCTCCCCCACTCCTTCCTAAAATATTGATATTATTTTTTTTAAAAAAATAAAATATAAGTCAACCCTAGCCCGTCTAACTCTCCGCTTCTAATTTATTTTTATACTAGTGACTTATCCGCGCTTCGCGTGGAGAAATAGACTATATCACTCGTTTTTTTTTTCTGAAATAATTTTTACTTTATTTAAAAATTAATTTTGATTATGAAAAATTCAAATTAAACCTCCATGTTTAGAATTTCAAATAAAATGTTATTTTGTCTCATTTGTGAAAAAAATATATAACAAAACATAACTCTGGTTTTAAAAATTTCTAGTAAAATGAAAAATATTTAATTTCTAATTATATATGGTCAAACGCCCACCAAATTTATGATTTATTTTTTCTTTCTTTCTAATACTGGAATATTAAAATCATCAAAAAAATATAATCAATTTTATTTTCAATATTTCTTTCAAGTCTTTTTCAAAACTTAAGTTTTTAAATTAAATCAAAAGTTACATAAAAACATTATCTATATTTTGTTTTTTAAGTAAATATGAAAAAAAATATATAAAAATAACTTGTTAGCAGACCTTGTTTAGTTGTTTTGTTAAACCTTCAGAGTTTATGGGAACTCTATATTTAATTCGTCATTTAAACTTGCTTCCGTATCTTTAAATGGTTTAGTTTCTTTAAGTTGCTTAGTCGGGTTGTAGTAGTGGTTCTCCCACTGGAGGGTTAGTGTGGGTGTCAATCACGGCGGTCTAGGTCATGACAGTAACTTTACCCTTCTACCCTTATTTAATTTTTTTTAAACTCAAGTTTTCAATCAGTGAATATGAATTAATTTATTTTGATTAATTATTTTAACCAATAAACATGAATCATTTACTTAGCTTTTCTAAGTTGGTCAAATGTATATTTTCAAGGCTAATAACTCACAAGGGTAAAAAATGAACAATATGCTAATTTATGCATTGATTTTATGAAATGACAAGTATTCCCTCTGTCCCTAATTACTTGTCCACTTTTAAATTGACACACCTATTAAGAAAACAATTATTGACTTAGTGAGTTTACCATTTTACTCCTATTAACTATAAAGTGGATGAATTAAAAACTTAAAGTTTTCAAAAGTTCTACCTTTTTCAAAGTAATTAATTGAAGGTATAATAGGTAAAAAAAAATTGTCCTTTCTTGATTTGTCAAAATGGACAAGTAATTAGGGACAATTAAAAAAGAAAAGTGGACAAGTAATTAGGGACAGAGGAAGTATTATGAACCAACTATTTATAAAAAAGGATGTCATATAAAAAGGAACGGAGGGAGTACTAATATTTATGTAATTTTTAAAAAAAATTGTGATCAATAAAATTGGGTTACACGTGCAAGGTGCATGCCCATAAATTAGTATTCCTAAATGAAACAAACGTAATATTTGAAGATAATTTTTATAATTTAAGTGACCATTTAGGGAATAAACTCCCAAATATACTATCTTTTTTTCAATTGGTGTAAATCCTATAAAGAGGATAGAAACTTGATTTGCTTAAACAAAATCTTTTCTATGATCGTATCATAGATTTAATTTGTAGCGTTAATTGGGCCTTAAAACACCAAAATTGAGGCAAACTCTTATGACCTCAAAATAACATGTACAAGAGTCAAGGACTAAACAAAATTGTAAGAGCATGGTATCGTCCGCTATCGATCACCTTTAACAAAACATAACTAATAAGTTATCATGATATAAAAATATAAACTTAAGCCACAATAAAATATTACCATTTATTGTGACGAGCAAAAACAACCGGCATAACCACAAAATTGGTTACAGAGTGTTCAAACTTGGAGAAGTGGTGTTTTTTTAAAAAATAAAATAATAGACACATCAAAATTTTCAAATCAAACTACACAATATTTAGTTAAACAGTGATTTAAAAATTTATTTTTGTAGAAAAATAATTTAAAAAGAAAAAGATAAGTCAAGCAAATACTGGCTGAGAATTGGTTCAAAAATTCAACCATCAACTACTTCAATTGATTCCAAAAATCAAGAGAAATGAAGTATCACGAAAGAGAACAAAAAAAAAAATGCATACTTATATTGCAATTGTTGGTGCATCAACATCATAGCTCTTTTTATTATTATTATTTTGAAGAAACAAATTATAATGGCAAATCAACTAACCATTTTCATTCACTCTCAATAGTCGTATATTTTGAGAAAATTTCAGAAATAACAAATATAATAGATAAAATAAGGCTCTATATGTATAGTTTCGATAATTGTGCTCCATATCGATTTATAGCTCTGTTTGCTATGGAGGTTGCAGTTGTATATTTATGCATGTTTATATATTTCGATTGTGAATATACAAATAGGGTAAGTATAAACAAATTCTTTATACATTTAGAAATTTTTCAAAACTTCGTTTGTATATTTCACTTGTCAATATACAATTATGAATTTTTCATAAATCATATACAAATAGTTAGGGTAAGCATATACAAAATTTTGGATTTATACAATTAGCAATCGAATTATACAAATTCTAGATTTATACAAATCAAATGAATTATACAAATCAGGTGAATAACAAGATTCAGCAAAACTATATATAGCTACAAATTAGAATTTCCCTAAACAGTAGCTGTAGCATTTAATATGATTTGAATGTTCGTTATTCTGCGCAATTTTCCCAAAAAATCAAACTGCTTTCAATTAGTTTATGTCAATAAATAATACTTCCTCTGTCCCAATTTATATGACTCACTTTCCTTTTTATTTAGTCCCAAAAAGAATGACACATATAAAGTAACAATCTAACTATAAAATATCTATTTTATCCTTAATGAAATGATTTACAGCCACACAAATTTCTATCATTCATGTTGGACCACAAGTTTTAAAAGTCTTCCTTTCTTTCTTAAACTCCATGCGGAATCAAAGTACCTCATATAAAATGGGACGGAGGGAGTAATAAATAAAGTAACATCAACATGCCATTTTTTTTTCTTGTCACCTTACTTGACTAGGACTAATTGAATAACGTTTTTCTGACTATTAATATTGATCCTCTTATTTGAAGCATCCCACAATAATAGTGTATCAAATTAAATATACATACTTCATATTTTGTTTCAACGTTTCAAAGTTACAAATATCTTTATTATCACTTATAAATTACAAATTAAATAGAATAAAAAGTTACCCTTTCAGATTTTCTTAATACAAAATTAAAAATCTTTTATAAAATAATCATAAAATTTAAAATAATATTACAAAGGACTACAAATTAAATCTCCAATTTTTTTCGTCAATGATTATCCACTAGCAAATATTTTAATGGACTGCTGGAAATTATATAGAAAGACTTCGATTTTATAATTCAAATTTATAATAAACTTTAACTAATCTATTTCAGATTATGACTTGGATAAACTAATTGAAAGTTCACATTTGGAGATCAATCTAACAGGGGAAAAGGGCCTGATATACCCCTCAACTTTGTCATTTGGAGCTGATATGCCTCTCGTTATGAAAGTGGATCATATATATCCTTACCGTTATACAAACGGCTCACATATACCCCTACCATTACAAAATGAGCTCACATATTCCCTTCATTAAACGGAAGTGAAAAAGTTAGTTTTAAATTTATATTTTTGACTTTTAATTTTCTTAAAAATTATTTAGAGGCATATATGATTCTTCTAGCAAAGTTCAAGGTATATTTTAATCTTTTTCATACATAAATTATTTTTTGACTTCTTTTATTATAATTATTTGAGTTTCTTATTCTTATTTTATTTTTTTCTTTCATTCCTTAGTGTAAAGAAAAAAATTTAAAACTATTTTTTTGTGGCTATATTATAATTTAAAACTATTTGTTTTATCTATATTGTAATTTAATTTTTGTATTTGAAGAAAAAAATTTGGTCATCTTTACAAGAATATTAGTGAAACATAAATAAATTTGACCATCAAAATAATAAATCTAAATTAGTCATTGAAAGAAAAAAAAAGTTAAAACAAAAATATATGTTTAAGGAGGATTAAATATACTCATATGGGATTACATTTTTTTAAAAATAAAAAATAAAAAATTAAACTGAAATTAATTTTTTTCATTTCCGTTAGAGAAAAAGGGTATATATGAGCTACTTTCATAACGAGGGTTATAGCAACTCTAAATGACAAAGTTCAGGGGTATATCACACCCTTTTCCCATCTAACAATAATAATGCTTTTGCTGACTCAATTTTCTCAATATAAGTGTTGTACATCTGCAACAAGGCAAACTACTATTTGAGAGGAATTATAAGCTTGGAAGTAAAGAAAAAGGTATGATATTTTTCTACTTTTCTTTTTCTCTTTCATTTTACATGTATTTTTGTGATTCATTTGATTTGAAAGAAACATACATAATAAGAACTAGAAAAATGGTTTATATTTTTTACTTAATAATTATAGAATGTATATGCAATTTGTTGGATGATCTCATAATTAACATCATTTGTTCACTTGGTAACTTAAACCCACAATTTTAGAATTAGATGCGAGCATGCTTATAGTTACGAGCAGCTCCTGACATTGAATATATATTAGTTGAAAGAATCTATTTCCTGGCTTCAAGATCGATCTCCGACCCTCTTTCCTTCCCTTTTTAAATTGTTTTTCAATTTTTCTCATGTTGAGTAAGTAAGAAACTCACATATTTTCCTTTGTATCAACCACACCCATATAGGGTCCAAGCTTGTAAAGGGAGATTAATTAAGGTCTCTAATCATGATATATGAAGAAGACATTTTAACGTAGTTTATGTAGATATAGATCTTGGTTGGCTCTACGTACATTTAAAATCTCAATATATCATGATACCGGGAAACACTTTTAACATAGGGGCCCGGCGTGTTCAATATGGAGGAATTAATAGATATTTTTTCAATTTCTCATCTTCGATTGCTTAATGTTTTTTAGAAAATATATCGAACACAAGAAAAAAGAAGTAATAAACCCACTTATTAGCTTTAAAAATATTATTTAAAAAAAAAAACATTTTCAGAAAATGATTTCCTTTTACCAAACACACCCATGGTTTGTGTAAATTTAATTATTCTCTAGTGCTCTCTCTATTCCGTTTAATTGAATATTTTGAGATTTTTTCATTGTTCAAAATAATTGAATTGTTCAAAGTTCAAGGTAGATGTTTGAAACTTTTTTCATATTTTTCCTTTAATTCATTGAAGTTTTATATTTTATAGGAAATAAATTACATTACTTACAAAGTAATATTTATGATTTCACAAAGGACAATAGTGAAAAGTATAGTTTAAATTATGTCTTTGAATGTTTTCTTATTATCTGCCTCACAAATTCAGCTACTATACATGAAATTTTGAAATTATTGAAAATTTATTAGTGTATGTACTTGTGTGACGCTTTGAATAGCCTATAAGTCTGGTCAACGTAAGATATTTTAACATGTTAAAAATAATTTTAGGAGCTTGTAGATTAGCGGTAGAGCGAGAAATCTTGTATTTATTCAAACTAGTAGGTATTTTTAGAATTCAAAACCTATAAATTTTAACAGTTAACATACTTAACTCTTGCTTCTTGCCGTTTCTTTTACTTGTGTTTCTAATTTTTATCCTTATTTAATATGCATGTGATTAGTTGAAAAATCAATTTTGTAGATATTGAAGGCTGGTTCGAGGATAGAGATTAAATGGAAAAAGGAGGAAAGTCATCATCGGTATGTCTATCAATATTTTTACATACTCCAAATTAAAGAAACAAGATAATTTCTATATTTTTTTATTTTATATATATATATATATAATAGAAAGGACAGTTTCAAGTCCTTTTCAACATGTCAGTTTTTTGACATTAAATTAAAGCTCGGAGGTATTAAAGCCTTTTAAAAAAATTACAAGATAAACTTGCTTAAAAATATTGTAACTTTTGCATTGTTATTTGAACCTAAGTAAGAGCTCTTAAAAAGATTTTTTTTTTTCTATTTAATTACAAACTATGCACTGCCCATGGTGAATATGATGGGTCCCACTTTCTATTTGCCATAAATGTTATTAAAGTCTTGCAAAAGATTTTGCAAGATAAACTTGCTTCAAAAAGTTGTATTTCTTGCTTTGTGTTTTGTACCTTAGCAAGAGCTTTAAAAAAAGTCCAATCTTTTTTTACTTAATTACAAATCCTACACTGTCATTGAAGAATATGATGAACCTCACTTTTCTATTTGCCATAGGTATCATAAGACGTGGGCTTTGGTCCACTTCCGTTTTTTTCCCTCTTCCATTTGGCATAAATTTCATAGATATTTTCTCCGTTGCTATTTATTTATCAAATATATTTAACAAATCAAGAAACAACTCTTTTTCTCCTATTATACCTTTTATTTATTAATATTAAAAATTAATATAAAAAGTAGTGAGTAAATATGTTTAAAACTTTATCAATTAATAAGAGTAAAATAATAAATTCATTATACCAATCATTATTTTCTTAAGAGGTGTGTCAAGTCAAAATTTCACAAGTCAAAAGGGTCGGAGGGAGTACATACTTCATTCGTCTTTTACTTGTCCGTTATTTAAAAACGAAATTTTTTATTTTTATTGTCAATTTTCATATATTAAGAATAATTTTTTTTAAAAAAATATATTATTTTTTAGTATTAATTATTTAACCTATAAATTATTATTTTTAATGAATATATAACTTCAAATATGACAAGTAAAAATGAGCTGACATAACATATAATGAGAAGAGATGGTAGAAAGGATAAATAACGAGAAGAATCAATTATAGGAATCAAGGAAAATGTTATCCTCTTATTGGCGGAGAGTTTTTTCGAAAATCAATTCATATCCACTAATTATAATTAATAAAGTAAATGGTAAATGTTATCTTTAATTTGACTCTTATAATAATAAAATAATATTTTACTTTTTTATTTTAATAAATTAAGAAAATTAATTATTTTTGCCTGATTTTATCATTATAGTTAAGTAATTCTGTAAAATACTAATAGTCAAGTTAAACTCCTAGATAATTGATAGACTAAAATTAAATTAATTAGTAGAGTATGCACATTTTCTTTATTTTTATCCTAATTTTTATTTTAACGAAAATTTATTAATTTGACTCTTATAATAATAAAATAATATTTTACTTGTTTATTTTAATAAATTAAGAAAACTAATTTTTTTTCCTGATTTTATCATTATCGTTAAGTAATTCTATAAAATACTAATAGTCAAGTTAAACTCCTAGATAATTGAGAGTCTAAAATTAAATTAATTAGTAGAGTATGCACAGTTCTTTATTTTTATCCTAATTGTTATTTTAACAATGATGTATTAATAATAAATTTTAAAATATAATTAATAAAATTATTCCGTAATATGTTTTTGGTAAAAAAAACTAAAAATAAGAACCTTGATGACTATTGAAAGTGGGAGTTGAAGCTACCCAGTAACTTGACATGTGGAATTACTAAAGCCCACACACACACACACACACACACACATATATATATATATTAGATAATGTTGCCCGTGCTATGAACGGGCCCAATAATATAAATGGTATGTTTTGGGGCTAATAACTGAGTTTTTGAAGCGATTGTTTGCGTGGATAAAGGAATAAGTTTTTTTATCACAAACTTGTACTTTCTTTGACGCTATTTAAGGCATAATAAGATTACCCACATACAACCTTTTTGAAATATTTTATGTTGTCAATTATCATGATTTATAGTATTTTTACGAGAAATTCACTTCAAGAATCAGTGGAGTTTTTTGTATTTTTTTCAAAACATATTTTATATTGTCAATTATCATGATTTATAGTATTTTTACGCAATTTTTAAATATAAAAAAACAAAAAAAAAAATAAGACAAATAAATTAAAATGGACCCAATATATGTTATTTTTGTTGTCTCAATTTATGTGACACAAATGAAATTTGGAGAGTCATCCCAATTTTCATATTTTTTTTAAAAATATTTTAAGTTATTAATTATTGTGATTTATAATATTTTTATGTAACTTTCAAATAACGTACATTATTGGTCACTTTGTCCTAATTTATGTGATATGGATAAAATTACAAAATGAATCCTTTTAAAATGTCTTTCAGATATTTTAAGTTGGTAATTATTATCATTTATAATACCTTTTTGGTAATTTTAAAATAATATGTGTTATTTTTTCTGTCCCAATATATGTGAACCTGATAGAATTCTGAGAGTCAACGTATTTTATTATATTGCTTTTAAATATTTTAAATTGGTAATTATTGTAATTTTTAATGCTTTTTAAGTCATTTGTAAATGATATATGTTGCTTCCTTGATTGGAACTTTTCCATTTGTGACATATATATATATATATATATATAGATATTTGGTGCTCGTGCCAGCACGAGTCCAATAAATATTAATTTTTTTTGTTTTAATTTATGTGATATAAATGGAATTTGAAGATCAGTCGATTTTTTTATATGTTTTCTTAAAAATATTTTTGAAGTTATTAAATTGTTGTGATTTATAGTATTTTTTTTTAGTTTTGAATAATATAGGTTACTCATGTTTCAATTCACGTGAATAATCATAAATATTTTCAGTTGTTAATTTATTGTGAATTCTAGAAATTTTGACGTTATTTTCAAATAGTACATGTTTATTCTATTCCAATTAGTCAACCAAATTTCTTATATGATTTAAAAATATTTTTAATTGATAATTATTGTGATTTATAGCATCTTTTATGTAACTTTTAATAATATATAATTTGTTCAAATTCATATGACAATGATAAGATTTCAAGAGTCAATGCAATAAAAATTTACATTTTTTAAAAAGTTGTACCTCTAATATATTTTGTAGCTAAAATATACTCTCTCCGTCCACTTGTATTTGTCATGTTGCGCTTTTTGAAGGTCCATTTGACTAATTTTCAAAGTTAAATCAGATTGTATTAATTTGACATTTTAAACAAAAAATTTAAATATGCAAAATCTATACGAAAAGTACTATAAATTGTAATTTTTTGCCTATGAATATGATGAAAAAACACATTCTATTTTAAAATATTAGTTAAAATTCTTATAGTTTGACTCTAAAAAGGAAATCATAACAATTAAAAGTGCATAGAGAGAGTAATAAATAGGTAATTAAATTTCAAGAAGTTTAAAATAAAAGGTTGAAAAAAAGAATTGGATAGACAACATATATTGAAAATTGAAAACATATAAATAATAAATGGGGCCAAATGAGGTCAAACTTTTCGGCTAATTTATACGCAATTTTTAAATATAAAACACACACACAAAAAAAGACGAATAAATTAAAATGGACCCAATATATTTTATTTTTGTTGTCTCAATTATGTGACACAAATAAAAATTGGGAGAGTCATCAAAATTTTCATATTTTTATTAAAAATGTTTCAAGTTATTAATTATTGTGATTTATAATATTTTTATGTAAAAACTAGCTCAAAGGCTCTTGGAAATCAAGGTTTTCTTACTTGTTTAAATGTGAAAACATTTTAAACTCTTTGGGATTACATAGTCCCCATATACTTTTGAAGAGATGAACTTCAATCTTTACTCTTTACTTTACTCAACTTGAACTTTAAGTCTTAAAACAAAGTTAAAACATTTGGAAAGGACTTTGGAAAACTCTAAGAACTTTCCTTGACTTGACTCTTACTTCTCTTGACTTTGATCTTAACTTTCCTTGATTTGAATTATGGATTCAAGGCTCATGATCTCATGTTATGGATGATTTCATGTCATTTAAACGTATCTTAGAGTGTAGGAATTAACTAGGAAACATAGGTACATTTCAAGGGAACTAGTACGGAAAGGATGGGAAAAAAATAGAAGACTTAGTATCCCTGGCGCTTTGAGTGGCGCGGGGGGGGGGGGGGGGGGGAAGACCCAAAACTTCAGAGCTGAATTTGGGGCGCGCTGGCTGGCGTGGCGCCCCAGGGTCAAAACCTCAAAGGACTCTTTGGGGCGCACTGGCTGGCGCGACGCCCCACCCCTATTCCCCCCAGATTTTGATGGAATTCCTCCTTCGTTTTTCAACTCTAAACCCTCTAAATTCAATTGGGTCTTTTCCAAAACACTTAGATTCGATTACATAACCAAAATATGCAAGAATCTACCCAATACGACATCTAATTTCATAATTTTGGATCAACAACTCCTCAACAATTTCAACGAATCAAGAACTCAATAGAGCTTTTACAAAACCCATCAAGAACTCAATTTCTAAACATTCAAGAATATAAATTCGCTGAAATAAATCATGATTGGCATGCGGGTGAACTAACCCAACGCTATGTGATCTCACATACCTCGTAGGATTAAATCTTTGGCGAAATCCACGACCAAACTTGAACGTTCTTGACGAATCTTGGCTTTTCTCCTCCTTTCTCCTCTTTTCTCCAAGCCCTAGCGTGAACTTCAACTTTTCTAAACTGGTCTAATTCTGATTAGATCCCAAATAAACTCCTAAAAACGAATTAAAATAAATGGGTAAGGAAAAGACTAAAATACCCTTCCAAAATCCGGTTTAGACTTTCCTTAATTGAACATCCCAACTTCAAATGGGCATATCTCACTCATACGAACTTGGAATTGAGTAAACTCATCTTCGTTGGAAAGATTATTCCAAGATATTTCCTACGATATTTGGAAGGACACCTAACTCATCCTGAGCTAGGAGTTATGGTCGTTCGAAGTTGACCAAAAACCCATACTTAACATAACTTAACCAATTTTTCAGATTTTCATTCTTCCCTAAAATGACTATTTCCAATTCTAACTCTTTCTAGTTCTTTCAAAATAGCGAGATGTTACAATAATTTAGATAAATACTATGAGAGATGAATTAGATGAAGGATAATGTAGTGGTTGTAGAGATGAGGATGGGAAGTCCAAGGGATGAGGTAAAGTTGAGGTGTGTTACGTTAAATAGGAAAGAACAAAAAACTTATTATCCTTAAAAACACATTTTTCAAAGATTTACACCAACCAAATATGAAAATATCAACATTCTCTATTACGAATACACCCTTAAATGCATCAACTTTTTTTCCTCTAATTTCACATTTTAAAAAATTAAAAATAAAACGTTTAATAATATTGGGCTCGTGCTAACATGGATCACAACTACTACTTAACTATAACTGTGGATAACCACACAAGTGGTTGTCAACATGCCTGCTTCACTACACTTACATATACATTTGTCTACTTTTTCTCTCTGCTTTAATTTGTTTGTCTTATTTTTTTATTTTTTTTATATATTTTAAAATTGCGTAAAAAATACTATAAATTCTGATAATTGACAACTTAAAATATTTTTAAAAAAACACATAAAAAATTCAATTACTTATAAAAAATTTGATTAATTCATAATTAATCTATCTGTATCACATAAAATGGGACAAAAGAAGTAACATATATTATTTAATTTGAAAAACTACGTAAAAAGTATTGTAAATCTAAATAATTAACAACATATTGACTCTTAAAACGCTATTTGTGCTACATATATTGGGACAAGGAAAGTAACATACATTATTTCAAAATTACATAAAAAGTATTATAAATTATAATAAATAACAATTTAAAATATTTAAAAATCATATTAAAATTCAATTCTCTCTAAACTTTATCTATGTCACATGAAGTGAGACAAAAAAATAATAGATATTGGGCCCGTGCTAGCACGGGCACTTGTGTCTAGTTAGTTGTAGAAGAACTTCCTTATTGTTATTGCTGGAATGGAAATAAATATACACGATAGTCTTAGCAATTTCCTAACTCCAAAAAATGGGGAGATAATGTACAAATGAGTAGTATTTAAGTTGGTTATTTTTCTAGCAATTATTAGTTTATAACAATACTGTTAGTTTTTAAGTCTTGAGCCAAAATTTTCAGCTGAGCCTCGAGTGAAATTTCTGATGTATATGTTTTTGATTTAACAGCTACTATTTGAGGAACAAAGAAGAAGAATCAGGAATTTTATTGATTGTTTGCTGAATGGCTTAAAACAAATAAAGAATGAAGAAGAAGAATTCATCGCTTCAAAAAGGGAAGAGTTTGAAAGGCTAATAATGGATGTGAGATTCCTAAGAACATTTGTCCTGTTTGGGAATACGAATTTCGATGACTTCTATGAGAGGATGTCCATGAAGATGTACGGGGTCAATGAACTGACTCGGCTACTTTTCTATAAAGATAAATTAATCCTAGCGAAATACAACATGGAATGTCTTGCCCCTCTGCTTCGGGAAGAGATGGAAAGTTATTTGAGTTTGGAGAATGATTATGTAGCCACGGCAACAGAGATGAAAATAATGTTTGAATACCTCATCAGAAACCTCCATGATCTACCAACGTACTCTTCTTATTTGCTTCTCCCTCAGATGACTGAATACAACATTCTTCAGAAAGTATGCAAACATCTGACAGATTTCTATCCTATCCTTCAGCCAACAAAACAAGTAGTACTGAATATCTCTATCCTTGGTTCCAATTGACTGTTGATAGAGTAACAAAATTATGTTTTGATCTTTGGGCTGGACAGTATAAAAGATATAATGACATCTCTCAATGCTCTTCCGTGATCACTTCTGGACTCATCGACATAATCCCTCTTGAGCTGGAGGTTCTATACATTTGTACTTTTAAGCTCATGAAAGAATCAAGGTCAACTCATGAACTACAAGTCTTTGTTAAGCAAATCCTAAAAGCATCTCCGAGGATTCTTCAAAATTATCTGATTCCATGGCCGGTGTAGTAACTGTCAATTATGCTCCAACTCAAAGCATTAATCTCATGATGGAGTTCCTATTGATCTTTCTAACCGATATACCAAAGAGATTTATCCATTCTGGCAAATTGAACGATATGTTGGCACATATCAGAGTACTTACAAGGAAGATATCTATTCTGGTGAGCAAGCTGTTGGAGGAGAGCTCAGAGAATAATATCGACAAAGCGGATTTTTCAGCTCCAGACTTTTTGCAAGAAATTGAACGAATGAAGGGAGATATCAGACAGATTTTCTTGAAAGCCCCAGAGTCATCTCAACTTCGCTTTCCTATGGATGATGGTTTCTTCTTCATGAATATTCTACTCAGACATTTAAATGATTTACTCATTTCCAATGCTTATTCAGTTTCTCTGATAAAGAACGAAATAGGGATGGTGAAAGAATACCTTGAATTCCTAAGATCATCTTTCGGGAAAGTCAGGCAAACATTGGATGACACTAGTGGAGTAGTTAAAGATTGTTGGGTGCGTGCTTTAGATGTGGCATATGAGGCAGAACATGTCATTAGTTGCATTCTTGTCAGAGATAAAGCTCTCTCGCATCTCATCTTCTCACTTCCGGTGTCACTGATAAGATAAAGCTTATCGTCGCACAAGTCACCAGTTTACAGCTGGAGGATAAGAATGGGGATCACCCCCTTGATGCAAAGTCTTTCGTCGAGCCAATTGAGTCAACCTCATCATTTTTTGTTGAGGTAACAGTAGGTCATGAGAAAGAAGAATCCCAGATCATTGACCAGCTCCTTGATGAACATGAATCTGAGCTTGATGTCATTTCGATTGTCGGAATGCCAGGACTCGGTAAAACTACTCTGGCCAACAAAGTGTATAACAATACATTAGTTGCTAGTCATTTCAAGATGTGCTTGGTGCACTGTTTCCCAAAAGTATAACAAGTCAAAGGTGTTGTGGGAGATTCTTCAGCAAGTTACTGGCACGGAAGAAAAAGGAAGTGAGGATGACCTTGCTGAAAATCTACGAAGAGCACTACTCGATAAAAGGTACCTCATCATCTTGGATGATGTGTGGGATATTGCAACAGGGGAGATGTTAATATCATGTTTTCCAAAGTTTAATAGAATAGAATTATTTTAACTAGCCGAATTAGTAAGGTAGGTTCGCAAGTTAAATGTCGTACTGATCCTCTCGACCTCCAAGTTTTAACACCTGAAAAAAGTTGGGAACTATTCGAAAAAAGGGTATTTGTAGAAGGAAGCTGCCCTGCTGAACTGTCAGATATTGGACACCAAATAGTTAAGAAATGTAAAGGACTTCCCTTGGCTATTGTTTTGATTGCTGGAGTAATTGTTAGAGGAAAGAAAAAGGAAAATGATTTGTGGCTTAAGATTCAAGATAATCTGGATTCCTTTATTTCTGCCAACATCAATTTGCAGATGATGAAGGTTATGCAATTAAGTTATGACCATTTACCATACCACCTGAAGCTGTTGTTACTTTACTTCGCAAGATCTCGAAAGAACAAACGAACTCCAGTTTCTAAGTTAAAGCAGTTGTGGATGGCCGAAGGGTTGGTGGATCATGATATCCCATCCAAGAGTAGTTTAGAGGAAGTAACTCAAAGTTACTTGGATGCTTTAATTTCCAGTAGCCTGATAATGGTTGATCATATCCTCTGCAAGAAGAGTATGCCTTTTTCTGTTAGGATCAAGGTTTGCTATGTGCATGATGTTGTGCACGATTTTTGTTCAGAAAAAGCCAAAAAGGCAAAGTTTTTCAAGTTAATGAATTCAGGTGCTCGATTTCATGCTTCGGATTTCCTACACCATCGTCTAACCATTCATTCTGACGACGGTCAACTCCACAAAAGATGTACGTTATTCAATTATAATAAGTGTTCAGCTGGTAGTAAGCATCTCATATCTTTGAAAGTTAGCGGTTCGCATCTCAACTCCAGGTATATCTGTCATACAAGATCCTTTGGACTTGCTAGAGTGTTGCAACTGGATAGGGTTATGCTGGAAGACTCTTTAATGGAAGAAATAGGGTCCCTATTTCATTTGAGGTTCTTAAGGATTCGGACTCTTGATGTAAAAGCTATGCCATTGTCGTGGTTGAACCTCCAGAATCTGGAAACTCTGATCATCAAAACGAGAGTTTCCATCATTGTTTTACTGCCCAGAATATTCAAACTGTCCAAGCTGAAACATGTGAAAATTGACTTTTGTTCTTTCTTTGAAATGGAAGAGGAAGAGGAAGAGGAAATGGATGCAGACAATATTATGCATCAACCAAAGTTAGAGCACTTGACAACTTTATCCAAAGTTGTTATGTCAGATCATGAAGCCACGAGTGATGTTCTGGAGAAGTTCCCAAATCTTCAGCACCTTCAGTGCCACATCAAGGAACCTATAGATCCTCCTACACACGGCGATTGGTTTCCGAAGCTTGATGTCCTTAATAAACTTGAATCACTCATTGCAATGTACGAAGATGTCAGAAGCTATGAATATCCCGAGTTAACAGACAAAATCCGACAACCCAATGAATATTACTTCCCTAACAACTTGAAAGAGTTACGGTTGCATAGCTTTCCCCTGCTGAGACCTGATTTGTTGTCAGCAATCGCGGCATTGCCTGAGCTTGAAATTCTAGAGTTTATGGACTGTAAATTCGTGGAGGATGAGTGGGACGCAAGTGAGGACATCTATCAAAGTCTTAAGACTCTGTCTTTGCTAATGGTCAACCTTTCAGAATGGCAAGTTGATACGGAAACTTTTCCCAAACTTGAGGAATTAGTACTAAAACATTGTGACCATCTTTGGGAGATCCCTTGTGCATTTATGGATATACACACTTTAAAGTCCATTCATTTAACTAATATTAATCCTGAGCTTGAAGATTCAGCCATTAAGATTAAGAATGAAATAGCAGCTTACACAGGAGAGGACAGACTTCAAGTCCATATATCAGATGTGTATGAAGAAGAGGAGGATGAAACATAGGTAATTAATTTCTTACATCTTTACCCCTACATACATATATATACTTCATTTAATTAAAATCATATACTTATATAATTTGCAGAATGCCCAAAAGACACAAGGATAGAACAACAATGAAGAAAGAAACAACGCATTTGCATTTGCAGTCTCAGTTCATCTGATTACTAGTTCCAATAAATTACAAACTTGTTACTACTACTAGTTTTTTTTCCCGTGGTTCTGGAGATATTTTAAATTACTTTTTTGAGTGTTTCCTTTCATGTTTTGTTATTGGAAGGTTTTAATACCAAATTTTATGTTCCAACTAGCCTGAATCTGATGAAGAGCAGTGACCAAATGTATTCTCCAAACCTCATTTTTCTTAAGAAAATAGTAGTTTCTCAAATTGAAACGAAGACATTATACATAAATTTATGAATCAAAATCAACTAGATACATAAAAAATCTAAACCTTGGGTAGAGAAGGGTGTTGAAACGAAGGCATTATATATTAAATTATGAGTCAAAATCAAGTAGATACATTGAAAATATGAAGCTTGGGTAGAAAAGAGTTTTTAGTAACATATTCTACTTCCTCCTTTTTTTTTAAGAATCTTTCTCAATGGGTAATTTAGAACTTGCAATGCATCTTTCATCGATTTTGAATCACAAACACAAGGGACGAGATCTTCCGTTTGTGAAACTAATTGGGTAAGACCAATAATAAACGTTGGATCAGAACCCATATGTAACTTTCCATCGCCATATGACAAGCAACCGATTCATCTCTTCTCTTCCGTTCCTTTTGCTTCATGTTGTTCGATAATGCTTTTTCTGAAGATCGCCTGTACATATCTGTCATCCATATATATAAGAAATTTATAGATGAAAAAGCTAAAAAGAATTTAAAAATAAAAAATTGATGAAATGGAATGAAAAAAAAATGGATGAAGAAGAAGATTGGTGAACTGGAAAAGAAAAAAGAAAAGATTTGAAATATGAAGGGTTGAGTAGATGCTACGACACTTGGTCATTTACTCTAGCAGATGCATTCTGCCCACGCCATGAATTGATTGTACTCCTACCAATGTCAATGAGCACCCTGATCGTTGCTTGGCGTGGGATAACATTATAAGTTGGTGAAATGGCAAGTGGTTGTCGAGATTCTACCACCTTGAGGACTAAAATGTTCCAAGTAGTATAAGAAGGCTGAAGATGATAGATAGTGCCACAAATATAGGCCTTGCCATGGGAGAATGAATCGTCACTAGTGACTTTTGCTTGCTTTTTGTACTACTTTGGCTTGTTCTAATGAACTACCTGTGCTTGATTTTGTGCATGAATTTTATTTTTTCTTAATTGTGGATGCAGCTATTGTTGAACTTGCTTTTCTGTTGATAGATTTTCTCCTGTATTAGTTTCCTTCTCGTCTCGTGCTTAAATATCTACTCCAGAACTCCAAAAGAGTATTGATAAATTAGTAGAATATGCTATCAAAGTTGGTCCCGAGTTTGAATCAATGATTCGCGAAAAACAACAAGGTAATCCAGCATACAATTTCCTCTTTGGCGGTGAAGGCCATTACTACTACCGCTATAATCTTAATTGGATGGCTACACGCCCACCAGGTGGACCATTTAATGCTCCTTTTCCATCCTCTTCTTTGCCTATGATGCATCCATCAAATTCTATGATGAGTCCATAACCCTTGAATGCCTCTTATAGTAGCTCCAATGCTGTTGGTTCTGCTGCAATGATGGGTTCACGTCATTTACATCAACCTCCTTTCCCACCATTCTATGAACAACAGCCCTCTCTGCATTTTGGCCGAGCTGATTATGATCACTCACACAAGTCTTTCAAAGGTCTATCAAGGCCTCTTCCGTCAGATATTGAAATGGAGTTGACTAATGTACTAAACAGTCTTAATGGTACCAAAGAGTCAAGTAAAGGTGCAAAGAATTGGTTCAGGCTGAGGCACTTAGAGACGGAATATTTTCCCTAGATGATTCTGAGGGACAGCTGCATATAGTCTATCTTGCCAATGACATCCTATTTGAGAGGTAATATATCATTTAGTTACCTAATAATTTACTGCACAAGTAAATACATGTGCCAAAATGAATTCTCTATCTTGCCCGAAGTTTGAACTGGACTTGAATTCTTCCTTTACTTTTGGAAAAAAAATCTTAACTTCCATCAGTTATGCCTTTCTTTGAAAAGGGATAAAAATATCTTCATCATTTTGTGGAAAAAGATGTATGTCATTTGGTGCATCTTACTGATTTCTAATACCAGACAAGCAGACAATACTAACTGCATGCCCTTATAATCATAAACACTTAGGGTGTGTTTGGTATGAAGGAAAATGTTTTCCTGGAAAACAAGTTGATTTTTGACTTATTTTCTCATGTTTGGTTGGTAAGTAGAAAATATTTTCCGAAAAAGATTTTTAGTGTTTGATTTATGAATGAAAAATATTTTTGAGAAATATCTTTTATTTTAACTAGAGTAGAAAAATAATTTTTGAAATTGAAAATATTTTTTAAAAACAAACTTAAATTTTTTTTGGGGGGTGGGGTCTGGTAGGGGGATGGGTGGGGGGTCGAGGGTTGGGGTGAAAAAATAAATTTTTGAAGTTGAAAGTATTTTTTTAAAAACGAACTTAAATTTTTTTTTTGGGGGTGGAGGGGGGTGCTCGTAGGGGGTGGGTGGGGTGTCGGGGGGTGGGTAGGGGTGAAAAAAATTAAATTTTGAAATTGAAAATATTTTTTAAAAACAAACTTAATTTTTTTTTTTGGGGTGGGGGGTGGGAGAGCGGGCTGGTAGGGTGGGCGGGTGCGAGGGGGGCTGGGTAGGAGGTGGGTGGGTGGGGTCAAGGGTAGGGTGAAAAAATAAAATTTTGAAGTTGAAAATATTTTTTAAAAACAAACTTAAAATTTTTTTGGGGGGTTGGGTAGGAGGGGGGGCGAGGGTAGTAGGTGTGGGTAAAAAAATAAAAAATTAAAATTAGAAATATCTTTTAAAAGCAATTTTTAATATTTTTTTGGGAGGGGTAGGGGTGAATGTGGGGTAAAAAAATTGAATTTAAAAACAAGCTTTAAAATTATTATTTTTAGGGGGTGGTTTGAGGATAGAGACAAAAAAGTAGTTGTAATTTGAAGTTGGAAGAAAGGTTTGAAAAATATTTTCCTTAAGTTCAGAGGAAAGTCATTTTCCTTAAATTTGAGGAAAATGAGTTGATTTGAAAAACATTTAACCCAACCAAACATGAGAAAATTGGAAAACATTTTTCGAAAAATGTTTTCCTACATACCAAACACACCCTTAAAGAAAGTTGAATACCTGAAACACTAGGCGTCAGTAATTGGGACAGCTTGATATCATAGATCTTACTCAACTAGTGCTTGTAGCATATATAGTGATATGTACAGATATCTATGTTCCCTCTCCACCCCAAGTCCCACAGTTTTTTGATTAGATGATACTATTTAATGTGAATATGAATTATACAAACTGGTGTGATTTATCCATTATCACAAGCTGATGCCAGCTTTGAACTAGACGAGGAAAACGGATGTATTCCTAAAAATGAAAAGAGATGATGTAGAACTTGGAATACTACTAGTTTATGTCAACATAGAATGTAATTCTAGATACCTAGCCATGGTGCTTATTTTTATCATACACTGATTTCTGATGGATCTCCATAGTCCTACACCATAAGGACTCTTGAGTTCCTTAGTAATCCAGAGGTTCTTTCCAAAAACCTTGTTCCACAGAAGCAACTCTCAAATGCCACTTCAAAAGGAGACTCTGATTCCGAACTTTCAAATTCTTTATATCCATTTCTCCCTTTCTTTTTTGTTGTTGATCACTACATGTCTACATCCCATTTCACCAAGTGGTATTTCTTTCCTCCCTCTCCTTCCTTCTGATGGAGTCTAACTTTTTGGATACACTCCCTGGCACGGGGAATAGAGACATCATGTATGTTGGCATAGCATCAAGCACACTATTAAATATTAATTAGTGTCAACCTTCCACCCAAAGATGAGTATTGGCTCTTCCTGTTCATCAACTTCTTTTCACACTTTTCCACCACTGCATTCCATATGTTTTTTGACTTTTTCTTTGCTCCTAAAGGCATCAATATGAAGCAATGTACTTTTATAGAGTGGTGAAGATAGGAGAAGCGAGATTTTAAGTTAGAGAAACAATCATCCTATATTAAATTAAAGTTGAAATACAGGGTTTAAGCCTTGAAACTCGGGTTATCATAGGTTGGACACTAGCCTCACTTAGGCGGCACTTAGTGCAGCACTAAGACACTAAGGCGTGCATATATCACCCATGGATATCTTGACGATGACAGTGCTGAAAAAATAAATTTAGTTGGCGAAGTAATCTGTTAATTTGAAAAAAAGACCAATAATGTAGGAAAGGAGACATTCGGCATGAGTAAATTAGTCAATCTACCAAAATTAGAAACTCAAAAGCATATGAATCAACACTTCTGATGTGGTTTTTCTACTAGATTTACATGAAAATTTTACATAGCTCACTTAGTTTTAAAAAATATTAATTTCCTTTTTCATTATAACCGCTGCTGGTATAAACAGTTAGGTATCTCTTGCATTACACGCACATATATACATTTTATTTTCTTTCTTACACTAAAATGTGTGCTTTGATTACCTTTTGTTCTGAAAGACTTACCATACAATGGCGCTCTTTTACCCTTTTTTCCCCTTTGATAACACTGGTTATATGTCTTATGGTTTTATTGAACAATTAATAGAGTTTCAAACTTCTACTTTTACCTCTTTCTTTATTCTCATACTTCATAGTAGAACCAATCGTTATTAACAATCAGTATGTGACGTTTCGGTTTCAGTTAATACCATAGATTTGGAAACCAAACCAGTATTTCAACTTTTTCAAATAAAATCTGAAATCAACCTATACTGAATTAAATCGGAATTGTAGATGCAGTATGATTTGGATTGGTTAGTTAGTGGTTTCTAAAATTTTGCTCTGTGCTACGTGCTGGTGCTTTCTGGTATTCACATGACGGCTCTACTCAACCTTTGGTTGTGCATTAGCTGTATGAGGTTTGTGGGCGCTTATCGACATGCATGAGTTGTATGCACTCCTGACTTTTCCCCAATGAGCGCATCGAATGAATTGAGTAACAGCAATTTGGTCGGCTTACGTAAAAAATGTATATATTAGTTCTCTTTAATTATAATACAGTAGACCTTCCCCACACACATATATATATAAAGAGAGAGTTATAGTTACTCATTTTAGTTTTGAGTCTTATTGTTACTCATTTTAGTTTTTGGTATCTGCAGCTTTTAACGACGAATCAATTCTCATGAGCTTGACAATGAGGCACTTGCTTTTAAGCCCGTTTTGGGTCCCATGCTTGCGAGGATATACAATAATCCTCAAAACAAGGAAGAAAATCAGTCTCGACTGCAGAAAATTTTACAGTTTTGGGGCTCCAAGGAAGTGTATGATCAGGATACTATTTGTGCACTTGAAAATGAGATGATGAGTGGACAACCTACAAATTTTGCTGGTCCTCGGAGGGAACTACTGGCTGCAGATCCTTCTGCTGGTGCAGGTAGTTGCTGCTAATTTAGCTGTAATAAAGAGTACCATTAAAAGAATGTATCGCAATTTTTACTTCTGTATCCTTTTTTTTCAAGGATTGTCACACCAAGTAGCAAACCAGAGTGTTTTACAGTGGATGAGCAGGTGCCTCCTTTACCTAATTTAGCCAATCAAGATAAAGTTGTTCCTCCAATACCATCTGCAGATCAATTTCATATTCCAGGGTCGATGCCTGTGCTGTCCTCTGTTCCAAATTTTTTAGGGAGATCGGAGAGGTTAATCCATCAGAAGGTCCTGTTAAACCATCTGATTCAGCCAATGATTATGATGACTATGAGAGAGAACTTCCTGTTCGCAATTGAGGGGCTTGCATCCATCCACCTTCAAACCTCCAAGTTGACCCTGAAATTGGAAATACTCTGATGGAGGTGTTGAGCAGAAGCCTGGATTGAATAGCTCAGGACGGTTAGGACTTGGAACCACAGATAATCCAGATGAGTCAAGTCAATACGATGATGTCTACACTTCTTACAGAAAAGAAAGAAGCACAAATTACCATTCATCAATGAGTGCAAGAACTGTGAGGTAAATTAATCATCATTTTGACCAGTCTATAGACAGCTCATAGCGTTTGAGACAAATATTTTTGTCTCTTTTTGCTGCTGTTGAGTGGACTAACAGTTTTCGTCTCTGTAACTTTTAAGTTGATGTGGATATTGTAAGACATGTTTTTTTCCTACATGCTACAGAATGAATTAAATCTTGCCGTGATCTTCCAATGAATAAATAACTAGTTTGATCCTCAACAAAAAAAAAAAACTACGTTGTAATGGACTCCCTCTAGCATACACTAGTAGGGAGAATACCAACACAAAAGCTGGACAGATGAACTTTGAGACTTCAAGTTTTCAACATCTTATGTTGCATCACTTATATGGGAAGTGGTGAAACTATTATTATGTGCTGTAGGAAGTGATGGCTATACTTTCGTCCACGCCAAATTGATACAGAGATCATTTACTTGAAAACTAAGTCCTAGATGTGCATTGCATATTTACTATTTTGAAGTTTGTGGGTTTGGAGGTCAAAGACAATATAGCCTATTTGAAGCATCATAGTTTCTAGCATTGCAGTGGCTGGGGATGTCGACTTTGTTCCTTCTATGTGCTTTTAGAATTTAGCTTTAGTCATATTATTCCTTCTCTGAAGGGGAGCCTTGGAGCAACAGTAAAGTTGTCTCTGTATATCCTTCAGGTGACGGGTTCGAGCCATGGAATCTACCATTGATACTTGTGTCTGAGAAGACTGATACATTCCTCTCCTTTGGGTTGCGACCCTTCACCGTATCCTGCAGGAACACAAAATGCTTTGTGCACCAGACTATCCATTTTACTTGTTCTTTCTTTTCTTTTATTGGTAACCATGGTTGTGATGGTAGAAAGACTGAGAATGGCCTCATTGAGAGGACATATAACTATACTGGAACTTTTAATTCAGCTCTTGGCTATGCTGAAGGAATGAATGAAAAACAATTGTATCATTGAATGTTTAACCAAATCTTGTCCATAACATGAGTTGTGTGCTCACAAGGCATTTGAACAGCATAATGCATCAACCATCATTTACTCTTGTCTCCTCTCCCTCTTTAACTCTCTGTTAATCTGTGTTCATTGCAAGTTAGAATTGTGGTCTTAGAAAACTCCTATCCATCTACATTTCGGTCTCTCTCTCTCTCCCACTCCCCTCTTTTTCCTTTGAAGAATTCACTTCTTTTCGTCTCTGTTGGGATGTGTGTTAGTACTTTTTATCAACAGATGGTGAAGGTTGGTGCCAAGTTTAAGGGACTGTAATTTGCCCTTTTTATTTACTGATTGATACCAAATACACGTTTTTTTTTCTTTTTTAAAGGGATAAAAGATGCATAATAAGAATTGAACTCATACATTCTATAAGCCCCAATCTACATGTTTTCTTGGAAAACAATTGAGTTTCTTACCTGATTAATAGTGTGATAAAGCAAAGAAACATTATTCCAAAAGCAATTTTATGTAATCTAGCAAAACAATATGAGTGTGACAAAACGGTCAAAGACTAAAAGGAGAGGGAATGGATGAACATGAAATGTTAATCATTGAAATTTGTTTCTTCTATTAGGAAAGTCATTTTATATTTTGATCCAAATAAACATGAAAAAAATTAAAAAATGTTTTATAGCCATTTAAAGGTAGATTGTGTGCTTTTGAGATAGAGGTAGCCTAACTATAGGTAATCCGCTCAATCCGTCCACAAATTTAAGGGTTGGACTCAAAATAATTTGAATTGAATTCAATCTCAATTCATTCAAACCTTAATTCATTTTAAGAAAATCCTCAATTGAGCCCAATTTAATCTTCAATTTCAACATGTTTTAAGACTCTTTATTTGCTTCTCAAATTGAAGGTATGAATTACTAATCGCTTTTATATCTTTTAAAATTCATCTATTCATTTGTAACTTTCTTTTAAATTTTGTTAAATTGAAATTCAAATTGTGATTATAAAACAATAATATATCAAAATTATTGAGATTAAGTGGGTCAAATTGGGAAGTCAAAACCCAACCAGTTTTTAAGCCCAACCCATTTGAGCTCAAAGTAAACTTGAACATGTCAAGATCCAATCCAACCCAATTTCTATTTCAACTCATTCTAGTATATTCCAATCCAACCAGTCCAATTGACACCTTTGGCTTGAAAGATCTTATCTCAACTTGCTAAATGTGGAAATGATCTTTTTATCTTATTGGTGTGGTGGAAATGATCTTATAGTAGTTCACATCATATTCTTTTCTAGTGCAAAGGTCAATGACAGGTAAAGTATATATGAGTAAAACAATTCTATATGCTAATAAATCAACTCAACTCAACAACTGCTGCAACCTATAACCATTTTCTCAATGAATTAGAGTAATCAGAATAGATATATGAATACTTGGAATACAAGCGAGTTGATATGTATATGCAAAATAATAATAAGATGATACTCTTAGAAAAATAATTAATTTTGTTATCAATAATTCAATAAAGTCTAAAAAATAGTATGAATTCTATAAAGAATTTGACCGGAGAAGAAGAAGAAGAAGAAAAAGAAAAGAAAATAAAATGGGAGTGGAGTTCAACTTGACGTGGTGGGTGGGGTGAGGGTGGAAGGTGAAGAAAAAGAAAGAAAATGGAGGGATGAATCACTTGAAAGTGGGAGGTGGAAGATGAAGTGAAATTTAAGATAAAATCAAAATTAAAATTAAAATAAGTCAAAAAGTAAAAGAGAGAAAGAAAAAAAAAACTTAAAATGAAAAAAATATATTTTTAATTAAATTAACATGTGTATGTAATGATTGGTGTGTAAACACACTTGCTTCTTAAAATCTGGAGATGATCGAAAAATGATATAATAATATTTGTTCAAAATTGTTTAGTGGGGTAATTTGACGATTGCAAAGTTAAGGTGACTTTTTGAAAATTTGGGACAACTTCAGTGATGACTATGTCTTTTCTCAAGAATAAAAAAAAGCTTAAAAAATTCACTTAGTATAAAATAGAGGAAATATTATACAACATAATATTAGAAAACAATATTATACATAATGTGTCAATTTTGTATAAATATATATACCATAAAAGACGTTTATACACAAAAATGGACTAAATAAGTATAAATATTTTCTTCCCGTAGACATAAAACGTAATTTCCTCTTAAGCCTTAGAGCACATGACTAATTCGTCATATGTGAATTGCTACCAAAAGAAGAAAATATTTTTTTCGTATTAAAAGAATCGGTACCAGAGTTAAGTAATTTGATAGAATAAAAAATATGGTTAGGTATTTTTATTATCATCGTATTATAAACCTAAACATTATATAGTCACATAGATTATTTGGTATTCCTTTTGTGGTTTGGTATTAAAATTTTGTATTAGATATTATACTTTTTGTGTGTGTGTGTGTAACGGCTGTTGCATCTCTAACCCCCATTATAAGATGCTTCCTATAAAAACCCTAGCTAGGGGCATTATTTAGTTTTCAAGATTATTTATATTAATTGAGTAGTTCAAAAAGTGGGAAAATTTTAAATTTCGAAGAGCATCACTCAACTTTGTCAAGTATCACAAAAGTAGATTAAAAAAAATGAGAAAAGATCATATAATCCTTAAATTTGTAATTTAGATGTTGATATGTATTTCGTTATAAAAGTAGCTCACATATAGCTTTATCATTACAAAAGTAGCTCATATATAACTTTATCATTACAAAAGTAACTCACGTATATTCTTACTATTACAAAAGTGATCTATATATATCCCTACCGTTACAAAAATATATATCTAGGCCCTTTGTGTAACAATAAGAATATATCTAGGCTTTTTGTGTAACAATAAGAATATATGTGAATCACTTTTATAATGAAGGCTATATTAATTTTAAATCGCCAAGTTAGAGATATATCAAATCATTTTCCCTTAAAAAATAAATAAATGAGTTATACTTAGGCATCACTGGTTGAGATTTTTGTTAGAAAAAAAGACTTGATATAATCTTCAATGGTGCGATTTAGAGCTAAATTGGATTATTTTGCTAATTTTTTAAAAATTGAAGGTATAAATCATGTCTTTAAACAGTACATCCAAAAAAATTTAAAAAATAATCAAAATACTATAGCCAAACACAACTCCAAATTTAATATTTAAAATAAAATAAAATATTTTTTAATTTTCATGACTAAACACAGTCAATGGAGGAGGACCTATGTCAGCTTTTATCATTTTCCAAATAGAAAAAATGTGGCACTTGTCTGGTTGTCCTAATAAGTCATTGTTTTTTTCAACCTTTTTTGCAAAATTTGAAAAGATTCCTTTCTCATTATTCACCTTCATTCATAAATTATTGAAATACACATCTTATGTTTTCATTATTTCTAATATTTCTTTTTATTTTTAAAAATCTCTAAAATCCTTTATTTCTTTAATGTATCCGAGCTACATATTAATATATTCGAGCCAGTATTTAATGTATCCGAGCTACATATTATGTATTTGGTTTATGTTATAATGTATCCGAGATACACTTTAATGTAGCTGAACTACATATTGTGTATTAGATTTATATTAATTTTTAAGGAATTAATATAATTACAAACTAAAAAGAGAGATATTGTAATTTTATATTAAAAGTATGTGATTCCTAAAATTTAATAAATAGGCTACATCTATTCTACTGCCCACATATCCCAACCAAAATGAAAAACTAGAAGAAAGTTCTCAATATTCATGGTTGTTTCATGTTTGAACACATTGCCAACTTTGTTCTACACAAGATCAAAGGTGTTTTTCGCTTTTTTTTCTAAAATTGAGTCTATTGAAATCCTTAAAACACTTATCTCGATAGGTTTTTTTAAAACTTTTTATCTTACCGTTATACCCAGTGCAATTTGTTTCTTATATGATGTGCTCTGACTTGGCATTCTATGAGTCCATTTATAAGGATTTCTTTATAAGTGTGCCGAGGACACAAATTTTCCTGTGCTATGTAAAACTTGTGGTCTTGTTTTGATAGTTGTTTCTTATGAAAGGCTACCAAGAAGGTAATGAGAGCGAGAGATTTGATATCAAAAATTTATCACACGACTGAACTAAGAAGATGAATCCAGTTTTGTTATCATATTTGTGAACCAAGGATCAAAATCTCCAAAGCAATAATCTATATCATCAGCGAAAGAAGATTTCTTGTTCAATAGTAATTGAACAAGACATCTTCAATGAAGAACAATACTTCAACAAGTAATATATTATTTATGCATAACATTTTAGAATTTTCAACTACTCAAAATAGTCTATTTGACTAAGGAGGAAGTATTAGTGCAAAAAATGCACAAGTCACTTTTGCAGTTGCATCCAGTGCAGTTTTTGTTTTGTTTAGCTTTGGATGATGTATAGTTAATAAATATTACTATCAATTTTTATTTCCTATTGTTATCTTTTCTAATAGTATGTCAAGATTTTTAATTGTTTGAATAATGTTTATAGCTAATATACTTTTTCTTGACACAATTAATGAAAATAATTCACTTGATCTCTCTAACCTTTTGGGTTTGAAAGTAATATTTTTATGTATTTATATCCTTTAAACTAGTAAATGTACTTGCTCTTTGCGCTATTATAAAACACATTAGTAAATTTTACAAAGGCAAATAAAAATTTAGATATCACTCTCTATTTCTATGAAAAAGGGAAGGCTTTAAAATAACATATATTTGAATTAATTCATGTGTAAGTTCATTAATTTGGTTTATTTAGTTCTAAGTAATATATTGTCTCAATGTCTGAAAGGGAGACATAAAAAATGAAGAAGATTTGCAGCAATTCGGAAGGAGGTAGCTCACTTTCTGATCGGAAAGTACGCGGCTAAATGAAGAGTCTATAGACACCTCGATCACAGTCAACACTTAAAAAAAGTATAGAAATAGCATCAATACAAACATTATGTACATGTAACCTGTACGCATCATAGTCCAACTAAGGTTAGTAATTGATATATAATCAAGGCTATAAAGCAAGTAGACAAGAAATTTCATAAAGTCAAACACATAAGTCAAAAGTCAATGAAGTCATCTCAAATCACTAACATATTGGTGTGTAAGTAGATATAATTACAAGTCACCATTGTCTTTCCAGCATATTGTTATTTTTTAGTTTTGATAATTTGACAAATAAAGGGATATTATAAGGGGACCTGATCCCAATGGTGTTCATATGCGAGAAAGGGGACAACTGGAAAAAGAACACTACAACCTCTAGGTTCTAGGTCTGCAGGAGTTGGTGCACGGCTCCCGAACGGCGTGACAAAATCCTTGGCCAATAGCATGGCTTCTAAGGTTGTGTCTATTATTTATAAGGCTCTTCTCAATAGACACAACCTTAATTTTGCATGCCTGAAATATTCAAGAACACAAGCAAAAACTATCTTTTCGAGAGGTATCTTCCTAAAGAGCAACAGAGACCTGATAGAGTTGCTTGCGTCTTAGTTGTCTTAGGGTTTATCATTCAGTGCTTATCATTGTAGATATATTCCTGTGTTATAAAGGAATCAGATCATTGTTTTGGTTCAGTCAAAAAGTCTAAATCAGCTAGAGTTAATTAGTTTAGTGGGCAATAAAGTTGTTGCTTTAGTTGAAGTAAGCCTAAATGTAAGGGTAAAATCATAAAATGACTCCCCGTAGATTAGAAGACTTTCTAGAGTTGAAATGAGGGTTATAAGGGTCAAGGCCAAGGGGCAAGTGCCAAGGCAAAGGGGCCAAGCCAAAGCCAAAGGCCAAGGATGCCCCTAGCTTTTTCCTAAATGTTGCAGCCTCCTAATTATAGATGTGGCGCACTTCACACCGATAACTAGGGCTCTACAGACACGACTTCATAGACTCCCTAGGACTCTTGAACTCTAGGCACTGATACCAAGTTTGTCACACCCCGAGCCTATACCCTGGGCGGGACTGGTACTCGAGAACCATTGTTGGCCCCAAGCGAACCCTTGGCCTGGCTTACTTACTTAGCGGAAGACTTAATTCAACAAAGACAAGTCTATGTAATAAACTGGAATGTTATAATGGAACATTCAACTTGGCCATTAAGGCAAACTCAAGTCTTAACATAAGATAATGACAATGAAAAAACTAAAGAACTAACATTTGACTATCTATGAAGCCTCTAAAACAACTGAGATGGATGTCGGGACAAACCCCACGACAACCTAATGAACTAATAAAATGACTGAAAGCAATAAAATGAGTCATCCCGAATGCAAAGAGGCTCACCAACTAACTCTGGAGTGCTCACTGGATCAACAATGCGCTGGACGCCGATCCTAGTTACCTGTGTCTGCATCATAGTAAGATGCAGGTCAACTGGCATCAGTACATTGAATGTACGAGTATGCGAGTTGGAATGCTAAACACAACATAGTCTTGAAAAGAATCTGAAGAACTTACCTGGCTCAACTCAACTCAACATAACTGAACTCATTTCAATATAAAACAGTTTAAAACAAGTGCAATATAAAGAAAAGCTATTTAAAACATGATGTCAACTCTGTGTGTATGCAAAAATACATATAACTCTGAAATGTATATAAAAATACAATAAACTGTGTATATAAAAATACAATTACTTATGTGGGAGTTTCTCTAACCGACAACCATCACGTAAGAGCTATTGTGATGATACAACATTTTGCCTCACGCTGTCAGGGCCGTCCTATACCTTGCCGAGGGTATAAAACCTGAACTACTAAGTGGATCAACTAGTCTATGCTAAAAAACACTAAAGGAATCATCTAAAAAGTATGACCCTTTTCTACCCATGATGGCTACATGGTTTATGGGGGCTGTGAGTTGTCCGAACTCTCCCCCATATCGGTGCTCAATACTACTCCCAAAAATATGATATTAGCTCTTATGTTTAAAAACATACTTCTTTCATTGATTTGAGATTAGTGCTCAAAAACTTAGCTCAAAGTCTATCTTGGAAACCAAAGTTTCCTCTCTTGCTTCATTTAGAAAGCGATTACTCTTTTCTGAAAACTAGCCCGAAGGCTCTTTAGAAATCGAGGTTTCCTTTCTTGTTTAAATGTGAAAACATTTTAAACCCTTTGGGAATACATAGTCCCCATATACTTTTGAAGGAATGAACTTCAAACTTTACTCTTTAGTCTTTACTCAACTTGAACTTTAAGTCTTAAAACAAAGTTAAAACATTTGGAAAAGACTTTTGGAAAACTCTAAGAACTTCTCTTGACTTTGACTCTTACTTCTCTTGACTTTGATCTTAACTTTTCTTGAATTGGATTATGGATTCAAGGTTCATGATCTCATGTTTATGGATGATTTCATGATGTTTAGATGTACCTTAGAGTGTTGGAATTAACTAGAAAACATAGGTACATTGCCAAAGAACTAGTATGAAAGATTGGGGAAGAAATGGGAAGAACTGGCGACCTTGGCGCTTTGAGAGGCGCGGTGCGCCAGAGCACAAACTTCAGAGCTGAAGTTGTGGCGCTCTGTCTGGCGCGTCGCCCCAGAGCCCAAACTTCAGACTCTGAAGTGGGGCGCTCTGAGAGGCGCGGCGCCCCAACCCCTTTGCCAGAAAACTCCGACTTTTCTCCTTCGTTTTTCATCTCTAAACCCTCTAATTTCACTTAGTTCTTTCCCCAAACACTTAGAATCACTAATACCCTCAATATACAATAGATTCAACTCGAAATTTCACCCGGAAACATGAATCAAGTCATTAAGAAACTTCAACAACACAACTCATAAGAGTTCAAACGAATTTCATCAAGAACTCAAATGATTTACTTTCAAATCAAACATTATTTCGCTGAATTGAATCATGATTGGCGCGTGGGTGAACTAATTCAACGCTATGTGATCTCACATACCTCATAGGGATCACCCCTTGACGAAATCCACAAGCTAAACCCGATGATCTTGACGAATCTTGCTTTTTCTTCTCCTTTCTCCTCTTTTCTCCTTTCTTCAAGCCCTAGCGTATTTTGCTAAAAGCGTAAACTGATCTAATTCTGATTAGACCCTAACTTAATTACCAAAAATGAAATAAAATAATTGGGCAAGTAAAAGACCAAACTACCCTTTCAAAATCCGGATTAGACTTTCCTTATTCTAACAACCCAACTTCCAAAGGGCATAACTCACT
The DNA here is from genome assembly GCF_900185275.1 of Solanum verrucosum. Taxonomy (NCBI): domain Eukaryota; kingdom Viridiplantae; phylum Streptophyta; class Magnoliopsida; order Solanales; family Solanaceae; genus Solanum; species Solanum verrucosum. The sequence goes on along the minus strand of NW_026020477.1, from coordinate 5,793,276 downwards.
CATACAAACTCAAAATCGCGCAAAATCAGCGACATTGGAAAGATAATTCCAAGAGCTTTCCTACCATATCTGGAAGTACCTATAACTCATCCTGAGCTAGAAGTTATGTCCATTTGAAGTTAGCCAAAATTCAATTTATTCTAACTTAACAAAATTTCCAGATTTTCATTCTTTCCCAAAAAAAGAGAGACTATTTTCAATTATTAGCTTCTTCCTAATTATTTCAAATTGCGAGATGTTACATATTCTTTCTAGTTTCTTTCTCATGTTCTACTTTGAGACTTTATTGTAAAGGGCTGTGACCCTATTGATTCGAGTGTATTAGATGGCTTATGGGGACAATGTCTAGACTTCTATTGGTTCTATGAAAAAGACTTTGATTGTAAAAAGTTTTAAATTCCGCGTCATTTCTATTGCTTATGTTTATGATTATGCTAAGGGCTTGTATGAGACCCCTTCGGGGTCAAGTATATCGTGTTACATCTAGGAGGTACCCCTGGGTCGTGACAATAAAGTTATTGCTTAGTTCTTTCTTTGTAGTAGAGTTGCTACACTGAGGGGGAAGAGATTTAGAGTTAAATTCCTAGGTTATAAGAGTGTGTAATCTGAATCATTGCTTCTTTTAGAGTTAGATAGAGTTGGGTTGAAATCCTGTGAGTACATGTCGTGATTTTCACTGCCCTTGAGCAAGGGGGTTTCCACGTAAACTGCTTGTGTTGTTTACTTTATTGCTTGTGTTGTCTATTACTGTTCTTGTTGTATCAAGGGACCTGGTCCATTGACTGATAGTGGACTCATACATCTTAACACATATCAACAACATCATCACCCATTGAGCAAACAAGTACACATCATTTGAATCTACACCTTAAGGATATAAGTGAAACCATTTATTTGAGTACAATTATGTACCTTTCCTTGTTTGCGGATGATATTATCCTCCTTGCAAAAGCCGACACTCTAAATGCATCCTCAATAATCCACATCTTTAACACCTTATCTGAACAATCAGGCCAAAAAATAAACTTCGGTAAATCCTCAATAATGTTTTCAACAAATGTTAGTCTTCAAGATAGAAACGACCTTTCCACAATGATGAATATTAGTCAATTTGAGAAAAAAGGGAAATACCTAGGGCTTCCTATAACAAATCATCATTTAAAAAGTGTTGATTATCAATACATTATAGATCATATGAATAAGAAACTTAGTGGATGGAAAACACGCTTCCTTACTCTAGCGGGAAGAACCACTCTTATCAAATCTGTCATTTATACTATTCCCACTTATGCAATGCAATGCAACTTACTGCCCCAAACTACTATTAACCATATTGATCGTATCCAACAGAACTTTCTTTGGGGATCAACACTGGAAAAAAAACACTTCATTTAATAAATTGGAATTCTTGTACCACCCCTATAGATCAGGGAGGCTTAGGACTCAAAAACACTAATGGGAATAATATTTCCTTACTAGGTAGCTTACATTGGAGATTTCTAAATAACAAAGATCGTCTTTGGGTAAAAGTCATGTCCAAAAAATATATAAATAAAATTAATAGAACCTTTTCAAACAAATACCATACCTACAACTCCTATATTTGGAAAAGTCTCGTTAAGGCTTACCCCTTATTTCATAAAGGGGTCTCATGGAACGTGGGTGACGGCACAAAAATCGATCTATGGGATGAAAGATGGATTGAAGGATCATACACCTTCGCAAACTTATCCACGGCCCGTTAAATAAGACAGATACTAAGCTTGTAGTGTCGGATATGATGAATAACAATGTTTGGAACTTAACGCATATCTCCTATGAAATAGCCCATGAAATTATGAACTTTACTCAAAATACCTATATCCCAGTCTTTACACCCAAAAATGATGGTTATTACTGGAACCAAAATAGCAATGGGAAATTTAGTACTAATAGCGCCTATAAACTCTTTTTAAAAACAAATAATGATCTCCTTACAAGTCTTCCAAATTCTCATCCTTGGATCTAGAAACTCAGGACTTTAAACAAAATAAAATTCTTTATATGACTTCTTCTTCTCAATAAACTCCCTACCTCCTCCTTACTTTTTCATAGAAATATCTCCAATCACAGAAATTGTATTAGTTGCCCAAATAGAGAAGAAACTACTATTCACATCTTTGCAAACTGCCATGTTGCTATTACAATCTGGAAAAAGTTCAACATAAATATAGATAGTAATGACTTTGACAACAACATCCATCGCCTTTGCCACTCGGATTAGTAACAATCTTAGAATGCCTACAACAATTCTAACACCAATTATTCTTTGGAATATTTGGAAAACTAGAAACAGTAACCTATTTAAACCACACCCTCCAAATAACATTACCAAAATATTTCTAAACATTTCTCTTCAAGAACTTGAATTCCTTCATATTTCTAATACTTCGGAAAAGAATCTTCCAAAACAATCGATCCCTATCACATGGATTAAACCCCCTGATGAATACTTCAAGCTGATTATTGACGGATCTTTTGAGCCTAAAACAACTAATGGAGGCACCAGAGGAGTAATAAGGAACCAAGCAGGAGAATAGATAGCAAGTTTTGCTTGTAAGATCAAAGTGGAAAGTGCGTACCATGCTGAACTGTTAGCCTTATTACATGGACTGACTCTTGCTAAAGAAAAAATAATATAAAGCACTTATTGGTGGAAACAGACTCACATGTATTACTAAACTCTCTAAATAATGATAATGCTTTATACTCACATATCTGTGCCGACTGCAGGTCATTGCTCCAACAACTGGAAGAACCATCATTGAATCATATCCCGAGGGAGGCTAATGGAGTGGCCAATGCACTAGCGGAATACGGAAGAAAGTCAAAGGATCCAACTGTGACTCTAAATTATGTCTATAGTTTTTTATGCATCTCCTTCCCTAGTTACGAATTTTTCTTGAAACAGATGAGAATGGAACTGTCTCATATAGAACAGTTCTCATTTGTATGGATGAACCTTAATTATTATTATTAAATAAAATCCTTCTGTCCCTAAGCAAAAAAAAAAAAAACTAACATGTCAAATCATGAAACATTGAGCAGGCAATCACCTATCAATATAGCCATCAACATATTTATCAAATACAAAAAGTCAATAACATCATGAAATCATACTCATCATGACCTTGCAGTTGTATACTCACCGCATCTGATAGGAATTAAGGTATGACGATGCCTTTTCTTGATAGTCACTATTCAATATGTAGAGGCTTCATAAATAAATAGTTAGTCACTAAAATCTTATGAAATGTATTATTGTTTTGACCGCCGTGTTGCTCCTTGAATCTAAAGTTATGGTTTGAGATGAGCACTCTCTTCACAAGACTATTACTTATGCTTTTCGGGGAATTTAAACTATGTATTTGCTCATATTTAGATGTATGATCTATGTTATTTCATATTAAGAGTATGTTCGGACCAGTAATGACATTGAATGCCAATCTCGCACAGATTGTAGGCTCAGGGGATGAGAAGAACACCCTCTTCACAAGACTATTACTTGTGCTTTTCAAAGAAATTAAACTCTATATTCACTCATGTTTAGATGTATGATCTATGTTATTTTATAATAAGAGTATGTTCGGAACAACAATGACATCAAATGCCAATTCCACTCAGAACTCCTTTTAGATTTTCGTATGATGCTTTAAAGTGAATATTAATTGATTGATCAAAAAGAGGTCATCAACATGTCAATCTTTTTTTTCCCCAACTCATGAATATGACCTTATCATATTGTTCTTCCATCTCAAAATTGAGTTCAATCCTTAAAATGCAGTGTCCCCAATAAAAGGAACCCAAATTCATATGGAATTGTATTGTATATAAAATAGTTGAATGAAACATGACAGAATAAAACATAACTAAATGTGAAGTAAAATGCATAGATGAAGACTGAGAGAAAAACATATAGTAAAGTTAAAATCTTTAAAATCATGAGGTTGACCTTGACTAAATATCATCTTTCTGAAATCGCAACTCATAAGAATAGTCTTTTCGTTTCAAAATTTATCATACTATTTTAGATTAATTAAACATAACCACCATGAGAGTATATGTAGTATGATCTCGGCCCGATCAATTAAGTCAATTCATATCTTGCCGGGTATGAGGAGTACATGTATTGTGGATCCTTAACAAGTCCTTACTCGGGGCACATAGAGAAGTCAACCTAAGATAATCATCTAGTAGCTATTGAGAACGAATGAAATCAAATGATTCTATTTCTCAATCTTTCTGACCTACTCCTACAAAATCAAGATAATTTTTTTTTGCAAAAACGAGTCATTCACAACAACTGATAAAGAATTCCTCAAAAATCAAGGATTAATAATCACTTTTAGAGGTCGAATGGATTCGGTCTTGAACACTGTCTACTCATACTGTCACACTGTCAAAGATTTTTACTTTCTTCATTGAAAGGATGAGGTCGGACCCACCTTTCAGTGGATTAGAAGTTGATACTCAACACTTGTATTCTATTTATTTTTATTTCTTTTTTCACTTTTTAGAAAAATCATTAGGAAAGAAAGATGTTAATGTAGGTATAATCCTAGTGTTATAAATTCTATTTAACTTGAATGATCGGATTTGTTATACTCCAAGAACCACAGTGCTACAAGTGAGTTGGAGGCCACCATATACTGTGCGGGTAAAATCTATTATAGATGTTACAAAGAGATACCATTGACGTAATTTTCCAGATTTTCTTTTACTTTATGATTTGCTACTGATAGACAGACCAAAGATTTACGCAGTCCTTGTGTGCTTGCTCATCATATGGCTTTTTATTTTTAAGAAAGGCTTAAGTGGCGAGCTACAACAAACACAAAGGAAAGGTCCGCTTTAGGATCATTTGAATAATGTGAAGATTAGACGAAGCAGCTAAAGCCGGGGACAGCTAGACGATAAAGATCAAGCAAACGGATGCAATCAAAGAGCATCACCACTGCCATTGATGGATCAAATCATTCTAAAAAAGCGATATGCTTAACACAAGCTTTTCTTTTTGCCTACTCCTAAAATCGGTACTACTATATTTTCTGGAAAAAACATGTCTAAACTTAATTTCTACTCTTTTTTTGTCATTAATTACTTGTTCACTTTTAAATTGACATACCTATTAAGAAAACAATTATTGACATAGTGAATTTACCATTTTCCCCTATTAATTATGAAGTGTATGAATTAAGAAGTTAAGGTTTTCAAAAAGTTCTACCTTTTTCAAAGTAATTAATTGAGGGTATAATAGGTAAATTTTTTTTATCCTTTCTTGATTTGTCAAAATGAACAAATAATTAGAGACAACTAAAAAAGAAAAAATAGACTATTAATTAGGGACATAGGGAATAGAAATTTTTTATGATGGATGTGGGATAAATATGATGTGCCAGACAAAAGTTATATGAGGTTCTTCTTAGAATTTGTCAAGTGGATTATTGGGTTCCATTTTCAGAAAAATGGATCAAATCCATTTCTCTCTCTTCCTTTTTAACTTTTTCTCTTTGATTCAAATCTTAAAATTTTCAATATCTCTTTTTTTTTTTCCTTTTAGAAAAAATAATTTTATTTATAAAAAATGTGAAATTTAGCCTAATTCATCGTACTTCTAATATTTGATATTATTTTTCTTTCATGTATTGATTATTTACATTATTAAATATAATTATTAAAAATTATTTGTCAATAAACAAATTAAACTATAATTTTATTTTTATTTTCATTACACCAATAATTAGTTATTCTTAAAAATATAATTTTTTTTTGTAAAATTGCAAAAACAATTCTTAAGGAGTAAATTAATAAAGTGTCGTTTTTATTTATAATTTCTTAAAGAATCCATAAAAGAAAAATAAATAACTAATATGAAAAACGAAAGGGGTATAGTTTTTTTTTTCTCTTCTCAATAATTTCATATATACTTAAATTCATCAAATATTCACAAGAAAATACAATGAAAAGAGCATCAATAATCTTGACAAATAATTACATAAGTTTTTGTACTATTTTAATGTAACCCAAAATTGAATTTTTTTCATAAACACCTAAATATATACATACTCTTCCATCAATTTATATGATCTCTTTTTATTCTTGAAATCAAGCAATGTGAAACTTAATTAATATTTTAAATATATTTTTATTTTTTATATTAAGAACTACAACGTATAATGTTTGTTCATAAATAATCCCACGGAGTTGCAATTTAAACAAAAATACTATCAATTGCAATTCTTATCATGTTAGCATATGAAAAAAAATAATACATTTTATAGCTTGAATTTAGAGAAAAAAATAATCGAATAAATTGATGGAGAGAGTAAAATGAAAAAAGAAGAAGAATTGATTAAAGTAATTTAAATAACTATTTATGTTTATCCTAAAACTAAAACAATTAATTTTTTATAAGGTTAAGTGCACGCATATTAATTCAACTTTTTTAAGTATGTAATTATTTGACTTCAAATTTAAATTAGTATCAATATATTTATCTCTATTTGATTTTCAAATGAATATTATGATCTATAAAAAAGATAAGGAAAACAGATATTAATTTTAAGAAATAATGAAATGCTAATTTTAATATATTACTATTATTTTTTTGCTTTGATCTTGTTATTGTATTATTTTAAATTTATGTAATGAATATATTTAAATTAAAAAATAATAATATAAAGTACTTCATATTAAAGAGGGGTAAATAGAAGGTGGGGTGGAGGAGTGAGAAGAGAAAGGGAGAGGTTGAAAAGACATGAGACCTACAAAATGTACTTTTTTTCTATATAAAAATCCTCATACAATTATTACATGGTATACCTCATCCATCATATAATTTTGGTAGAATGGTCTGGGAGACCCTTGTACTTGTCTCATTTTGTCACCTAAGCCCTTCTAATCTAGACTTTGCCAATTGAACCCTCGAACCCACTGAAATCCAACATTTTAAACTCTTTTTTTGACCTGTCATCCCATGTCGCAAAAGTAGTTCAAGTGCGTGAATTACACCCGCTTTAGGAGCGTGAGATGCTTTTAAAAAGCCAATAACGGTCATTTTTGGCCATCTTCCTCAAATTCCCCTAATTTCTTCTTCAAATATCTAAAATTTCTTCTCTTTCTCAATTGTTTATCTCTCTCCAAAATTCTTCACTCCAAATTTCTTCTTCTTTTCCACAATTGATCAGGCCATTTTGTCTATATTTTATTTTTCTCGCCTTTTTCTTACTCGTTAATTTTTTTGTTCTTCACAATGACTGTTTGTTTTTGCTATTGTGGGCTTCATGCTGAACTTAAGATGTCAAGAACATCAACAAATCCAGGAAGAATGTTTTGGGGCTGTCAAAAATACACAAATGGTAATGGATGTGGATTTTTTCGATGGGCTGATATGACTGATCCTACATACCAATACTACATGAAGAATCAATCAACAAATGTTGATCATGGAAGTCATGGAAAGCATGGAAGACAGGGGAGATCGAGCATTAATATTGATATCAGTGTTGTTGTGATTGTTGTCATTTGGTTTCTATCTTTTGTATTTAAGATGTATTGATGATTTGTTCATTTGAGTACTACGATAATGTATTATAATGTATGAAAATATCCAGATTAAGACTTATAATTATCATAGCAAATTCATAAGCAAAAATAACTTGTTTGTCATAGCAATCTAACATAACAGTTGAAAATTAAGTTAATAGTGAAAAGTATCATAGACAATGTAATTGAGAATTTAGCTAGGCAAAACATGAGTCTTTACTATGAAATATTATGTGTATTGAGTGCTTGGTGTGGACTGAGTGGCTCGCTTGTAACTTTGTTCTTGTAGCTGCCTTTGAGTAACTGTAGCTCCACCTTTCCACCTTAGTCCATTGGGTTTGTAACCAAGATCGATATTGGTAGGCACTGAACTCTTCAATGGAGCACAATGTAACACTCTATCAGTAGTTCCAGACTGTTAAAAGGCAATAATGATATTAGTTAGAAAGATTCTATAGAATCAAACTAAAGGACCTTAAATGATAATACTTACCCTCTCAATCACACTACCATTTGCTCCAAATAGCACACCAAAACCAACTGTTCTTGGCTTCTCTGTTCTTGGCCTGCAAAATTTATAGAAATATTTACAACACTTCCACCAATAGTTGTTGCAGCAGTAGTTGCACCTCTAGAAGCTGCTGAAGTAGTGGTTGGTCTTTTAGTAGTTGCACCACCACTTCCACCAGCAGTTACACCTGAAGAAGCTGCTGAAGTAGTTGCACCACCATTTTCACCAGTAGTTGTTGCAGCAGTAGTTGCACCTCTAGAAGCTGCTAAAGTAGTGGCTGGTCTTTTAGTAGTTGCACCACCACTTCTACCAGCAGTTACACCCTGTAGAAGTTGCTGAAGTAGTTGCACCACCACTTTCACCAGTAGGCAGTAGCACCACTAGTAGCCCTACCAGTTACACCTGTAGAAGCTGCTAAAGTAGTTGCACCCCACTTCCACCTATAGCAGTTCTTGCAGTTCCAGTTCCAGTAGTATTGCCATTTTTCTACATACAAAATTTTTCCAAACTGAATTAAGAAGTATTGATAAAAATAAATTTCATTAACAAAGTTGAAGAAGTTAAAGCAAAACTTACCACAATTGGACATCCTTTCTTGTTATGTCCAAAATTCCTGCACAAAAAGCATTTCATTTTTCTCCCCTTCCTTGTAGCCTTTCCAAACTTCTTCTTACTAGGCTCATCACTATCTTTAGACCTTTTTTTCCTTGGTCTTCCTGACATAGGAGTAATTTCATGTGGCTCAATGGATGGTCTTGTTCTCTTGGGCCGCATCTTCATGTTTGTCATAGGTTGAATGAACCTACTGTAGGCCTTCAAATATGTTTTCTTCTTGTACCAGTGATCAACAAATGACTCAACATCTAGATCCTTGTAATGCATTGCAGTAATTGCATGTGTACAAGGAATTCCCTTCAGTTGCCATGACCTACAATTACACACTTTCTTTTTGAGATTAACAACATGTTTATTGGTGGATGCTGAATCTCATAGCCATTATCTCCATTAAATTTAACCTCACATATGGCTGCATGTTCAACATTGTCAGTAAGAATTTGCATAGCCATAGGTGATACATCAGTTATCCATTTTTCAGAAAACTCCCTCATTTGAGTCATTCTTTCCATGACTTTGACTATAATTTCCTCTAACATTGTGATGATTGATTTGAATCTAGCTGCCAAGATCCAACTATTGAATGTCTCACTCATATTATTCTCAACTATGTCACACTTCCTATGGTCCTTGAATAATGCCCTACACCATGCATTTTTATTGTACTTTAACAAAGCTTCCACAATACCTTCTCCCAAGAGACTCATTTCATCAAGTTTTGATTGTAAATGAACTTCAAATGGAGCCCTGGCAACCTGCCAAAACTTCTCCTCCTTTCTTCACCACTCCATACCTTCTTCCAGTTGGCCCATATATGTCTAGCATACCATCTAATCTCAGCATTTGGCAATAAATTAACAAGTGCTAGGTTAAGACCCTATCAAAGAAAAAAGACATGCCAAGGAAAAACAATAGGAACATAAGTGTAACATAGAAATTGCTATAGCAAAGTAAAAAAAATACTACAAAGTGTTCTCATACCTTCTGCATATCAGTTAAAGTCCTTCACCTTCAGTTTGTGTCAGTTCCAAATCATGTTTGATGCACTCGATAAACCAAGACCATGTGTCCTTGGATTCTTTATTAACTATTGCCCATGCTACAGGGTACATCTTATTATTTCCATCCTTGGAAATGTAAGACAACAGTTCACCTCTACATACACCTTTCAGAAATGCATCATCAAAACCAATTATCCTTCTACACCTGTCCATCCAACCACTTTTTAATGCTCCAAGACAAATATAAATCCCTTGGAATACCTCTTTTCCAGGAATTGTATTCTTGGATGTCCTAACAACCACAGTAGTTCCTGGATTTTTAGACTTCAACTCCTCATCATAGTCCTACAATCTAGCAAATTCCTCTATGAAATCACCCATATGCTCATTTATGGCTTTCATTTTTTCTCTTCTACAACTTGTTTTACTAACATAGAATCCATAATCCTTTTGTACCAAGCCTTGAATCTGATGGAGTCTGATGCTAGGCTCACTCATGATTCTATTTTTGTAAGTCTTACAAATCCAGTTTGGAGTACACAACTTGTTTCTTGTTCTTTTGAAACACTTATGGACATGAAAATATGTTTTCACAATAAAATTTCCAGTATAACCCTCAATACTTCCAAGAATATGCCAAGGACAACCTTTCTTATTACACTTTGCCCTGATCCTCTCCTTTTCATTAGGTTTAAGTTTAATGTTACACCCTTCTGAAGAGAGTAAGTCTGTAGTGCTTCTCTAAACTGAACATTATTCATAAAAACCATATACAACTGAAATACAATTTTTTTGGCAGTTGAGTCAAAATAATATTTTGTACTTGAATTCCTAGCTGGTGGATCTACAACCTCATCAGAATCAACAGGATCCCCTTTATCCTCACTAATATCACTGCCAGGATCTGAGCTATCAAAATACAGGTCATCCCCACCCAATTTTCCTTCATATCTTTCCCTCTTATTCTTATAAATATCTTCAAAATCGACATATATACCTACAGGACCAGAAGGTATCTCATCTACATTTATTCTAGCAACCTTCTTTTTATTAACTTGTTTGAATATTAAACTTCCTAGCTTCAACAAACTCAAAATCCAAATCACTTAAGTCATCAATGTTCTCATCAACATCATAAAGTGACTCAAAATCAGATTGTTTAGCATCTACATCTACATCAGATTCATTAGATGTATGAAGGTGGTAGGAAGAAAAGTCATTACCTTGACCTTGACTTTCATCTTCATCTAAGTCCTCTAAAGAAACCTCAGGAAGATCAACCTCCTTATTCTTACCCTTGTCTTCCCTAGGTTGCTGATCTTCTTTTATATTTGTATCATTTTTATCAAATGGTTGAGGGGAAGACACATCAGCCCTAACATTTATAACAATAGGTGGGAGGGGTGGGGGCTTACCTTTTTTGGGAGTAAGCAATTGGGCTATTTGCACCTCAGTAGGATCCTCAACAATTAAATGAGTACTAATTTGATGTACCACATACACATCAACAAAGTTCCCACCCTTTAAGTTGTTAATAAATCTCAACACATCAACATCACTTTTCAACATATAAAAATCAGCTCTTTTGTTAACTTTGCACCCAAAGGTTTCAACTTGTTCAACTCCCAATTCTCTAGCTAATTTATGAAAAAACATAATATGAAGCTCATCGATATCGATTCTTATTTTTTCAAGATCAGAAATTCCATTAGCATACCTGAGTTCAAGATCTGATAAAAAACTGCCCCCATAATACATTTGAAGTGTAATAATTGTTGAACCCATATTCTTACCATGCCTGCAAAGTCACGAGAATACAATCAGATGATTGACAAAAAGCCCTAAATGACAAAAAGGCCCTAATTCACAAAAAGCCCTAATCGACAAAAAAAACCTAATTTTAAACTAATTCTTTATGGAACACAACAAAAACCTCTATAATAATTTGATATAATCCAATTGGACCACTAACAAGAAAGAAATCCAATGCAATTGATAAAAATATAAATAAAAAATTTAGATACGAAAAAATACTAGATTCAACAGATATTCACAACAAATGCCATTGAATGCATAATACTTCTACAAATTGTTATTAGGCATGTAAAAACCAAAATCCTCCCTAAAATCACACCACGACCTCTGCTACAACTAAGCCCTAACAAGAACTCAAAACAACAAAATTCAAAATGAAACACCAAAAACAAACTGCAAAACAAAGAGAATGAAAATCAGTCAAGGAACTTACAACTATGGAGTGAAACGCGAACTCAAACACTTCACAAAATAAAAAAAAATCGCAGTGAGAAACAATGTAAATCGGGATTAAGGGAGTAGAAGGGTCTAGTTGAAAAGGAGAGAGGAAAGAAATGTTTGAAAGAAAAGGATTAGCCTATTTTTAACATGTCATATCCTATGTGGCATTTTTAAATGACGTGGAAAGCTACGTGTGGCGTTTGTAGTTCACGCACCACTGAGTGGTCTAAAAAAGGGTCTAAAATGTTGGATTTCAGTGGGTTCGAGGGTTCAGTTGACAAAGTCTAGATTAGAAGGGCTCAGGTGACAAAATGAGACAAGTACAAGGGTCTCCCAGACCATTCTGGCTATAGTTTTTCGAGGGAATAGCTCATTCACCTATTTTGTTGACTTTGGTCAAACATTTAGTTTCTAAATTTTTATTTATTTATTTTTCTTCTACGATTACTTTGAAAATTGTGTCATTCATTCTCTCAACTCTCAAGATAAAAATTACTACTTCCTTTGTCCCAATTTATGTGACTTACTTTTCTTTTTAGTTAGTCTCGAAAAGAATGAAACATTTCTATACTAAGTAACAATTTAACTACAAAATGTTTATTTTATCCTTAATGAAATGATTTACAGCCACACAAATTTCTGTCATTCATTTTGGACCACAAGTTTTAAAAGTCTTCATTTCTTTCTTAAATTTCGTGTCGAGTCAAACTACCTTACATAAAATGGGACGGAGGAAATACCTTTTAAAGTGATGGAAAAGATCTTTTAAGTGAAAAAAAGATTCTTTAACTCAAAACAATTGGGTGGGTTGTTATGGAAAAGTGTAGCTTATAAGTACAATATATATTATAAAAAACCAAAATTCCTAAAATTACATTGAAAATTCGAATATTGAAAACTAGCTTCTTTATTTTTTATAGTTTGACTCTAAAAATGGAAAGTATGACAATTAATAGTGGACGGAGGTAGTATTAACAAAAATATATATAATTATTCATCATTGCAAAAGATAGTGTAACTAGAAGCATAAAATTAAAATCACAAGCCACATTAAAGCTAACAAAAAAATGTATAGTAACGTATAGTGTTTGTAAAAATCTCCTCATTGGTTTAGTGGCACACTTGGTGTTGGAAAAATATTGGAAATCAGGGAAATTTCATAGCTTAAAGTGTGTCTCTGACACTGTCTTTAAGAGTATTTCATCGATTAAAGTGTTCTAATATTAAATCTAGGAGCTAGAATCTAACAAATTTTTTAAAAATATTTTACTTTAAATCTGTGCCAGTAAGGCGCAATCAAATTTTGAATAATGCCATAAAGGCAATTACCCACTGCAATATTCACTCAACAAAACTGTTAGCCACATTTAAGAATTACTTAATATAATATTAATAAGGCAAAAGTAGAGAAAATTACAAGAATATACTATTTAAGACTTTAGTTAACAATATATACATATACTCTTTTTTATTTACAAAACTAAGTTTTTAATTACAAACATAACAAAATATTTAATTTTTTATTTGTTAAATATATATTTGGTATCCGTATCTATTACCTTTTTTAGGGGAGGTTATGTGCTAATTTTATGGGATTGATAATTATTGTTTACTTTTTTTTTTTACTTTTTCAACCACAGTTTTACTCTTTTACGTTACTTTGTTTTTCTATATATTGATTTTTTCTCTCTTAATTTTTTATTCAATCAAATCATATTATTAATGGAAGCCTTCTCTCACATTTTTACTATTATTTTCATCTAGTTAAAAAACATGTAGGTTTCATCAAGTATGCATAGTGTCTTCACAATTATAACTGCATCGTAGTTTCACGGTCAAACACATATGCAGACCCTTAAACTTGTCCCTAAATTTCATTTTGACACTCCAACTCAACCTTGTTCCATTTTAACCCTTCAACTCTAATTTTTATGTTCCATTTTGGCACTTCTAAGTGATGTGGCAGAGAGTGTGCATCACACATTCTCTAAGAGAGTGAAAGACAAAAAAAAGGTATTTATTAAAAAAATAATAAAAGATTACCCTTCAACTCTATTTCTTTTCTGTACCATTTAACACAAAATACTAATTTTATGATTTCTTTATTTCTATATATGTTATTCAACTGCAATTTTGCATTTTAAAAATCGACGATCATCTATTAATTATTGTAAAAAATTAAAACTGACGGATTATCATTGTTTTTTTTATTAAAAAAGTAACAATTTCTTTTTAAGAGTTTTCCTATATTTTTGCGTGAAAAATAACCGACGAAAGTGCGTTGATTTTCTTTCTTAAAAAAATCAATGACAACCCAACGAAGTCTATCGAGTTTCAACATTTTTTTGTAGTGTTATTAATTAGCAATGAACATGAGTTTTTTTTTACTCGTATTTAGTTGAATGAAAAATTAGAAAGCTGATATTTGAGTTATTCCAAGTAGACTAGATATGAAAAAAAATATATGTAATGTTATTTAAATTAACTAATTGTTTTAAAAAAAAATCAACACACTTTAACCGATTATTTTTCACACAATAATGTACAGAAACTCTAAAAAAAATAATATTTAAAAAAAAAAATGATGTTCATCCATTATTTTTAACACAATAATGGCATGTGAAGTACACACATCCCACTTGGTTGATTCTTTGGAAAGAAGTGCCAAAATGGAACATAAAAATTGGAGTTGAAGGGTTAAAATGGAACAAGGTTGAGTTGGAATGTCAAAATGAAATTTAGGGACAAGTTTAAGGGTCTGCATATGTGTTTGGCCTAGTTTCACCAAATATGCAACCATGTAATATATAAACATACATACATACCAATTATATAACCATCATTTTTCCAATAATTATTACTATTTTATACCTTTTAAATATATCAATCATATAACCATCATTTTACCAATAATTATTTTACTACTATATATAAATATACTATTTTATACCAATAATTATTACTAATTTATACCTTTTAAATATACTACTATATATCAATAGATATTGCATAAATATTTTGAAAATATTTATTACTGTAATAGGCTGAACAATAGTTTTCACCATGTTTGTTATTGTATCCGATAGCAACAACTGCATGACTATAAGGAATTTCATCATGTTGAAATTTTTCACAACTACATATGTCATAAATGTTTTAGCACGATCTGTAAATATATGAAGATATTATTAATATAATTACTACAAAAATTCATATACAAAGTTCAATTTAACCATTACAAAGTCTTATTCACCAATATGTACTCAAATATACATAAAACACTTTGGTGTATCTAAAGTTGATTTTTTGTCTATTTTTTAAAACTATGAATCTTCAATGGTGGGAACGGATCAGTCACAACATATTTGAGTTCCAACTAAAAAACGATCGTGTCCACACCTAATTGAGAAGCAGTAGTATAAATCAAGTCTTGGTAATTGGTGTCCACATCATATCACTCCTTCAATCTTGAAATTCAGATATTTTCCTGCGACATTACAAATATTTGTTAGTCAAAATTCAAAAAAAATTGGTGGAAGATAACAAAAATACTCATTAACAACATATGTCTAATACACCAATATAAATTGGACCAAAAAATACACCAACACATACATCAGGCTATTAGCTTGGTGTCAGTTCGTAGCAACAAATATACCATCATATGTACCAGATCACATACCAATCCAATTTTTCAATTGACACATACATCAGGCTATCAGTTTGGTGTCAGTTCGTAGCAACGAATATACCATCATATGTACCAGATCACATACCAATCCAAAATTTTCAATTTTATATTTTATTAGGATACCACCAATCAACATATGAACCTTTTTTCTAATTATTTTATTATATACATCAACTTAATAACTATAATACGGACAATAATGTAACATACTTTCGAACCAAATCATATGAAACCTAATTTTAATATAAATAAAATTGACACTTCAGTTTACAACCAAATCATATGTAGTTATTGTAATTAAACCAAAATTTCGAGGATTTAGAACATAAACCAAATTAGATGAATTCAATTTCACCAAAATAGACAAACTAAACCAAACGAATAACTCTCAAAAAGTACAAATTAGATATTTGTGATAAATCATATATAACCACGTAATAAAACACCATGCAAACTATTTTATACAATTACCTGATGAGTCCCATCGTCCGTTGTGTTGAATTAGAATTGAAAAATTATTGGTATTCATTTTTTGATAGTTGTTCTTATCAGAGAAGGGAAGTTTTGTGTTGGTAGGAAACCTCTATTGGAAGATAATATATAACAAATTTGAATAAATAAGGAAGGTAAAATAATTGGAGAAATTTATGGGAACAGTGATGAGCGTGGCTGATTTGGAAATCTTTTTTTTAAATTTAAATTCTACTTTTGAAAAAAATAATATTGCTATATGAATGAAAAAAAAGTATTACTATTTTGATGTAAATACGGTTCTTAATTTGTATACTAAAAAAATCGGCCCGCTAAAGTAATATATGGTAATCATATGTAATAAATTATTTTGACCATCTTTAATAATAGATATAAATAATTTCAAATATTATTCTTATACTTTTTAAGATAATAAAGATATTTTATCAACACTTGGTACAATATGAAATCCAAGAAGTATGACAACTTCATATATTTATTGTTAGTAGTACTTGCAATATATAATTATTCCTTATTATTTTTCTTAAATGATGGTATTTTACATTGTAGTGCTAAATTTGAGTATAAATTATCATTCAAAATTTATTATATTATCGTTCTTTTGAAATACTAACAAAGACAAATAAATATATTCAAGGGGCTAATAGAAGAGATTTCCTTTTTTAATTCCTTTTTTCATATATAGAAAAGAATTAACAGAGAAAAAAGAAACAAAAATTGAAACAAAAAATAGAGAGTAGAAGATCTTATAAGTTGGGTAGTAAGAAAGTAAGTAAAAATTCTCAAAATCATCATAATTTATCAAAAGATATATAAATCTGCAGTTTACTCAAATAAAAATAATTCAAAGAGCATCATACATAAGCTTTAGGGGGTGGTGGGGGATAGCAACAACGACATTTTAGGCCGATAGTACATCCACAACTTAGCAAGCCGCCTAAATTTTTGCAGAAGGGTATACAATCATCATCATCTTGACATTCAGGCGTATCATTATCATTGGAAAGATTTTGTTTTGTGACTTCCAAAGAATTTCCTATCTGATTGAAACTGCAAAGAATTAAGCAAACCAGAATAATCAAAGCCAATGTACTTTGTGCCATCTCTAGAAGAGTATGAATATATTTTTTCTTGTATAGAGATATGATACAACATTAAGTTATGTATGTATTTATAGTGTAAATGAGCTATCCTTAGTGAGAAGAATCTAGAGTCATGGAGAGATTTGGAGAAGACTCTAGAATATCCAAAAAAATTTCCTGAAAGATCTTAGAAAACTCTAGAGTTATAGAAAATTCTAGAAAAGGGGCCTATTTATAAATATGTAAGGACTTGTGTAGTAATTTTTATTTGCATTTTAGCATCTATGCGTGTAGTATAAGTATAGGGACATTCATTTGTAACTTAACCAAACAAGAATCAAGCAATCTTCCAAGCTAGGGATGGGCATAAATACAGGAAAATCGAAAAATTGAAAAATCGAATCGAACCAAATTAATTCGGTTTTTCGGTTCGATTTCAATGTTTTTTTTTTGAAATTTTGATTTTTCGGTTTGGTATTCGGTGTTGGGGTCAAAAAAATTCAGTGCACCGAAAAATTGATTTTTTGTTAACTAAATTTAAAATAATATTTTAAATTGTATTAATCATATATTTTAAATTTTAAGTTTTAACTTTTAAGTTATAACCCAAAAAGTATATTGATTTTTGATGCCTTAGCATTCAAAATAAAAGAAAACTCATCTCATACATCAATAGTTTAGTACACTACAGCCGCAACCATTCTAATCTCCATAGACACCACTTTCAGCTGCAGAGCTAAATAGCAGTTGCAGCAAGCAGTAAACAGTAGCATAACAAGCAGCAACCATCAGATGGCTTTGCAATGCTGCAAAGCTGATTCTCATTTAGTTTTTATTTACATCGAAAAATCGTTTTAAAAGCATCAAATTAAATCGAATTGAAGTTCAAAAAATCGAACCGAAATATTATGGTTTGGTATTTGGTGCACTTTTTCAAAATCGAACACCGAATCGAAATTTGATAAAATCAAACTGAATAACCGAACACCCACCCCTATTCCAATATAAAAGCCTTCTTAGAAATTTTCTTGTGTGTTTCTTCATTCTCTTAGCGATCTACTTTGAAAAGGCTTACTTAAACTTACAAGATCATGAAAGATATGTGAGTAAGTTGTCAAGTGCCGCACAAAGTGCTTAGTAGAAGTCTAAGGGCCCGTTTGGCCATGCAATATTAAATCATAATTTGAAATCATAATATGAAATTATGAGATTGAGTTGAAGTTTTGTTAGGATATTCGATTTGAACTTTTTATATTGTATGTTTTTTCAAAAACAAAAAAAACTCAATTAGTTTTAAAGCTATTATAATTGTCCCAATTCTTCATACAATCTTACCAAATAAGTACAACTTTATAAAATCGCATAATACACTATCATAAATATATTCTAAAAATACAATATTTATTGATCAAACGTCAATTCAATAAAATAATTAAACACAAATTGTGGTGTGCTAGTTTTTTAATATAATCCTTCCACATAGTATGAACAATCTTCTCATGTTAAACTTGCATTTCTCGTTAATATGACTAAGAAGACGAACCAACATTGTTACTTTGAGCCATTTGTTGATCAATTTGATTGGTAAATATATTTGATAAAAAATAATGAATTTTGAATATAAATGGTAGAGTAGAAATTGATTTGAAATAATAATAAATTCTATGTTAGTGAGAATAATCATTATATGAGATATAAATGGTTAGCAGATATATATGTGAGGTTGTTTTTACAAAATACAAATTTGTGAGTCAATATTTGTATTTGAAAAATCACAAATCATGATTTGAAATTCCCAAATTATGATTATTGGAGAATTTGGGATTCCATCTCATGATATGAAATCATGAAATGAAATCAACATGAAATTACATGTCCAAATGTTGATTTCATCTCATGATTTCATATCGCATGTTCAAACACCTACTAAGTCTGTGAGAAAGTGGTATCAAAGCAAATGTTGATACTAAGGAAATAACTAATGAGGGAGACATCAACGCTACTAGCACCACCAATAGACAGGATGGTGTGAAGAAGCACATAAAAGAAAGGAAGAACCTTAAGAGTAACAAAGAATTGTTACTCGACCCTTAATAAACAAAAATATAAATTTATGAGTCAAATTTCTTACATTGGAAAATAAAATAAAATTTCAACTAAGAAATTGAAATCCTACTTTTTGGAAAATTTGGAACTTCTTCATTATTTAAAATTGAAGTTGATTTTTTTTGTTCACGTTTCATAAATAAACAACAACATGTCAAGTGTAATACCACAAAGTGGAGTTTGAGAAGGATATAGTTGACGCTGACCTCACCCTACCTCAGAAATAGAGAGGTTGTTTACGATAAACCTTCGACTCAAGAATAAATAGTCGAAAACAGTTCATCAAAAAGAAGTAACATAAGTACAAGAAATATTAGATAATAATATAAACAACATATGGCAACATAACAAAAACTACTAAACAATAATATAAGAATAAATGTACAAGAAATCAACGTACTGTAGCAAAAATTGAAGGACAAGAAACTACATAAGCAATACTACAACGATGGAAGCAAGACTGAGTTCCTGTTGGGAAGGCGGTGTTGATATGAACTAATAACAAGACAACACACTACTATCTACTAACCTTCTAGCCTAAATCCATGTCCCCCACACTCTCCTATAAAAGGCCAGGTCGGTAAGTCGAAACTGCGACATGCATAACCTGTTTAATCGTTTTTCACCAATACTTTTTCGGTCTACCTCTCCTGAAACCGTCCATAGCTAAGAATTTACTTATAAACATAAAAATAATTTGACAACATAGGCTATTCTAATACCTTGTTTATGATTTAGTCATGTTGTAAAATTGTATAAGGGTTGAGGAACTTTAGATAATTTTATCCAAATTCTTAAATTTCTATGTTTATTAGAAGAAGTAGTACGTCACTTAAAATTTTATCTTCAAATCAACGGACCCAAGTACTACATACACAAAATGAAATAATTTTTTATAAAATGAGTAATTCCTATAAGAAGAGCGGACGCATACTAATTCCTAGTGATATGTATTAATGCTTATAGATGTTTTGATGATCTCCTCACAAGTGCAGGGACCTGGTCCTCTGCAGAGTATGTTCATCCAGGATTATATGTTGTACAACTGGCAAGCTGTCACTTCAGCGGTTGGTGAGGCGCCAGTGTCCTGAACCAATCAAAATGGACGAGGTTGTTTGTACGTCGGACAATAGCTCTTTATGGTTGATATATTCAATACACAAACAATATTTTACTCATTCATTCAAAGAGATATATTGAAGCTTCAAAACAGCAGGGACCTGGTAGATTGCATTATTGCTTCCTGTACCAGCTGTTACTTTGACTGCTTGTAATTGTACCTATATTATAGGAATCATTTCGCTTGTGATAGAAACGTTTCAATCTTGGGTGAATCATTGTAAGAACTTAGTTGTGAGTAACTTAGTGTCTTACATCAAAGTCTATATTAATCATTTGGGTTAGTATAATGGGTAGTGTTGTATCTGCTTAGGCTCGTTTAAGTAATAGGTGGTATTACTTAGTGTGGAGATTTGCAGGTTAATCTCATGTGTAAACTGGGTTTTATTTTTGCTTGTGAAGTTTAGTAAAAACAATTTGAAAATCCCTGTGAGACAAGTCGTGGTTTTACTCCCTTGAGCAAGGAGGTTTCCACGTAAAGTTGTGTGTGCAATCTTTACTTTCAACATTTATTTACTTTCTGTTATTGTAATTGTGTTGAGGACCTGGTCCTATCGTAATTGGTGGAGGCATACATTCCAACAAGTGGTATCAGAGCTTGACTTTTCGATTTGGGTAATACCAAGAAAAGAAAAGATCCTGACGGAATGACTGCTCCACCTAACATGGAGGAAGGTCAGTCATCTACTAGACCACCCCGCTTCAATGGATAATACTATGGGTGGTGGAAGAATCGTATGCATGATTACATCAATGCTGAAGACACTGAATTGTGGGTCGTGATTCTTGATGGACTGTACATTTCCACAAAGGAGGTGAAAGATGGAGAGCTCACCACAACATCTTTCAAAACCAGAAAGGAGTACAATGAAACAACATGAAGAAGATAAAGAAGAATTATAAAGAAAATAAGATTCTAGTATGTGGAATCGGGTCAGATGAGTACAACCGAATCTCTGCCTGTGAGACAGCCAAGTAGATATGGGACTGTCTCCAAACAACCCATGAGGGAACAACACAAGTGAATGAGTCTAAGGTCAATATGCTTACAATTCAATATGAGAACTTTTGTATGAAGGAATGTGAATCTATCTTCGAGATGAATTCAAGATTCACCTCCATAACCAACGAACTGAGATGCCTTGGTAAGCCTATTCCCCTAAGCAAACAAGTTTGAAAGATTTTCTTAGAGTGCTTCCCAAGTCATGGGAAAGTAAAGTGAATGCTATAACTGAAGCAAAAGATCTGAAGACGCTTGCCATGGATGAACTGATTGGAAATCTCCAAACCTATGAGATGAACAAGCAACATGGGACAAACATGATGGAGGGAAAGAAGGAGAAATCAGTTGCTTCGAAAACATCTCATGACGATGTGACTGAAGATGATGATGAAATGACATATGTCACCAGAAGGTTCCATAAGATTATCAAGAAGCATGGAGGCTTTCAAAATAAAGCTTCGACCAGCAGAGTAGCAAATGCAAATGATCTTTGTCATAAATGTGGCAAACCTTGTCATTTTATGAGGGACTGTCCCATCCAGAAGCAGGAAACTCAGGACTTCAGACCTCGTAGAAGGGACCAGGTCCTTGACCATGCCAAGAGAAAGGCTCATGCTGATTAACAAGTAAAGAAAGCTTTGGCTGTATGGGGAAACACATCTAGCGAATTTGAGGAAGAGGTAGACAACCATGAAGATGTCTCGATGATGGCTATTGAAGATGATGAAACTGTGTTCAACTCCATTTTCTCACTAATGGAAAAATCTGACGATGAAGAGGATCTGAATGAGGTAACCCTTTTTGATATGAAAAATGATCTTGATACTCTTCCCATTAAAACATTGAGAAAACTTGATGCTGTATTAATTGACTCAGTTGATAAATTAACCTCTGAAAATTTGACAATAAGTGAAAAATTGAGTTTGTGTGAGGATGGAAACTCAGCTCTTAACTCTCAAATGTCTGAAATGAGTGTTAGGATAAGTATCCTAGAGATTGGTAGCTTGCAACTCAATGCGGAACTTGGCACCTCTGAGAGTGTGAAGCGAAAACTCAGTAACTTTGAGGTTGAATTATAAGAGAAACTAAAGACCTCTGAGTCTAAGTTAGTTGCCTCCCTTGAAAAGAACTCTCAACTAGTGAAGGATCTTTGCAAAATCAAAGAAGAGTTAAACCACTCCCTGAAATGG
Source organism: Solanum verrucosum (assembly GCF_900185275.1). NCBI lineage: Eukaryota > Viridiplantae > Streptophyta > Magnoliopsida > Solanales > Solanaceae > Solanum > Solanum verrucosum. The sequence continues at coordinate 5,770,626 of NW_026020477.1, read as the reverse complement.
ACTAGTTCGTCTAAGATACTCTCACACTTAGTAAGTCAGAAGTTCAACAACAAAAGAGGGTTAGGTTGTAGACAGATATAGTCTCCTTACAATCCCCATAGTAAATATGTGTCTATCTCCAATAACCTTTTGTGTATCTATTGTGGAAGAAATGGCCATCAAAAAGAAAATTGTGAGATTCTGAAAGGAGTAAAAGAAAGGTAAAAAAAGTTCTTTAAATCAAGAAAAGTTTTTGTAAGAAAGAAAAAGGCACCTGGTCCCAGCTACCATTTCAGCAAGAATACTTTGCCACCATGGACAAGGAGGTTTCTCATTAAGCCTTTTGACAGTTTTTGGGAACTCCATCTGAAGTGGATTCCTAAGTCTAATAAGTGATTCTTGTGCAGAAGAGAGGAACCAGTCAGTGCTGGTATATGGATAGTGGATACTCAAGGCACATCACTGGAGACACTCTGAACTTACTCTCTTTGGAAGCACACCAAGGTGGTGGTGTGTCATTTGGTGGTGGAAAGAAGGGTTTTATTCTTGGAATTGGCAAGATAGGAAGAACAATTGATCACTCCATAGACAATGTACACTATGTGGATGGTTTGAAATACAATCGCCTAAGTGTATCTCAAATCTGCGACAAGGGAAATGAATAAGTTCATGTCTGATAGGTGTCTGGTTACAAACTGTGCAACTAAAAGGGTTGTTATGTCAGCCAAAAGAATAAAAAATATGTATGTTGCGGATCTTGACTCTATTGAAGGGGACAGTCTTTCATGCTTGAGTGCTCAAACTGATGATGCAAATCTATGGCATCGGCGATTGGGTCATGTAAGTACTTCTTTATTAAATAAGCTTGTTGAAGGGACCTGGTCCGTGGATTGCCAAAACTGAAATTCTCAAATGATAAAGTCTGTGATGCCTGTGCAAAAGGGAAACAAACAAAATCATCCTTCAAAGCCAATAAAGGTGTGAGCTCAACCAGACCTCTGGAGCTTCTTCACATGTACATGTGTGTACCAGTTAGAATTCAAAGCAAAGGAGGTAAGAAGTATATTCTTGTAGTTGTTGATGATTTCTCTAGGTTCACTTGGAACATATTTCTGTTGACTAAGGATGAGACGGCCAAAGCTATTCAACTGAAGGTTAACTGCAAGATTGCTAGTATCAGGTCTGACCATGGCACAGAGTTTGAGAACTCTCAACTTTAAGGCTTTTGTGCTGAAAATGGAATCAATCACAATTTCTCTGCACCAAGAACTCCTCAGCAAAATAGAGTTGTTGAAAGGAAGAACAGAACTTTAGTGGATATTGCAAGAACCATGCTGATTGACTCAGGGCTTTCAATGAATTTTTGGGCAAAAGTAGTCAACACAACATGCTATGTTACAAATAGGTGTCTTATTAGGTCCGTGATCAAGAAAACACCTTACGAGTTGCTGAATGACAGAAAACCTTCAATTGCTCACCTTAAGCCATCTGGGTGCAAATGCTTTGTACTGAATAATAGAAAGGATGACCTTGGCAAGTTTGATGCCAGGAGTGATGAATGGGTGTTTGTCAGGTACTCTTCTACCAGCAAGGCCTACAAGATTTTTAACTAAAGAACTCTATGTGTTGAAGAGAGCATACATGTGATATTTGATGAATCTGAGAAAAATAATGAGCACAAAGAAGACCATGAGTTGGAGGAGCTGATTAAGAGAAAACAGGATAAGACAATCCAAAATCCTGGAAACAAACAGGTTACAAAAGAAAATGGTAAATAGTAGAACCTGGTCGTTCTGGTTCATCCCATGAGGTATTATATCAAAATCCAGAAGATGATGAAGGAGAATCTGATGTTGATGTGGAAGAAGAGATTACCAGAAAAGTCCGAATGTAAACATCAATCCTTACTTCCACTAGATAATCTCATTTCTCCACTTGACTCCAAAATACAAACTAGATCCAGAACAAGAAATCTAGTTGCATAATCAGCCTGCATATCATCCATTGAGCCTAAGAACATCAACGAGGCTTTACAGGATGTAGATTAGGTAACATCAATGCAAGAATAGTTTCATCAGTTTGAGAGGAGCAAAGTTTGGCACCTGGTCCCCAGACCTCTCAACAGAACCATTATTGGGACAACATGGGTCTTTAGAAACAAACTTGATGAGCATGGGACCATCACTAGAAACAAGTCAAGACTCGTGGTGCAGGGGTATAACTAAGAGGAGGGGATTGACTACGACGAGACTTTTACTCATGTAGCCAGAATGGAAGCTATTAGAATCTTGATAGCCTTTGCTGCCCACAAGGAATTTAAGCTATTTCAAATGGATGTCAAGAGTGCATTCTTGAATGGGAACCTGAAATAAGAGGTGTATGTTAAACAACCTCCAAGTTTAAAAGATACAAAACTGTCAAATCATATGCTGAAGCTGGATAAAGCTTTGTTTGGTTTAAAGCAAGATCGCTCCCAGAGCTTAGTATGAGCACTTGTTGATGTTTCTCCTTGCAAATGGGTTTAAAAGAGGTATATGTAGATGACATCATCTTTGGAGCTACTTCAGATTCACTGTGCAAACAGTTGCTGATTTAATGAGTAGTGAATTTGAAATGAGCATGATGGGGGAGCTTAGTTTCTTTCTAGGATTGCAAATCAAGCAGTCTTCTCAGGGTACTTCTATATGTTAAGAGAATTATATACAAGAATTGCTCAAAAGGTTCAATCTACTTGAGGCAAAAGTTCTAGACACATCTATGGGCACAAGTGTGAAACTTGATCTGGATGAAGATGGTGTTGAGGTTAATCATACCATGTACATGGGAATTATCGGGTCACTTCTGTACCTCACTGAAAGCAAGCCTGACATATTCTTCAGTGTAGGGACGTGCGCAAGGTTTCAAGCAGCGCCAAATGAGTCACATTTGTAGGCAACCAAGCGAATTGTGAGATACCTGAAGGGAACTCAGGACCTGGTCCTTTTCTACCCAACGAGTGATTCGCTTTATCTAATTGGTTATGCTGATGCTGATTATGCAGGTTTTCTTGTTAATAGAAAGAGTACATCAGGCATGACACAGTTCCTCGGATCATCACTGATTTCTTGGGGGACTAAGAAGCAAAATTTAGTGGCACTGTCTACAACAAAGGTAGAATATGTGGCTGCTGCATCATGCTGTGCTCAACTCCTATGGATCAAGCAGCAATTGGAAGATTTTGGTGTTCTTACAGACACTATCCCTCTAATAAGCTACAACATCAGTGTAATGAACATGACCAATAATCCTATTCAGCATAAGAGGACAAAGTACATAGATGTGAGGCATCACATCCAAAGGGACAATGTTGAGAAACAAATTGTGGTGATGAGTTTCTGCAAGACAGAAGACCAGTTGGCTGATATCTTTACAAAGCCCTTGAGTAAAGAATGTTTTATCAAAAAACAGGTTGAGGCTGGGGATTCACAAGATCACTTGATTCCATGACAAGTTTGCACAAAATCTTCCATTTGATTATGTTAAAGAGAGCAGATATCTATACTTTTTGTAATGCATATCATTTGAGAATTCACTTTTGGTTCCTTAATACAGGTATACCCTCATGGCATGATGGTTGAAGGGAAGATCTAATCATACAGGCAGGGCTACATACTCAATGGGACCTGGTCCCCACGAGGTTAGTATAACTTATGCTACACCGTGTGTCTGTCAATTGTCAGTGCCACGTGTCTCTCACCCATCCATCGCATCAGTTTCAAACATCTTTTCACTTTAAAACCAAGAGTCACTATGTTTCAGGGACCCGATACCTCTTGTACTTAAATATAAACCTAACCTTTGTAAATCCAAATCCTAATTTCTTCATAATCCCTTTGTGATTCACTACTCTGCTCCTAATTTTTTTTGTTTCTTCTCATCAAAATGACCAACTCTTCTACTTCTTCAAAGACTCATATTCCCCAAGAGGTTGAAAATCCTAGTTCTTTCAACTTCTCTACTCCTTTCCCAGAACAGTCTCCTTCGACACCAGTTTGTGAAGTTGGTGAAATAGGTGAATCCATCACTCCTTTGACTGAAGTAGTGGTTTCCCCTACACTACCTACTGGGGAGATTTTGCCCTGTTCTTGTACTTTGGTACTTTCTTGTGACAAATCTCAAAACTCAGAAGCCCAATTAGTCATAAAACTAAGTGTTGACCCTCCCACTGAAGAAGTTGAAGTATTGTCTAGAGGAGTGTCTTCTACTCTGTCTGAGAGATTATTTGATGGAGATCTGGCTGAGGGAAAGGGTCCTGAGTCGAATTAGTGGATGTATAAAGTTTGGCCTCTCTTAGAGGCGATGTTCAACCAACCTTGTTGGAACAAGAGTTGAGGTCTCCGGAGCAAGTCCCTCACAGTATTCAACCTATGTTTGACCAAGCCCCTAGGTCATTTAACGTTGACAGTGACAAGGAAGAGGAAGAAGAAGTTCCTTTCAAATGGAGCAGAAAATGGGTGCGATGAGCTAACATTTTAACAGTTGATGTCTCAGATTTGGAAACAGTTAAGAGTGCTTCTGAGGCTGTTCTTACTCATGATCCCACTGAGTATGCAAAGGAAAGAAAGAGAAAAGGTAAGGGAAAGATAGTTGAATCCCACTCAAAAGGGGACAAGAAGAGGTGTGTGACTAGGAGTGAAAAGAAGAAAGTTATGGGGAGTGCCATAACAACAAATGTAATTCAAATCGAGAGGGCTAGGAAAAGAAGATGGGAAGGTCACTTTTCTGAAAAGCCTACCTCTACTCCTTTTCCTGTTAGGTCCAGTGACATTGAGTCTGATGATGTTGCTGCATATGTGGAAAAAAAAGGAAGGAAGGAGAGGATGAGAGGGTAGAATCAAAGGGAATTCAGAAGGCTGCAAAGAAATCGCTTGTGAAGAAGGAGAGAGTGAGAAAAAGGGTCACTGCTAAATCAAGTTCAATTAAGGGACCAGGTCCTTCTGTTCAAAATCCAGTTGTAGACAAGGAGATGACAAGGGAAGAAAGCATAGTTGAAATTGAGAACCAGAAATTGTTGAACGGAAGAGTATTCGATCCTGACATCCTTACTGCATTTGGTATGTCAAATCTCTTTGATGTTGTTTCTTTACAAGGTTGGGGTCATCTGTTCGTACCCCCAACACCATATCTTCATGAACCTGATGTGCGCGATTTTTACTACAATATGGAGCTTCTATAGGATGTAGGAATTAGGACTACTGTGAACAATATTAAAATTTTTCTAGATGAGGAATCCTTGGGGATCATTCTGGGTGTGCCTGTGAAAGGAATATGATCAATTGAGGACTGCAAACCATCTAGGGAGTTCCCAAAATAGGCTACAAAGCGTGGAGACATCAAGCGAGCAGGGTTGCCAAAGAAGTTTCTTAAAGGGGAATATTAGTTACTCTTTGAGTTCATCAACAAGGTGTTGGTACCACGGACAGAAAAAAGAACTGTAGCATCTGCTGCTGATCTGTTTCTCATGAAAAAGTTGGATGAACTTGAGGAAATTAATCTTCCTTTTCTAATGCTTCAACATATGCACAGGGTTATGTCTTGGAAACGGGCCAAACATGGTATCCCTTATGGCCACCTACTGAATTAAGCGTTCAAACATTTTGAAGTGCCTTTGGGAAGAGGAGTACCTGGTACCACAAAGTATATGTTTACTGATGTCACCCTGCTAGAATGTGAGTGTATTGAAGGGAAGGCCAGGGGCAGGTCTCAGGTGGCGGATCTTATAGAACATCAAGTCTTTCTTAAACGTGAGTTGACTGATCTCTAAGTTGAAGAAGACTGTCTCAAAGGGACCTGGTTCCAGTGGTGTGGATGATCAAGTGGTGCAACAGTTGAGGGATGAGAATGAATTGCTGCTGAAGTCAAATGCCTCACTCAGTGAGGAAGTCAATGCTCTCAACAAGAAAATTATCCAGGCTCATGAGGCTTCAAATGAGCGGATGTCCTTGCTAATGCGCACCCTTAATGCCCTTCACCCCTCCATCCTAAACAAGTCATGTCCTCCTAGTCTCTTCATTCCTGTGTCAAAACTCTAGTGGCTATGTTTACTATTTTGACTGACCTCTGTGGTCAGCTTTTATGATCTAACGCTAATCGTTCGTGTGCCCTGCTTAGTATGGTTTAATATTCTTTTTCTGCTTACATGTTCATGCTCTGTGTGGCCCATGGCCCTGAATTCTTACATGCTTTGCATATCACTCGCATATGTTTACTGTTACGCCTTTTCAATGATGTCAAAATGGGGAATTTTTGGGGTAAACTATTGTGAAATCATATGGGAACTGAACTAAGGGGGAAGAGCAATGACAGGTGGAACTAATGTAGTTTTTGAATGAATGCTTAACACTCATGTGAGGTTGTTTGCAGATTGTTTATCATCATCAAAAAGGGGGAAAACGATATGTATTAATGCCTCTAGATGTTTTGATGATCTCTTCACAAGTGCAAGGACTCGGTCCTCTGCAGAGTATGTTCGTTCAACATTATATGCTGTACAACTGGCAAGCTGGGACTTCAGCGGTTGGTAAGACGCCAGTGTCCTGAACCAATCAGAACGGATGAGGTTGTTGTATGTTGGAAAATAGCTCTTCATGGTTGATATATTTAATACACTAACATCATTTTACTCATTCATTCAAAGAGAGATATTCAAGCTTCAAAATAGTAGGGACCTGATAGATTGCATTATTGCTTTTTGTACCAGCTGTTACTTTGACTGCTTGTAAGTGTGTATATATTGTAGGACTCATTTTGCTTGTGATAGAAACATTTCAATCATGGGTGAATCATTATAATAACCTAGTTGTGAGTAACTTAGTGTCTTACGTCAAAGTCTATATTAATCATTTGGGTTAGTATAGTGGGCAGTATTGTATCTCCTTAGGCTCGTTTAAGTAATAGGTGGTATTACTTAGTGTGGAGATTAGCAGGTTAATCTCATGTTGTAAACTGGGTTTTACTTTTGCTTGTGAAGTTTAGTAAAAGTAGTTTGAAAATCCCTGTGAGACAGGTCTTGGTTTTACTCCCTTGAGCAAGGAGGTTTCCACGTAAAGTTGTGTGTGCAATCTTTACTTTTAACATTTATTTACTTTTTGTTATTGAAATTGTGTTGAGGACTTGGTCCTATCGTAACTGGTGGACGCATACATTCCAACACCTATAAATTGAGTAATTCCTATTAGTATAGTTTTTATAAATTGAGTAATTCATATAAATTACTCCTCCTCCTGATTTTGAAGCTTAATTCTATTCATCACCAATCTGATAAATACATTCATTTGTTTTTTTGGTCGATTAATACGGTGCCTGCTTTCTTTATTCTACTACTAATAATAAATCGGTATGTGTATTTTGTTGAAGTGCAGGCAAAATGGGAAGATCAAAAATAAAAGTGGAACTTATTCAAGATCACAAGAAGAGGATGAACACTTTAGTAAAACGGAAGGCTGGCTTGGTCAAGAAAATTTCAGAACTCTCAATACTTTGTGACATCAAAGCATGCATGATCATATATGAAGGAAATACTAATTGTCAAAATGATCAAATGTGGCCGAATGATCCAAATGAAATTAAAGAGCTAATAAATCTCTACAAAAACCAACCACTCCAAGGACGAAGCAAAAGGGGTAAGACCTTGTCCAACTATTTCAAAATGATCAAAAGAAAAGGGCTGAGATCAAAGTAGAAAAGGATCCCACTTGGGATTGAAGATTTGACTATTTCGAAAATGTTGAAAAGAAAAAGGCTGAGATCATAGTAGAAAAGTATCCCACTTGGGATTCAAGATTTGACTATTTATCTAAAAAAGAATTACATAATCTTGTTGGAGATTGAGAAAAGGATGGACAAGGCAAAAGGAAAACTCGAATGGTTGAAAAACATGAATGTTCATATTGAAAGTTCCTCACTTTCGCATAAACAAATATGGACTACTCTGAACTAATGAACCATACTACTCTGTAGCCTATTTCTACTGTGAATTCTTTCATCGATCACAACTTCTTTCAATCAAATATTCCAATTAGTGGTGTGAATTCTATGGGAGCAGGGATGCATAATGGGCTTCTTTCTAACGAGGATTATCAATTTTGCAATGCAAATTATTCTATGATGAATGAGGCTGAAAACTGGTTGGCAAACGATGGAATTGGTTCAAGTTCGACAATGTGCCAATGGCAAATAATGGAGTTAGTTTAAGTTCGACAATGCAGCCCATGGGGAATAATGGAATTAGTTCAAGTTTGACAATGCAGCCTATGGGGAATAATGAGATTGGTTTAACTTCAACAATGCAACATATGGTGAATGGAAATGGTTCAAGTTTAACAGTACATCCTATGGATCAATACCCTGTCATATACAATGACTCTACTCATGATATTGGTTCAAGTTTGACAATGCAACCTTTGGACCAATACCCTTTCATATACACTGACTCTACTCATGATATGTCTTATGAATTTATGTAGATTATATTTTTTATCATTAGAATAGTTAGTAGTTCCTCCTTTGTTTACTTTTGAAGCTGTTGGATCAGAGTTAACAAACTAGGAACTGGCTTTTTTGTTAGATCAAATTTGACTTGTAATATTAAGTTTGGTGCTTCTCTTTTGTGATGATACATATTTGTTCACTTATACTTGTTCGTATTAGACTTTGCACATCTTTTTTATCATAAATACTGCCTAGTTTCAAACGATGTTACACAGAAGATTCAGTTCCAATATGAATGTGATAATGGACTTACAATACTGCAGATGAAATATGACATGATATCACAACAATAAAGGAAAAATGTAATTAAGAAGCTATACAACAACGGTACCGCATTGTTAAAATTCAATGTCATATATCAGAAAACTTATTCAATAGAAGCATAGATATAAGAAACTTTCATAGGTGATGCTATGAGGAAACATGAAGTAGTGGAGAACTTCACTTACTTTGGAAGAAAGTAGGAGCTGCATTACTTAGTCTCGCTTTATCATCAATGAACTTTTATGAAATAGTTTCACGGGATTCAGCCAATTGTCTTGATCGTAGAATATCATTGAGCAATAGAGAACCTGAGATCCGATGGTAACAATCAGTCAAAGGAGCGTAGCTTAGAGCCTTTACTTTATGTAAAGTGCACTCACTCTAACGGTCAGCAGGGAAACAGGAACAACGGCTTAATGTTCAGATGTTAAATAATAACAGATCAAGAAAATGATGTGAGTGATATACTGCACTTAAAAGAGATTCGGGTATCTATCAACATATAAATATAGCATAGTTTTTCACATATATATTTTATGGAACCTAAAAGCTTGAACTCCAACATTAAAGTGAACAAGCTCATTCCAATCACAAATAAGACTATAGATACTCTGCATTACAGAACAAGAAATCCATTCCGCTCTAACTTATCTTAGTATAATCACTATTCTGGTGTTCGGAGCCCACATTGGAACGCTGACTAAATCTGAATCTCGCTCTGCAGGGCCCATTTCGGGGTGGGGTCCAACATGATTTTCTCCATCCCATGGTTCGAATCTGAGACCACAGATTAAGGGTGAAGCACTCCCACCAGTGCACAATAACCCATGTTGGTCCTTGTCCACCTTCTGCAAGGCTCTCCTAGACAAGCTGGCAATACAATTGGGGATCACCTCTCTGATTCATATTTCTAATTGTACCTGAATTCATTCTCACAAAGGTCATATACGGTTTGTGTTAAAATTGTAGATATTAAAAGATGCAAATAGATTAAAATAGAAATTTAATTGGGTCATAAGATTCGTTAAAATTTACTTTGAGCTCAAATGAGCTAAAAATTAGGTTTGGTCATCACCCGCCCAATTTGACCTGATTAATCTCAATAATTTTAATATATTGTTTTTTATGTTAATTTCAATAAAATAGATAGTAATTCATACCTTCAATATGAAACATACATTACAACAACGCAAATAAAGGATCTTAAAACGAATTAAAATTGAAGATTAAATTTGAGTCAATTGAAAATTCTTTTAAAATGGATTGAGATTGATCCAATTCAAATTATTTGATCTCAACCCATAAAATCCCGAACAAAATACTTATAATTTTTGGCTCATTTTAACAATCCTAACCAGTGTTTTAAAAGGCGAGGGCGTGAGGCGAGACATTTTATACAGTACGGGGTGAGGCGTAAGCCCTGAGACACGGGGCGTAAGTCCAATGGATCTGCGGAGCGTAGTCTCATGTATATTCAATTTTATAGTTTTATTACTAATAAAATAAGTAAAAGTGAACATTTCAATGATTTTACAAATATTTTTTTATAAATAACCTATAATATATAGAAATTATATTATGATTTTTATTTGAGATAAGTATTATAATTACTATTGAGAAATATCATTACGCCAACAATAAAAAAATATGATTTAAAGCAAAAAAAGTTCAAAAAAAAAATTAAAAACGCTCGGGCCTACGTTTTTACGCCCACGACTTACGTTTTTTCGCCTAGGACTTATGTTTTTATGCTCGAGGCTTACACCCTATGGATCTACGTCTTTAATTTACGTCCCAGAGCATTGTTTGTACACCCCACCCCGAGATTCGTCTTAAGACTCGCCCCAAAAACGTTTTTGAAAACATTGCTCCTAACTATGACTAGTTAATGATCATACATAAGAAGGTAACTATTAAAAATAGGAAAAGAAGACATGTGGCAATAACTCTGACTCTAATTGATCATAAATCCACCGACAACCTTCGTATTTCACGAAGTTATTTTTTAAAATATTGATAATACTCAGGAGGTTTATTAACAACTAGTTTTGATTGGATTTCACAAAAAAATCCCATAAAAAAGGAGATCATAGATAATTAATTTCTTTGGCAACACAAATAAATGCTTTGAGAATCTGTCACACCTAGCATTTATAAGTCTTTCGATTTGCTTTTCAAAGTACCGTAAAAGATTTCACATGTGTCATTAGTCATATATAAATAGATAATTCATGATTATTGAGTCAACAATAACATAATGTGTGAGTATCTATTCCCCTAAGGTATTCACTCATACACACACACACATATATATATATATATATATATCATTAGCTAAGTATTTTGGATTCTTCTCTTTTGGTATCACACCGATGTTGATACAAACATTTGTGTAAATGTGGGTGTAGATATGGAATCTCTATCGAATCAGGTCAACTATGTTTTAGTACTTTTGCCAAAATCAATGGATAAATTCAGGACAAATACAATGATTTTTGTTATCAAAACAAAAACTAAGGTGACATTGAATAAAATGAAATATTTGTATGTATTTTTTTTAATGTATGTATGTTCCTTTCATTATATCTCTGATTCTCTTCTTCATCAATATTTTCTCCTGAGAAATATACCTTGTTAGTTTTCCACTTAATGTCCCATAATTTAAACATATTGTAACATCTCGCATATTGAAATAACTAGGAAGGAGTTCATAATTGGAAATAGTCGTTTTTGTAAAGAATGAAAATCATGATATATTGTTAAGTTAGAATAAGTTGAGTTTTGGTCAACTTCAAATCGCCATAACTCCTAGCTCAGGATGAGTTAGGTGTACTACCAGATATGGTAGGAAATCTCTTGGAATAATATTTCCAACGTCGCCGAGTTTGCGCGATTCCGAGTTTGTATGAGTAAGATATGCCCTTTGGAAGTTGGGCTGTTCGAATAAGGAAAGTCCAATCCGGATTTTGGAAGGGTATTTTAGTCTCTTCCTTACCCAATTGTTTTATTTCATTTTTGGTAATTAAGTTAGGGTCTAAAAACAATTAGATCATATTACGCTTTTACCAAAATACGCTAGGGATTGGAGATAAGAGAAAAGAGGAGAAAGGACAAGAAAAATCAAGAATCGTCAAAAACGTTCGCGTTTGGTTGTGGATTTCGCCAAGGATTCAATCCTACGAGGTATGTGAGATCACATAGCGTTGGGTTAGTTCACCCACGTGCCTAACATGATTCAATTCAGCAAAGTTATATTGATTTGAAAGTAAATCCTTTGAGTTCTTGATGACATACGTTTGAATCCTTGTGGGTTGTGTTGTTGAAGTTTTCTTGAGATTTGATTCACGTTTTTGGGTGTATTTTCGAGTTGAATCTGGAATATATTGAAAGTATAATCGATCTTAAGTGTTTGGGGAAAGAACTAAGATGAAATAGGGGTTTAGAGTTGAAAAACGAGCAAGAAAAATCAGGGATTTTCTAGGCAGGGGCTTGGGGCGTCACGCCTCTAAGAGCGCCCCACTTTAGAGTCTGAAGTTTGGGCTCTCGGGCGATGCACCAGCGAGAGCGCTACAACTTCAGCTCTGAAGTTTGTGCTCTTGCGTCCCGTGCCTCCTAGAGCGCTAGGGACACGAATTTTTCCCAATTCTTTCCCAACTTTCCATACTAGTTCCTTAGCAATGTACCTTTGTTTACTAGTTGATGCCAACACTCTTAGGTACATATAAATATCATGAAACCATCCATTAACATGCTATCATGAACCTTGAATCCATAATTCAATTCAAGGAAAGTTAAGAGTCAAGTCATAAAGTTAAAAAGCATGTCAAAGATAAGTTTATAAAATTTTCAAAAGTCTTTTACAAACGTTTTAACTTTGTTTTAAGACTTAAAGTTCAAGTTGAGTAAGGAGTAAAGAGTAAAGATTGAAATTCATTTCTTCAAATAAGTATATGGGGACTATGTATTCCCACAGAGTTTAAAAATGTTTTCACATTTGAGCAAGAAAGGGAAACACCGATTTCCAAGAGAGCTTTTAAGCTAAAGTTTTCACTAATTATCTCAAACCAAAGAAATAAGTTTTGATTTTAAATCATATGAGCCAAGTATATTTTGGGAGTATTATTGAGCACTGATATGGGGATGTGAGTTCATATTAACTCAAGTTTCCATAAACCATGTAGACGTCATCGGTAGTAAAGTATCATACTTTTTAGATGACTCCTTAAGTTGATTTTTAACATAGACTGGTGGATCCACTTAGTTAAGGCGTTCTGTATGACGGCAAAGTATATGACAGTTCTGGCAGCTTGGGCAAGACGTATCACCATTTTGGCTCATAATGGTGGTTGTCGGTTAGAGAATCTCCCATAGAAAATATATTACTTTATTTCATGAGTAAGTTGAGTTTGTTATAGCATTTTCTTTAACGAAATAAGTTGTTTTCCACTATTTTTACAAGTTTTCCATAGATTGTATATGCTTTATTGCTTTATATTCAGTTAAGTTATTTAGGAGTCGAGTAAAGCCAAGGTAAGTGTTCCTTTCAGATTCTTTTCAACCCTATGTTGTGTTTAGCGTTCAACTTGCATACTTGTACATTCAATATACTGATGCCAGTTGGCCTGCATCTTATTATGATGTAGACGCATGTAACCAGTATCATCACTCAGCACCTCGTTGATCCAGTTGAGCACTCAAAATCAGTTGATGAGCCTCCTTGCATTCTGGAGGACTTCTTTTGCTTTACTTTCAGTATTTCATTATTAGGATGATCGGGAGTCTTGTCCCGACATCCCTCTTTGTTTTAGAGACTTCATAGACTGTTAGTAGTTCAGTTTTCTTTACAGTATCATTTCATATGTTAAGACTTGAGTTACCATTTTGGCCAAGTTGAATGTTGACTTTTAAACATTCTTATTTATTTTATTTAACAATTGAATAAGTGCATTTAATCATTGTAATAATGCTTAGAATCTTCCACTGAGTAAGTAAGCCAGGCCAAGGGTTCACTTTGGGCCATCAATGGTTCTCGAGTGCCAGCTGCGTCTAAGGGGTAGGCTCGGGGCATGACAAACTTGGTATCAGAGCACAAATTTAGAGAGTCCTAGGGAGTCTATGAAGTCGTGTCTATAGAGTCCTTATTATCGGTGTGAAGCATGTCACATCTATAATTAGGAGGCTACTACACTTAGGAAAATTTCTCACTTCTTTCACACTCATTTCGTGTGTTAGAGTTTGATCTCTAAAAAGTTTCATTCTAATTCATGCTTGCGCGTGTTTTCAGAAAATCATGCCTCCACGAAGAGCTACCAGAGGTCGTCCTGCTAGGCGTAATGTTGAGGAGAAAGGGGTACCTAATGCACCTAAAGTGCAACCCCAAAGAGAGGTTACCAATGCTGAGTTTCGTGAGGCTATTCGGATGTTGAGCCAAGCTGTGACTAACCAGGTTGGGCTATAAAGAGGATCTAGATAGGAAGTGACTGATACTTCGAGGATCCGAGAGTTCTTGAGGATGAATCCTCCAAGTTTCACGGGTTCAAGCACTACTGAGGATCCAGAGAGTTTTATTGAGGAACTGAAGAAGGTATTTGAGGTTATGCATGTTACCGATACTGAGCGAGTTGAACTAGCTATATATAAACTGGAGAATGTTGCTAGGACTTAGTTTGACTAGTGGAAAGAGGGTAGAGTTGAGGATGCACCACCTGCGAGTTCAACATGTTTTGAGAAGGCCTTCTTGGGCGTTTCTTTCCCTGAGAACCGAAAGAGGATAAGGTAGGAGAATTTCCTACCCTTAAGCAGGATTCCTTTAGTGTTCATGAGTATAGGTTGAAGTTCACCCAACTATCCCGTTATGTTCCAGAGATGGTTGTGGATATGAGGAGTAGAATGAGTTTGTTTGTTGCTGGGTTGTCCCGTCTATCAAGCAAAGAGGGCAGGGCAGCAATGCTAATTGGGGACATGGATATATCAAAGTTGATGGTCTTTGTGCATTAGGTTGAAAAATAGAAGCTGAGGGATAATGATGAATTCAGAAATAAGAAAACTAAGCCAGGGAATGAGTCCGAGCAGCAGAAAAGTAATGTGAACTGTTCGTCATTTCAGCAAAAGCAAAAGGACCTGCACCATCATCTGCTAGTGCACCTGCACCCAGAAACAAAAGTGAGTATAATAGTTAGAATTCCCAACACTTCAGAGCTAGACCTGCACAGTCTCAAGGTAATGTGGCACAATGAGGTAACTGGGCTCCTGCATATGCTAGGTGTGGTAGAACTCACCTAGATAAGTGTCATGATGTCCAGTCAGGTAGTGTTAAGTGTGAGCAAGAGGGTCAGGTCATGAAAGTGTGCCCTATGAACATGCAAGGTAGTGGAAAATAAGGAAATAGAGCTCAATCTTCATCAGTTGCTCCACCAGACAGGGCTGCACCTAGAGGAGCTACTTCTGGTACTGGCGGAGGAACAAACTGCCTCTATGCAATCACTAGTCATCATGAGCAAGAGAACTCTCCAGATGTTTTCACTATTATGATCAAAGTCTTTACTTTTGACATTTATGCTTTGCTAGATCCAGGAGCAAGTTTATATTTTGTAACCCTTTATGTTGTAAATAAGTTTGATGTTATTCCTGAGAAACTCTGTGAACTCTTTTGTATTTCTACACCTGTTGGGGAGTCTATTCTAGCTGAGCGAGTATAGTGATTGTGTCATTTCCATCAGTCACAAAGACACCATAGATGATTTAATTGAGTTAGACATGGTAGATTTTGATGTCATTCTAGGTATGGACTGACTTCATTCCTGTTATGCGTCAATAGATTATAGAACTCGAGTTGTCAAGTTCCAAATTCCTAATGAGCCAGTCGTAGAGTGGAAAAGTAGTTCAACATTACCTAAAAGTCGTTTCATTTCATACCTTAAGGCAAGAAAGTCAGTTTGTAAGGGTTGTGTCTATCACTTGGTCCGAGTTAATGACTTTAGTGTTGAGATACCTCTCATTCAGTCAGTTCCTATAGTTAAAGAGTTTCCAGAAGTCTTTCCAGATGATTTATCTGAAGTCCCTACTGAGAGAGATATACTTCGATATAGATGTTCTTCCAGATACTCGTCCTATCTATATTCCGCCATATAGAATGACACCAGCAGAGTTTAAAGAACTTAAAGAACAGTTGAAAGATCTGCTAGATAAGGGTTTCATTAGACCCAAGTGTCTCACCTTGGGGCGCTCCGGTCTTATTTGTGAGAAAGAAAAATGGTTCCCTTAGGATGTGTATATATTACCGCCAATTGAACAAGGTTACCATTAAGAATAATTAACCTCTTCCGAGAATCGATGAACTTTTTGATCTACTTCAGGGTGCTTCTTGTTTTTCTAAGATAGACCTTAGATCTGGCCATCAATTTAAAGTAAGAGAATGTGATATTCCCAAAACAACATTCTGGACCCATTATGGTCACTATGCGTTTATGGTCATGTCATTCAGTTTGACTTATGCATCTGCAGCGTTCATGGACCTTATGAATAGAGTTTTCAAACCTTATTTAGATATGTTTGTTATCGTCTTTATTGATGACATACTAATATATTCAAGGAATGAAGAAGATTATGCTAGCCATCTCAGAATAGTTCTTCAGACTTTGAAAGAAAATGAGTTATATGCAAGTTCTCTAAATATGTGTTTTGGTTTGAGTATGTTGCATTCTTTGGGCCCATAGTTTTCGGTGATGGAATTAGTGTTGATTCCCAAAAGATAGTGGCAGTGTAGAATTGGCCTAGACCCATTTCTTCAACTGATATTATGAGTTTCTTGGGTTTGGCTGGCTATTATAGAAGGTTCGTAGAGGGGTTGTCATCTATTTCATTCCCTTTGACCAAGTTGACTCAAAAGATAGTGAAGTTTCAATGGTCTGAAGCTTGTGAGAAAAACTTTTAGGAATTGAAAAAGAGGCTGACTACTGCTTCAGTATTGACCTTACCATAAGGTACTCGAGGTTTTGCTATGTACTGTAATGTGTCTAGAGGTTGTTTGGGTTGTGTAATAATGAAAAATGGCAAGATTATAGCTTATGCCTCCAAACAATTGAAAGTTCATGAGAAGAACTACCTAACCCATGACTTAGAGTTGGCTGCTGTAGTGTTTTCTTTGAAGATATGGCATCATTATTTATATGATGTTCATGTAGATGTATTCACTGATCACAAGACTCTTCAGGATATGTTCACTTAGAAAGAGCTTAATCTTAGACAAATGAGGTGGTTGGAATTACTTAAGGATTATGACATGAGTGTTCTTTATCATCCAGGTAAGGATAATGTGGTTGATGATGCTTTAAGCAGGTTGTCTATGGCTAGTACCACCCATGTTGAGGAAGAAAAGAGAGAGTCAGCGAAAGAAGTGCATAGACTTACATACTTAGAGGTCTGACTGATGGATTCCATAGAAGGAAGAGTACTGGTGATGAATGGGGCTGAATCTTCATTAGTGTCAGAAGTGAAATAAAAGCAAGACCAAGACCCTACTTTGCTTGAATTGAAGGCAAATTTTCATAAGCAAAAAGTATTAACTTTTGAACAAGGGGGAGATGGCGTATTGAGATATCAAGGTAGATTGTGTGTTTCAATGGTGGATGGACTCCAAGTGAGGATCCTGGAGGAAGCTCATAGCTCCAGATATTCCATTCATCTAGGTTCCACAAAGATGTATCACGATTTGAGAGAGGTTTATTGGTGGATTAGTGTGAAAAAGGGCATTGCAGAATTTGTTGCTAAGTGTCCGAATTGCCAACAAGTTAAAGTAGAGCATCAAAGGCCCAGTGGTTTGGCCCAGAAAATAGAACTTCTGAAATGAGAGAGGGATATGATTAATATGGACTTCATCACAAGTTTACCAAGGTCTTGCAGGCAACATGATTCTATATGGGTGATTGTGGATCGAATGACCAAATCAACCCACTTTTTGCCGGTAAAAACTACCCATTAGGTAGAAGACTATGCTAAATTGTATCTTCAAGAGATGGTAAGACTTTATGGGGTTCCGATTTCCATTATTTCAGACAGAGGTGCGTAATTTACTGTACAGTTTTGGAGGTCATTCCAAAAAGGCTTGGGTTCAAAAGTGAACTGAAATATTGCTATGGGATATGTTGAGGGCTTGTGTGATTGATTTCAAAGGTAATTGGTATGATCACCTACCTCTTATTGAGTTTGCTTACAACAATAGTTATCACTTCAACATCCAGATGGCTCCTTATGAGGCTCTTTATAGGAGAAGATGCAGATCTCCTATTGGATGGTTTGAGTTGGTGAAACTGGGTTGATAGGACCAGATTTAGTTCATCAAGCTATGTAGAGGGTAAAAGTGATTCAAGAGAGGTTGAAGACGGCGCAGAGTCGTCAGAAATCCTACACTGATGTTCGGAGAAGGGAGTTAGAGTTTAAAGTAGATGATTTGGTATACTTGAAAGTTTCACCCATAAAGGGGGTTATGAGATTTGGTAAGAAGGGAAAACTTAGTCCCCGGTATGTTGGACCTTATCGAATAGCCAAGAGGATCGGCAAAGTAGCTTATGAATTGGAGCTACCACAAGTGTTAGCAGCGGAAAATTCATTTGGTATTTCACATCTCCATGTTGAAGAAATGCATGGGCGATCCTTCATTGATCATACCGACCAAGCATATTGGGATCAATGATAGCTTGTCTTATGAGAAGATTCCTGTTCATATTTTAGATCGCCAAGTTCGCAAGTTGAGGACAAAAGAGGTAGCATCAGTCAAAGTTCTTTGGAGAAATCAGTTTGTTGAGGAAGCTACTTGGGAAGCTGAGGAGGACATGAAGAAGATATATCCACATCTCTTCGAATCCGGCGAAGTTCCAAATTAAGGTACTAATCCTTTTCTTGGTATTTATTTATAAGTTGACATGTAGTTTTTGCATTTGCTTGTTGGGTGTTTGAATTGAATGACTAACCAAGTTCGCAAGTTGAGGACAAAAGAGGTAGCATCAGTCAAAGTTCTTTGGAGAAATCAGTTTGTTGAGGAAGCTACTTGGGAAGCTGAGGAGGACATGAAGAAGATATATCCACATCTCTTCGAATCCAGCGAAGTTCCAAATTAAGGTACTAATACTTTTCTTGGTATTTATTTATAAGTTGACATGTAGTTTTTGCATTTGCTTGTTGGGTGTTTGAATTGAATGACTAATGTTGCACCAATAGCCTTATAAGAGTAGTCTCATTCGAGGATAAATGTTCCCAAGGGCGATATATTATCATATCTCCCAAATTGAAATAACTAGGAAGGAGTTCATAATTGGAAATAGTCATTTTTGGAAACAATGAAAATCTAGAAATTTTGTTAAGTTAGAATAAGTTAAGTTTTGGTCAACTTCAAATGGCCATAACTCCTAGCTCAGGATGATTTAGGTGTACTTCTAGATATGGTAGGAAAGCTCCTGGAATAATCTTTCTAACTCCTCCGAATTTGCGCGATTCCGAGTTTGTATGAGTGAGATATCACTTTTGGAAGTTGGGTTGTTCGAATAAGGAAAGTCCAATCCGGATATTAGAAGGGTATTTTAGTCTTTTCCTTACCCAATTGTTTTATTTTGTTTTTGGTAATTAAATTAGGGTCTAAACAGAATTATATCAGTTTACGCTTTTACCAAAATACGCTAGGGCTTGGAGAAAAGAGAAAAGAGGAGAAAAGGAAAAGAAAAATCAAGAATCGTCAAGAACGTTCGCGTTTGGTTGTGGATTTCGCCAAGGATTCAATCCTACGAGGTTTGTGAGATCGCATAGAGTTGGGTTAGTTCACCCATGTGCCAAACATGATTCAATTCAGTAAAGTTATATTTATTTGAAAGTAAATCCTTTGAGTTCTTAATGAAATTCGTTTGAATCCTTGTGGGTTGTGTTGCTGAAGTTTCTTGAGATTTGATTCACGTTTTCGGGTGTATTTTCGAGTTGAATCTGGTATATATTGAAGGTATAATCGATCTTAAGTGTTTGGGGAAAGAACTAAGATGAAATAGGGGGTTTAGAGTTGAAAACCGAGCAATAAAAATCAGGGATTTTTTGGGCAAGAGCTTGGGGCATCGCGCCTCTCAGAGAGCCCCACTTCAGAGTCTGAAGCTTGGGTTCTGGGGATACGCTCCAGCCATAATGCCACAACTTAAGCTCTGAAGTTTGTGCTTTGGTGCGCCGCGCCTCTCAGAGCGCCAGGGACGCCAATTCTTCCTAGTTCTTTCCCAACTTTCCATACTAGTTCCTTAGCAATGTACCTATTTTTCTAGTTGATTCCAACACTCTTAGGTACATATAAAAATCATGAAACCATCCATAAACATGAGATCATGAACCTTGAATCCATAATTCAATTCAACAAAGTTAAGAGTCAAGTCTAGAAGTTAAGAACCAAGTCAAAAAGTAGTTTATAAAGTTTTCAAAAGTCTTTCACAAACAGTTTAGCTTTGTTTTAAGACTTAAAGTTCAAGTTGAGTAAAGAGTAAAGAGTGAATTTCTTTTCTTCAAAGAAATATATGGGGACTATGTATTCCCAAAGAGTTTAAAAATGTTTACACATTTGACCAAGAAAGGGAAACACCGATTTCCAAGAGAGCTTTTAAGCTAAAGTTTTGAGTAATTATCTCAAAATAAAGAAAGAACTTTTGATTTTAAATCATATGAGCCAAGTATATTTTGGGAGTACTATTGACCACCGAGATGGCGATGCGAGTACATATTAACTAAAGTTTTCATATACCATGTAGCCATAATGGGTAGTAAAGGATCATACTTTTTAGATGACTCCTTAAGTTGCTTTTTAGCATAGACTAGTGGATCCATTTAGTTAAGCCATTCTATTTGACGACAAAGTATAGGACAGTTCTGGCAGCGTGGTTAAGACGATGTATCACCACTTAGGCTCATAGTGGTGGTTGTGGTTAGAGAATCTCCCATAGAAACTATATTACATTATTTCATGAGTCAGTTGAGTTTATTATTGCATTTTCTTTAACGAACTAAATTGTTTTCCACTATTTTACAAGTTTTCCATTGATTGTATATGCTTTATTGCTTTATATTGAGTTAAGTTATTTAGGAGTTGAGTAAAGCCAAGGTAAGTGTTCCTTTTAGATTCTTTTCAAGCCTATGTTGTGTTTAGAGTTCCAACTCGCATACTCGTACATTCAATGTACCAATGCCAGTTAGCTTGCATCTTATTATGATGTAGACGCAGGTAACCAGGATCATCACCCAGCACCTCGTTGATCCAGTTGAGCACTCAGAGTCAGTTGGTGAGCCTCCTTGTATTTCAGAGGACTCCTTTTGCTTTTCTTTCAGTATTTCATTTTTAGGATGATCGGGGGTCTTGTCCCGACATCCCTCTTTGTTTTAGAGACTTCATACACAGTTAGTAGTTTAGTTGTCTTTATATTAATATTTAGGTTATGCATGTTGCCGATACTGAGCGAGTTGAACTAGTTGCATATCAATTGAAGAATTTTACTAGGACTTGGTTTGACTACTGGAAAGAGGGTAGAGCTAAGGATGCACCACTTGCGAGTTGGGCATGTTTTGAGGAGGCCTTTTTGGGGCGTTTCTTTCCCCAAGAACTGAAAGAGGCTAAGGTAGGAGAATTTCTTACCCTTAAGCAGGATTCCTTGAGTGTTTATGAGTATGGGTTGAAGTTCACCCAACTATCCCGTTATGCTCTGGAGATGGTTGCAGATATGAGAAGTAGAATGAGTCTGTTTGTTGCTGGGTTGTCCCGTCTATCAAGAAAAAAGGGTAGGGCAACGATGCTAATTGGGGACATGGATATATCAAGGTTTTTGGTCTATGTTTTATAGGTTGAAGAAGAGAAGTTGAGTGATAGGGAATAATTCAGAAATAAGAAAGCTAAGACAGGGAATGAGTCTGGGCAGCAGAAAAGTAATGTGAACCGTTCGTCCTATCAGCAAAAACAAAAGGGACCTGCACCATTATCTGCTAGTGCACCTGCACCTATAAACAAAAGTGAGTATAATAGTCAGAATTCCCAACACTTCAGAGCTAGACCTGCATATTCTCAAGGTAGTGTGGCACAATGAGGTAACTACGCTCCTGCATGTGCTAGGTATGGTAGAACCCACCCAGGTAAATGTCGTGATGGCCAGTCAAGTTGTTTCAGGCGTGGGCAAGAG
This sequence comes from Solanum verrucosum, assembly GCF_900185275.1. Classification (NCBI taxonomy): domain Eukaryota; kingdom Viridiplantae; phylum Streptophyta; class Magnoliopsida; order Solanales; family Solanaceae; genus Solanum; species Solanum verrucosum. The sequence continues at coordinate 5,748,670 of NW_026020477.1, read as the reverse complement.
GGTCATTTCATGAAAAAGTGCCGTAAGAATAGGAAAGGTAGTGGAAAATAGGCAAATAGAGCTCAATCTTCATCAGTTGCTCCACCAGATAGGGCTGCACCTAGGGGAGCTACTTCTGGTACTGGCGGAGGAACAAACTGCCTCTATGCAATCACTAGTCGTCATGAGCAAGATAACTCTCCAGATGTTGTCACCGGTATGGTCAATGTCTTTACTTTTGACGTTTATGCTTTGCTAGACCCAGGAGTAAGTTTATTTTTTGTAACCCCTTATGTTTCAAATAAGTTTGATGTTATTCCTGAGAAACTTTGTGAACACTTTTGTGTTTCTACAACTGTTAGGGAGTCTATTCTAGCTGAGTGAGTTTATCGTGATTGTTTCATTTCCATCAATCACGAAGACAACATGGCTGATTTAATTAAGTTAGACATGGTAGATTTTGATGTCATTCTAGGTATGGACTGACTTCATGCTTGTTATGCGTCAATATATTGTAGAACTATAGTTGTCAAGTTCCAAATTCCTAATGAACCAGTCTTAGAGTGGAAAAGTAGTTCAGCAATGCCTAAGGGTCGTTTAATTTCATACCTTAAGGCAAGAAATTTAGTTTTTAAGGGTTGTGTCTATCACTTGGTCCGAGTTAATGACACTAGTGTTGAGATACCTCACATTCAGTCAGTTTCTATAAATAAAGAGTTTCCAAAAGTCTTTCCAGTTGATCTACCCGGAGTCCCTCCTGAGAGAGAGATAGACTTTGGTGTAGATGTTCTTCCACATACTTGTCCAATCTCTATTCCGCCATATAGAATGGCACAAGGAGAGTTGAAAGAACTGAAAGAACAGTTGAAAGATCTGCTAGATAAGGGTTTCATTACACCAAGTGTCTCACATTGGGGCACTCCAGTCTTATTTGTGAGAAAAAAAGATGGTTCCCTTAGGATGTGTACCGCCAATTGAACAAGGTTACCATCAAGAATAAGTATCCTCTTCCAAGAATTGATGATCTTTTCGATCAACTTCAGGGTACTTCTTGTTTTTCTAAGATAGACCTCAAATTTGGCTACCATTAGTTGAAATTAAGAGAATGTGATATTCCCAAGACAACATTCAGGACCCCTTATGGTCATTATGAGTTTCTGGTCATGTCGTTCGGTTTGACTAATGCACCTGCAACGTTCATGGACCTTATGAATATAGTTTTCAAACCTTATTTAGATATGTTTGTTATCGTCTTCATTGATGACATACTAATCTAATCAAGGAATGAAGAAAATTATGCTAACCATCTCAGAATAGTTTTTCAAACTTTGAAAGAAAAGGAATTATATGCTAAGTTCTCTAAATGTGAGTTTTGGCTTGAGCCTGTTGCGTTCTTGGGCCACATAGTTTCTGGTGATGGAAAAAAGATAGTGGCGGTGTAGAATTGACCTAGATCGACATCTCCAACTGATATTAGAAGTTTCTTGGGTTTGGCTGGCTATTATAGAAGGTTCGTAGAAGGGTTCTCATCTATTTCAACCCCTTTGACCAAGTTGACTCAGAAGACAGTGAAGTTTCAATGGTCTGAAGCTTGTGAGAAAAGCTTTCAGAAATTGAAAATAGGCTGACTACTGCTTAAGTGTTGACCTTAACATAAGGTACTCAAGGTTTTTTTGTGTACTGTGATGCGTCTAGAGTTGGTTAGGTTGTGTAGTAATGCAGAATGGCAAGGTTATAGCTTATGCCTTTAGATAGTTGAAAGTTCATGAGAAGAACTACCTAACCCATGACTTAGAGTTGGCTATTGTAGTATTTCTTTGAAGATGCGGCATCATTATTTATATGATGTTCATGTAGATGTATTCACTGATCACAAGAGTTTTCAGTATATGTTCACTCAGAAAGAGCTTAATCTCAGACAAATGAGGTGGTTGGAATTACTCAATGATTATGACATGAGTATTCTTTATCACCCAAGTAAGGCTAATGTGGTTGTTGATGCTTTAAGCAGGTTGTTTATGGGTAGTACCTCCCTTGTTGAGGAAGAAAAGGCAGAGTTAGCGAAAGATACGCATAGACTTGCACGCTTAGGGGTCCGACTGATGGATTCAATAGAAGGAGGAGTAGTGGTGATGAATGGGCCTGAATCTTCATTAGTGTCAAAAATGAAAGAAAAGCAAGACCAAGATCCTATTTTGCTTGAATTTAAGGCAAATGTTCATAAGCAAAAAGTATTAGCTTTTGAACAAGGGGGAGATGGAGTATTGAGATATCAAGGTAGATTGTGTGTACCTATAGTGGATGGACTCCAAGAGAGGATCATGGAGGAAGCTCATAGCTCCAGATATTCTATTCATCCGGGTTCCACAAAGATGTGTCGCGATTTGAGAGAGGTTTATTGGTGGAGTAGTATGAATTGTCAACAAATTAAAGTAGAGCATCAAAGGCCCGTTGGTTTGTCCAGAATATAGAACTTCCGGAATAGAAGTAGGAGATGATTAATATGGACTTCATCAGAGGTTTACCAAGGTCTCGCAGGCAGCATGATTCTATATGGGTGATTGTGGATCGAATGACCAAATCAACCCACTTTTTGCCGGTAAAAACTACTCATTCTGTTGAAGACTATGCTAAATTGTATCTTCAAGAGGTGGTAAGACTTTATGGGGTTCCGATCTCCATTATATTAGAGAGAGGTGCACAATTAACTACACAGTTTTGGAGGTCATTTCAAAAAGGCTTGGGTTCAAAGGTGAACTTAAGTACCGCCTTTCATCCTCAGACAGATGGGCAAGCAGAGCACACTATTCAAACCTTGGTGGATATTTTGAGGGCGTGTATGATTGATTTCAAAGGTAATTGGGATGATCACCTACCTCTTATCGAGTTTTCTTACAACAATAGTTACCGCTTCAACATCCAGATGAGTCCTTATGAGGCTCTTTATGGGAGAAGATGCAGATCTTCTATTGGATTGTTTGAAGTTGGTGAAACTGGGTTGATAGGACCAGATTTAGTTCATCAAGCTATGGAGAAAGTGAAAGTGATTCAAGAGAGGTTGAAGACGGCTCAAAGTCATCATAAATCCTACACTGATGTTAGGAGAAGGGAGTTAGAGTTTGAAGTAGATGATTTGGTATACTTGAAAGTTTCACCCATGAAGAGCGTTACGAGATTTGGTAAGATGGGGAAACTTAATCCTTGGTATATTGGACCTTATCGAATATCCAACAGGATTGGCAAAGTAGCTTATGATTGGAGCTACCACAAGAGTTAGCAGCAGTTTATTCAGTATTTCACATCTCTGTGTTGAAGAAATGCATGGGTGATCCATCCTTCATTGATCATACCAACCATGGATATTGAGATCAAGGATAGCTTGTCTTATGAGGAGATTCCTATTCAGATTTTAGATCGCCAAGTTCGCAAGTTGAGGACAAAATAGGTAGCATCAGTCAAAGTTGTTTGGAGGAATCAGTTTGTTGAGGAAGCTGAAGAGGACACGAAGAAGTGATATCCACATATCTTCAAATCCGGAGAAGTTCCAACTTTAGGTACTAATCCTTTTCTTGGTATGTATTTATAAGTTGGCACGTAGTTTTTGCATTTGCTTGTTGGGTGTTTGAACTGAATGACTAATGTTGCACCCTTCACCTTGTAAGAGTAGTCTCATTCGAGGATGAATGTTCCAAGGGGGAGATATTGTAACATCTCGCAAATTGTAATAACTAGAAAGGAGTTCATAATTGGAAATAGTCGTATTTGGAAAGAATGAAAATCATGAAATATTGTTAAGTTAGAATAAGTTGAGTTTTGGTCAACTTCAGATGGCCGTAACTCCTAGCTCAGGATGTGTTAGGTGTACTTCTAGATATGGTAGGATATTTCCTGGAATAATCTTTCTAACGCCTCCTAGTTTGCGTGATTCCGAGTCCGTATAAGTGAGATATTCCCTTTGGAAGTTGGGCTGTTCAAATAAGGAAAGTCCAATCCGGATTTTGGTAGGGTATTTTAGTCTTTTCATTACCCAATTGTTTTATTTCGGTTTTGGTAATTAAGTTAGGGTCTAAACAGAATTAGATCAGTTTACACTTTTACCAAAATACGCTAGGGCTTGGAGAAAAGAATAAAGAGGAGAAAGGAGAAGAAAAATCAAGAATCATCAAGAAAGTTCGCGTTTAGTTGTGGATTTTGCCAAGGATTAAATCCTACGAGGTATGTGAGAGCACATTGCATTGGGTTAGTTCACCCACGTGCCAAACATGATTCAATTCAGCAAAGTTATATTGATTTGAAAGTAAATCCTTTGAGTTCTTGGTGAAATTCGTTTGAATCCTTGTGGGTTGTGTTGTTGAAGTTTTCTTGAGATTTGATTCACGTTTTTGGGTGTATTTTCGAGTTGAATCTGGTATATATTGAAGGTATAATCGATCTTAAGTGTTTGGGGAAAGAACTAAGATGAAATAGGGGGTTTAGAGTTGAAAATCGAGCAAGAAAAATTAGGGATTTTCTGGGCAGGGGCTTGGGGCGTCGTGCCTTTCAGAGAGCCCCACTTCAGAGTCTGAAGTTTGGGCTCTGGGGAAACACGCCACAACTTCAGCTCTGAAGTTTGTGCTCTGGCGCCCCGTGTCTCTCATAGCGCCAGAGACGCCAGTTTTTCCCAATTCTTTCCCAACTTTCCGTACTAGTTCCTTAGCAATGTACCTATGTTTTCTAGTTGATTCCAACACTCTTAGGTACATATAAACATCATGAATCATCCATAAACATGATATCATGAACCTTGAATCCATAATTCAATTCAAGGAAAGTTTAGAGTCAAGCCTGGAAGTTAAGAAGCAAGTCAAAGAGAAGTTTATAAAGTTTTTGAAAGTCTTTCACAAACGTTTTAACTTTGTTTTAAGACTTAATGTTCAATTTGAGTAAAGAGTAAAGAGTAGAGATTGAAGTTCATATCTTCAAAGAAGTATGTGGGGACTATGTATTCTCAAAGATTTTAAAAATGTTTTCACATTTGAGCAAGAAAGGGAAACACCGATTTCCAAGAGAGCTTTTAAGCTAAAGTTTTCACTAAATATCTCAAACCAAAGAAAGAAGTTATGATTTTAAATCATATGAGCCAAGTATATTTTGGGAGTAGTATGGAACATCGATATGGGGATGCGAGTTCATATTAACTCAAGTTTCCATAAACAATGTAGCCATCATGGGTAGTAAAGGATCATACTTTTTAGATGACTCCTTAAGTTGCTTTTTAGCATAGACTAGTGGATACACTTAGTTAAGGCATTCTATATGACGGTAAAGTATATGACAGTTCTAGCAGCGTGGGCAAGATGTTGTATCACCACTTAGGCTCATAGTAGTGGTTGCCGGTTAGAGAATCTCCCACATAAATTATATTACTTTATTTCATGAGTAAGTTGAGTTTGTTATTGCATTTTCTTTAACGAACTAAGTTTTTTTCCACTACTTTTGCAAGTTTTCCATATATTACATATGCTTTATTTCTTTATATTGAGTTAAGTTATTCAGGAGTTGAGTAAAGCCAAGGTAAGTGTTCCTTTCAGATTCTTTTCAAGCCTATGTTGTGTTTAGCGTTCCAACTCACATACTCGTACATTGAATGTACTGATGCCAGTTGGCCTGCATCTTATTATGATGTAGACGCAGGTAACCACGATCATCACCCAACATCTCGTTGGTCCAGTTGAGCACTTAGAGTCAGTTGCTGAGCCTCTTTGCATTCCGTAGGACTCCTTTTGCTTTTTTCTTTCAGTATTTCATTGGTAGGATGATATGGGGTCTTGTCCTGACATCCCTCTTTGTTTTAGAGGCTTCATAGACTGTTAGTAGTTCAGTTGTCTTTACATTGTCATTTCATATGTTAAGACTTGAGTTGCCATTTCGGCCAAGTTGAATGTTGTATTTTAAACATTCTAATTTATTTTATTTAAAAATTGAGTAAGTGCATTTGATCATTGCAATAATGCTTAGAGTCTTCCATTGAGTAAGTAAGCCAGGCCAAGGGTTCGCTTGGGGCCATCAGTGGTTCTCAAGTGCCAGCCGCATCCGAGGTGTACGCTCGGAGCGTGACACATATAACTCTATTTTTAGACATTTAAATTATTTTTAGTTGAATCCCCACGCTCGTATCCATACCTGGATATACACCCTAAATTTTAAAATTTAAATCATGAAAGATCCAACCTCTTGATCCACACACATATTAAATATCCCCAAGAAGATCATTTTAGGCCACTAATATCGATCCTTTGGAATTTTGTAAAAATATAAGCTAACTTAATTCTCATATTTAAACGGCAAGCACCAAAGTTTAGAACTTTGATAAAATTCCATGAATTCCCACCTTTTTAAATACAAAAATTAGGGTTCTAAGACAAATTCATGTTTATTTTACAAATTCAAGAATCACACATTGCTAATAACATCTTTCAATAAGCAACAAAATTTCAATTAACCCTCAAATTATAGTAATTAATCAAGGGATTTACCTTGTTACCTTGTGAAGATTCCCTAAAATCCCTTTCAATATTGTTCTTAAATTTGACTGCTGAAATCTAAGGATAAGAATGATCTGTCTAGCGTTAGTCCTTGTTAATTCGAAAATGATGAAAAGAAAAAGGCTGAGATCAAAGTAGAAAAGTATCCCACTTGGGATTCAAGATTTGACTATTTATATTTTATTTATGAATAATATATAAATAAAATTTAATAAATATTTATATTTTATTTATTAATAATATATAAATAATTATAAAATTTATATATCTAATTTATCGGTTCGATTTGGGTATTTTTGCGGTTGTTTTTTAGTAAAACCAAAATCAAACCAAATAGTACTGGTTATCAAAATTTAAAACCAAACCTAACCAAACAAAACCAAATATCGATTTTTTAATCGATTTGGTTCATATTGTGCTTCAGTTTGATTTTTTTAACCATAACCATGAACAACCCTACTAATACCATTTTATAAAATTAGTATATTGGACATATGATCCGTATGTCAACTTTGGAACCTTAAATAATTGATATATATATTTGATATATGCATGATACATTGTTTCTAGATCATGTACGACCTTATGTGGCCTCTGTATGTCAATTCAGCCAAATTTCAACAACAATGATCTTTGTACTTCCATCCACAATCCAATATATATGTAACAGTACGTCGAAAATTAGAAGTTGAATTAGAAAGGAAAAGTTGTATTTTTGGCATTGAGGCAGTATTCTACGAAAACCTTGGGTTGAGTTTTGGAAAATATCAAGTCTTTGATGTTTGACCTACGGAGGACAGAACAGATCATAAGGAGTTCTACAGACCGTAGAAGTGATCCAGACTTAGTTAAATTTGGACTTGAACTAGGGGTCCACATGTTGGCTCTACGAGTCGCAGATTGGACGATGAACCATAGAATGATTTTGTGGAAGTTGATTGGATTTTGAAGTCCCAGCATCGGTTCTACGGTTGACCAGGATGGCCCGTAGAAAGACTTACAGACCATAGGTCCAAACTGTAGACCCTATCCGACAGTTTTAATTAAGGGTGTTTTGATCTTTTCCTACTCAATTAACCCCTAAACTATGTCGTTTTGTCCCTATAACTACCCCTATTATCATTTTTACTCATTAGACTAAGCCTAAATCCTCTTATTTACTAAATTCTCTCAAATCCCTCATAATATGATGAGCTGAATATATCTACTGGCCGAAGCCCTTTGAATATGAGCTGTTATAATTGCCCACATTCTTGGGCTTCTTAGCTAATGTATTGACATGTCCAACCTATTGAACTCCCTCTACCTTCTTCACAAAATCACTCACCTCATTGAAGCTCCTACTTGCGGAGGTCATTTGCACAAACAAAAAGAACTTGCAACTCAGAATTCAAACCTTTGACAGACAAATGAATCCTCTCCTCCTCCAAACTTACCAATTTTTTAGCATAACGGTACGAGGCATGAAGCTTAGCCTCATAAGTAGTCACAACCATGTTGCCCTGCTCAAGAGCCATAAACTCATCCTTCTTCTTATATCTCAAGGTGCGACGCACAAATATCTCTAAGAACAATGCGTGAAATTGTGTTCAAGTCAGTGGAGTCAAGATTGATTATCAACATTCCGCAAAAGCTCTCCATCACTTTTTGCCTTACCCTAAAGTTAAGAAGTCACAAACTCAACCCTATGATGTTGCACAATGTCCAACTCATGCAGCCTCTCATAACAGTCCAGAATAAACTCAAAAGCATCCTTACTCTCATAATTATAGTCACAAAGAAGAGATTCATTAGTTTAGGATTTGAATTGATCAAATTAATTCAAAGTCTAAAGGATATAAACAAATAACTCTCTAGGAATTAACAATTTTCATGAAATTTCCTAGACTGTAGCTAATTCACAAGTTGAACTGAAGGAATAATTGAAGTGCTACAACTAACTTCTAAATAAAATACTCCCAAAACTCATTTTTTAGACAAATTATACCTCTTTAGCCACAAAATATTTAATTCATCGATTAATCATATTTGCGGATTTTCTGAGCTGCTTAAGACCTTCTTTAGGAAATAACCAGAACCCTTGTTCACTAATTTTCAGACATAAGGTTAATTTAATACCTCTCAAAAATGATTTTCTAATTTTTCAAAAATAATCTTCACAAATAGCGAAGTTATGAGGCATTTTAAACCAAGAATAAAATCAGATGGTAACAAATGAAATTATAAGAAAATTGGATCAACTAGACCTAATAAAATGTCCTTAAAAGAAACTTAAACAACTTGTTCTAGCTTCTGTGTAACGACCCGAACCGTCGTTATTTAAGTGGACAAAAATCTGGGAAAATTCTGGGCCATTGTCCCACCAGGGTGGGCCAGATGTCGCTAGGGTGGCGACGCTGGGGGGGTAAGTTGGCGCCAAAGCGGGATAGGCGAGACTGAACTTAAATAACATGAAATCCTATTTTCTCCTTCTTCCTAAAATACCTACTTTAGTCATAAAACACCTTAGAAAATCCCAGAAAGCTGTTGCAAGCTTGGGAAGAAGGGAGAGAGAGATTTCTAGCGTGAAGATGGTGATATCTTACAGATTCTTGGCCAAAATCACCGTCACGAAGCTCGGAAAATAGGAATCAAAGTCAATAACTTCGTGCAACTACTTAGCACCCAGGTCGGCTAGGTTTTTATGAATTGAGTAGTTTAAATTTGTGCTCCCTATGTAGTATATGTAAATCGATGGTAGAATTTATGCGTAGGCCTTCGTGCACCGAATAATCTATGATTCAAACCATAGAAAAAAGCCTTAGACAATGAATTAGGGTTGAGTATGGTCAAATTAGGGTTTGCATGATGTGCGTGATGAGTAAATCCATTTTAGGAGATGGTGGTGACTATATGATTGTGTGATGTATGTTGTTCTTGCTTCATTATAATACTTGCATGTATATGAATGTTGCATTATTGATCACACTTGTTGAATATGAGATAGAGGAATGAGGGATGACATGAATCATGACTTAATTGTATGATCTTGAGAATATACTTCTGATTGTGATTGTGGTGTGTTTAATGGATCGTTTGCCACTTTTCGGCATAACTAACTTGGATCGATTGCCACGTTCCGACATAATTATGGGATCAATTGCCACGTTCCGGCATAAACCTTGGATCAGATACCACATTCCGGTATGCTAACTGTTTGGGTTTGAGTTCCATGAAAGGACCAGTGGTTTGCATAATTTTGTAGCTTGAGGATTGTGAAATGCGTTGTTGTTCTTCATGTTGATGATATTGTGTATGTTCTATCTATGCATGTGATGGTATTCTTTATTGACTTATATATGTTGTACTTAGTTGGTATAGGTTATGACAGCTTATATTTGATTATTCTTGGTAATGAGCGAACTTGTTGGGTATAGTGGAAGGGCAAAGTGTTCAAGGGGCGAGCAATAGATAGCAAGGGTTGGTCATATGTCGTAATGATAAGGAGTGGGGTTAGTGTTTGTGTTGTAATTGCTTAGGGAATTCCACTTTGGAGAAAGAGATTGTGTTGAAGGGTTAGGAAGTGTGACATACTGAACCATGTGGCCCTAACAGGGTAATATGTAGATGAAGTAAGAGTTGAGGTGATTGGTTAGTTGGAGGGCTTGTAGTTGTACTTGGGGATTTGCTAATGTGTTAGAATGGTTAGGCCATGGTCAAGTACCTGGTAGGTAGGATTGAGAAGGATGTTAGTAGTCAAAGTACTGGTGTATATTGGAGGTATTTCAAGAGAGGGTAAAGGTGGAGAAGCAAGTGGTTTAATTCATGATCTTACTAGTTGGTTTCTTATGTTATGTGGTGGGTGTCAGGTTGACTGATGATGCCTACCAGTACGTGTGTTTGTACTGATTGTTGATTGATTTTGATCTGATATTTTTTAAGTTAATACTTTTCAGTATTTATTTTTAAAATAGTTCGAAATACATGTTTTGCAATTTTAATGCAATTTGTTCATAATTATCCTTATTCTCAAAGTATTAGAATTTTAATCGGTTAACTCCGTTTATATTATTTTGTCACAGGCGGTTGAATACGTTCAAATATTTGTTCATTTTTTTTTATAAAAATTATTATTTCTGTTAAATTTTATTTTTTACATGTCATTCGTTACGTTCATTACATTTGTCATATTCATTTTATCTGTTACATTTGTTAGTATTCATTTTGATATTTTTCATAATCTAGAAATTCATTCTGATATAGATAATATTTCATACACAGATATTTTATTGACCGGTGATTTTGGCCCATGAATTTAAAATAATGATATTATAGTTTTCAACTCTCTATATAAAGAATAGTTTGCCTATTAGGTTAAGGGGGTGGTGGATGAAATTTTTATGGGTGTAAGTTAGAGATTTTTTAATCTTTTATTGTTCATTATTTTCTGGTGACAAGTTCACCGGAGCTCCGTCGAAATCCGACGAATCCACCACCCAATGACCCTATTTCCCCTTCCTATTCCCTTTCTGTTTCCGGCCAGCAACCAGGGCCATTAAACACCCATTTTACTTTCTTTTTTTCCCCAGCAAACAACTAGCCCTCAACCCCCTATTCTTTCTTCTCCAATAGACCCAACCCAAAACCCCCTCCGTGTTCCAGCAAATGCAACCAAAAAACACCACCGAAAACAACCCAAACCACCACGTCGGCTCTGGAAACAACACCACGAGCTCGCCACCACTCTCTTCCACCAAATCTCTTTTCCAGTTACCAAACCACCACCTGAAACCCCCAAATCCACCAGCAAACAACAACCAACCAAAACCCCAGCAAACCAGACGTCAAACCCCACTAGTCCTCTACCAAACCCAACCTTTTTCCTTCACTTTTCCAGCAACCAAACCTGCCTGAAATAGCCATCGGAAAACACCCTCTTCCGCAGCTCTTAATGACCTCCAAATCCCCAAGACCCCACTGCATTTTCTCCATTTTCTCAGGCCCCATCGCCAATGAGCTCTAAGCTCCGACGGACAACGACACAACTCCAAACAACACCACTCTCCACCGCCAACCAGCAGCTCCAAACCAACACCCACTCCTCTCCGATCGAAGCCACCATTAATTCACCATTTTCGCCTCACCAGACCCACCATCAAATCGCTGCCAGTCCCCTTCCCCTTTTCCCCTTTTCGAGTTTATGTTTATTTTTACAGGTCACCAGTAGCTCAGAGCTATCACTCCAATACTATCCATTACCAGCGAACAACAACATCAATAATAGCTGGACAAACCAGCAAGCTCAAAGCTCAGACAGATCCGGCAAAATCACGTCATCAACATCACTCCATCAGTGAACTCTTTCTCCAGCAAAACCCCATAGTAATTTTATTATCTCTTACCTTTTTTTTTGTCTTTTCATATAAATTGTTACTTGAGAAAATTAAATGAAATGTGGCAATTAAGTCTTGCTTTGGTTTTTGGTGACACTTTGACCAAGAAAGGGTCAAATCCATTTTAAAATGTAATTAAGTAAATCTGGGACCAAATTAACATTTTCAAAACTTTCTAATCTTTTATAAAATACAAAAAAAACACTTCATTTTTCAAGTTTTATAATTCAATCCAAACCATTTTTAAAAAAAGGAAAAGAAAATAGAATTTTCTGTTCTTCTCCCAACGTTCTCTCTTCTCTTGTTCTTCTTCCTTAGAAAATCTGAAAATCCGACTGTCAAAACAAATATTCTCCCCCATTATCTTATCTTTCTCCTCATCTCCGACCGTGACTCTCTCATCTTTTTGAACTGAAGATTGTGTTCGAGTTAAAATGGGTAAGTCATTTTTTTGAAAGATTTTACACTTTTTAAACAATACTACATTTTTTTCTTGGGTTAATGAATAATAAATCGTTTTATAGATGTGGAAATTGAATAATGGTGTAATGGTAGCTATTATTTATTGTTTTTGAAAGAAAATCAACAAACCCAAAAAAGCCCTAATTTTGAGGAAATGTATATGTATTGTTAACATTCAGTGAAAATTCATTGTTTTGGTTCTTTTGTTGTTCTTTTTGTGACCATTTTGTTCATATGATTTTAGAAATATAGTCTTGTTCAGTTGTCCAACATATATTTCATTTGTGAAAAGATGTGTTGTATGTTGCAAGGTTTTAGTGATATGTTGGTGTATATTCCAACAGAGTTGTTATATGTTGGAGCATATCACCTATGTGTTAGGGCAACAAAATGGTCATTTGTAGTAATAGAAGATTAATCTATGGCACATGAAGATTTATTTGTGGCCACATAAGATTCATTTGTGGCAACATAAGGTACATATGTGGCAACATAATATCCATCTGTGTCAACATAAGTATAAATTGCTACCTATTATTATTTTATAATAAATTGTAAACTCTCAACCTTTTTTTATTTACATTGTAGATGAAATGATACAAGAAGCTTCATCCATGACAACAACTCAATCTTTTATTGGTGTTGCTTCCTCTTCTAACATCAAATGCTCTTTTTGTCTATGCGAATAATGTGAGCAACAACATGATTGTTTTATTAGTCGTGTTAAAGAACTGACTTATATTTTTAAGGAAATGACTTGCAATATTGATGTCCCTACATCCAAGAAGATTTCACATCCTTTGAAGTGTAGGAGGTTGAAAAATTTTATTTCCTAATCACTATCTATAATTAGTGAAAGAAAAAAAATCAATGACTACTGCTCCAGTATCACACTTAAACCCAAAAGGCAAGGAGAAGGAGAAGGAGAAGGAGAAGGAGAAGGAGAAGGAGTAGGAGGAGGAGGAGAAAGAGCAGCAGGAGGAGGAGGAGAATGAGAAGGAGCAAGAGAATAAGAAGGAGAAGGAGAAAGTGAAAAAGAAAGCGAAAGAGAAAGAGAGAAAGAAAAAGAAAGAGAAGAAAGTTGAAGTCGTCAATTGTGATGTGAAGCAACAATATCCATTTGAAGGTTTTAACATTGACGACGAGGGTCCAACTGAACTAATGTCATCCTTCTCGCAATGGATAAACAAGGGTCTTTACAAGCATCATGCAAAAAAGTAAAGTCGTTCAACTATTATTAGTATTTCTTCTTGTTGTCCACTAAATATTTATTTATAATAATTACAAAATTGAAGAAGAGACAAGGACGATCGCTACTTAGTCAATTGCTCGGATCTTGAGTTCAAACAACTTAATTTTGTATTTGCATTTCCAAAGAAGAAGGACTGGTTCTACGTAATGTCTCAACCCAATAAGTGTTGGACTGATAAGGTAAATTCATGTCCACTTTTATCTTTTGATTAAAACATTAATACATACAAATAAATTGATACATAAAAACACTTGTTGATGCATCTGTGCAGTACGTGGATGTCATTTTATACTATATGCGGAAGAAGTCGAAGCAACAGAGTCATTCTAAATATCGATATACCACTACTAATTGTTTTTTCAAAACATACATTGACAATGCCAGTGTTGTTCATGAATATGAGAATAAAATTGTTGGCACTATCAAAAGGTTTGGTATACCTGCTGGACTGCCTTGGCTCACAGATGAGGTTTATGTCCCTGTAAAATTGTAATGGGGAGTTTCATTGGGTCTTCGTAGTCGTTGTATTGAAGGAACGATACATAAAGGTGTATGATTTGATGTCCTCATCTAGGACTAACAGAAAATTGTGCACCGAGATTCAAAAGTTGTCTACAATGTTGCCAAAGTACCTTGAATCCAACAGATTTTATGAGAAAAAATACCGAACCAACTGGTCAGTTCTTGAATCTTACCAGGGCAAGAAAAAATCTCACCCATTCAAAGTCATACATGTTGTTGGTATTGCCCAACAAGCAAGCAATAGTCTGTAAGTAGTATCACATTATTTTTTAGTCTTACCACTATCAAAATGTGATGTTAATATTAGATTTATTATATTTTCTAATTGATGGTATACCATGCAGTGATTGTGGAGTTTTTGTAGATGCATACGTTGAGGTTTTAAGTGATGGACTACAAATACCATCTGATGGAATTATTTCTCAATCCCTTCACTTGAGATATGCTTCACTCCTATGGAATTATGGGATTTTAAAGGCTCGGAGTGGCTATGTTAGTAACAATGAATACTCACAAAGGACTACACCTAAAAAAGAAAAATTCGATGAAAATGTTATGGTTACCACCATTGATTAGATTGATGGTTATGTATACCATGTGAATTACCTTTTTGTTGATAAGTTGTATAAAATAATTGGTGAAGTGTTCATTTTTGCTGATAATAATAATATTGATGATTATTATTATTTTTATTTTGTTGGAACAAATGTCAATTATGATGGAAAGGAAGAAATGTGGTGTCTGTGGCAACATATATAACCTCTGTTGTAAAAAACACCACAGAATTATCTGCATGTTCCCCAACAGAAAGGATACATGTGGTAACATATGCCACATAAAGAAGATATGTGGTAACATATGTCACAGAAAGGAGATATGTGGCAACATTATATTGTCATCAATTGTTCATTTTTGTTGATAATATTAATATTAATAATTATTAATATTATTTTTATTTTGTTGGAACAAATGTCAATAATGATGGAAAGGAAGAAATGTGGTGTCTATGGCAACATATATAACCTCTGTTGTAAAAAACACCATAGAATTATCTGCATGTGCCCCAACAGAAAAGGTATATGTGGCAACATATGTCACACTTTGAATTGTCAAAATTCAAATTTTTTTTTGAAAAGGTTTAAAACAATCGTCCCTTCATTTTTCTCTCTCTCCTCTCCTCTATAAAAGATAAAATGTTGTTTCATATTTCAAATTTAATTTAATTTTACTAATTTCCATTTTCTTTTCTCTTCTTTCCTTCCTTTCTCTCGTTCCATTATTCCTTCACAGATCAAGGTTGTTGTTGCGATATTTTCTACAAAATTAGTGGTAATCTGTTGCGATCCTCTTCTACAACAAGGCGTCATTTCCCTCATCATTTCTAGTTTATCATTGATATCTTGTCAAGTAAAATTTAATTAGGGTTTTAAGAAATACTAACTGGTATTAAATCATGACATTTTTAGTGGATAATTATTCCTTTTGTTTGTAGGATAGTTGGATAGTTATTCCTTAATTTGTAGTTCGTTGGTTAGGGTTTAGGGAGGGTTTTGTGGTTTGTTGGTTGGTTCATGTGTGGTATTGAATCGTATTTGTTGTTTGTGTTGTTGTGTTTGGTTGTTGTTATTTTTGTTAAGAAATATTTGATTTTTGTGGTTGCAGATACAAATATAATGGCTCCTGTCAAAAGAAAAATTGTATTAACAAAAGAAACAACTTACACAAAGATCCAGAAGAGGCCTAGGACTAGAACTTGTAGGAAGAAGAATGAAAATTTGACTACCACTCTTTTAGAAGAACTAGCATCTAAAACAGTTTCTTCTTCTCAAGTAGAAGCATAATTTTCTCAAAAAGAATATGAAGAAAGAGAAAAAGAAAAAAATGAAGTAGATGATGATGGAGAAAGAGCAAAAGAAGTTGAGGAAGAAGAGGGAAATAAAAAATAAGTTGAGGAAGATAAAGGAAAACAAAAAGAAGTTGAGGAAGAAGAAGGAAAAAATAAAGATGTAGTTGAGGAGGAAGAAGAAAAAATAAATGAAGTTGATAAAGACAAAGGAAAACAAAAAGAAGTTGAGGAAGATGGGATCAAAACTATCAACGCACACACTTTTTCTGTACATTTGCAGCCTAATGCTACTGGTGATAGCATTATGAGGTCAGCAATGGGAAAACCTTTCAACACCTTCAGGATCACCCTCAAGCAGAATGGTTTGGAAGATTTTTTTAGGAATAATTGTTTTGGTCATTTTCTGGATTTGCCAGAGAATAATAATGCACGTTTTCAAATGACCATGGTCTATGAACTTCTGAAAAGAAGGTTCATTTTTCAGAATCCTAAAAAGAATGATGAGGTTTTAATTAATTATTGTGGCATACCACTCTTCTTTGGCAGAAGAGAGTTTGCCATAGTTTCAGGGATAAAATGCAATCCTCCTTTTGAGCCAGTCCCTGAATTCATAGTCAAAAAAGAACCACGGAGACGAAAGAAAGGAGGAAAAAAAGAAACAAGACAGTCAACTGAGGAGCAGGACTTGGTGTCCCTTGTTGGCACAAGCTTCAAATATCCCGATTTAATATATTTGTTGAATGTCGAGGATACACCAAGGAAGCACAGGGAGTCATTGTGCTTACTTTGGTTTGTACATAATGTACTTTAGGCCAAAGATCTCAACAACAACATATCCCTTAAATGGGTGAATTTATCTCAGGATATTGAGGCTTTCAACAACTATCCTTGGGGTCATGAGAGCTTTGAATTAACTATCAAATACTTGTTGAAACCTTTAGGATCAAAGACCAATAACTTATTTGTCTTTCCATGGGCTTTCATGGTAAACATAAATGTTCTTAATCTTTTTATATTATATTGAATAATTCAACATTTGATTTGTGACATGTTTTCCTTTTTTATAGGCTTGGGCATTTGAAGCCATTCCTCATTTGACCCATCAAGTAAATGCAAAAGAAGAGACCTCATCTCCAAGGATATTGAGATGGTTGAGATCAAAACTAAAAACTGCCAAAAATATTTCAGATCTTTATAACCCTCCTGATGATGCAGTAAGTTATTATTATATTACACCCACATATGTAGCAACATGTGACCTAAATATTTCTATAGGTGTCTCACGCCCCGAGCTTACACCCTAGACGTGGCCGGCACTCGGAGACCATCGCTGGCCCTAAGCGGTTTGGCCTGGCTTACTTAACTCAGCGGAAGACTTAACTCATAAGAATAAACTCAATGCAATAGTTTAAATGGTAACATCTTAGCCAAAATGACAACTTATGTCTCAAAACAAAGTATTTGCAAATACATAGATGAGAGACTCAATACTAACTGTCTGACTGTCTATGAAGACTCTATAATACTGAGATGGATGTTGGGACAGACCCCACAACATCCTAATAAAGCAAAACTAGGAAAGCGAAATAACAGAGTCCTCCAGAATGCAAAGAGGTTCACCACTGACTCTGGAGTGCTCAACTGGAACAACGGCGTGCTAGATGCTGATCCTGGTTACTTATGTCTGCATCATAATAAGATGCAGACCAACTAGTAACAGTACATTGAATGTACGAGTATGCGAGTTGAAAGGTAAACAACAACTTAAGCTTGAAAGGAGTACAAAGGAACATTTACCTTGGATTTGTTTAACTCATGAACAACTAAACTCAATATAAAACAATAAGACACATGCAATATACATAAAGCTTGTAAAACAGTGTAAACAATTTAGTTCGTTAAAGATAAAGCAATAACAAACTCAACTTTACTTAAATATAAAAGTAATATAACTTTTATGGGAGATTCTCTAACCGACAACCACCACTATGAGCCTAAGTGTTGATACAATGTCTTTCCCACGCTGCCAGAACTGTCCTATACTTTGCCGTCATATAGAACGCTTAACTTAGTGGATCCACTAGTCTATGCTAAAAGCATCTTAAGGAGTCATCTAAAAGGTATGATCCTTTGTTTCCCATGATGGCTACATGGTTTATGAAGACTTGAGTTAATCTGAACTCGCATCCCCATATCGGTGCTCAATACTACTCCCAAAATATACTTAGCTCATATGTTTGTTAAAACAAAACTCTTTCTTTGAATTGAGGAAATTACTTAAAACTTAGCTTAAAAGCTCTCTTGGAATCGATGTTCCCTTTTCTTGCTCAAATGTGAAAACATTTATAAACTCTTTGGGAATACTTAGTCCCCTAATAACTTTTGAGAAATGGACTCAACTTTTTACTCTTTACTTTAATTGAAACTTGAGCCTTAAAACTAAGTTTAAATGTTTGTTAAACACTCTTGAAAACTTTAAGAAACTTTGCTTTGACTTGCTTCTTAACTTCTAAACTTGACTCTTAACTTTTTTGACTTTGATCTTAGCTTTCCTTGAATTGGATTATGGATTCAAGGTTCATGATCTCATGTTTATGGATGATTTCATGATTTTTAGATGTGCCTTAGAGTGTTGGAAACAACTAGAAAACATAGGTACATTGTTTAGGGACAAGTACGAAAAGGTGGGAAACGAATGGGGAGAACTGGCGTCCCTGGCGCTCTGAGAGGCGCGGGGCGCCAGCCCTCAAACTTCAGAGAAGTCTGGCTGGCGCTCTAGCTAGCGCGACATGCCAGAGGCCAAACTTCAGAGAAGTTTTTATGGCGCTCTGGAAGGCGCGGTGCCCCAACCGTTTTGCCCAGCGACTTCCGACTTTTCTCTTCCATTCTTCCTCTCTAAACCTCCCTAACTTCCATAGTTCCTTCCCCAAACACTTAGGATCAATTGTACCCTCAATATACAACCAATATAACTCAAAAAACAACTCGGAAACATGAATCAACTCACCCCCAAGCATTAACAACTCGACCAACAAGAATTCTACAATTTGTTCTTCAAGAACCTTACTTCTTCAACAGGTAAACAACTCAAAACAATTGGATTGAAACAAGTTGGTGTGTGGGTGAACTAACCCGACACGAAAATATATCATGTACCTTAATAGGGATCACCCTCGACGAATTCCACTCGCAAGCTTGGATGATCTTGACGAATTCTTGCCTTTTTCTCCCTTTCTTTCTTCTTTTCTCTCTTCTCCATGCCCTAAGCGCATTTCTCAATTCTCCAAACTGACTAAGTCATGTTTTTACCCCAATAAATCCCTAAAATCAAATATAGGAAATTAATGAGAGAAAAAACTACTTTGCCCTTCCCTAAAACCGGATTGGGACTTTCCTCAATCGAACAGCCCAACTTCTGAAAGACATATCTCACTCATACGATGTCGAAATCGTGCAATCTCAGCGGCGTTGGAAAGATTTCTCCAAGGGATTTCCAATCATATCAAGATTTGCTCAAAATCCTCTTGAGATAGGAGGTAAGGCTGTTTGAAAATGTTCAAAACTCACTTTCTTAACTTAAGATAATTTCCTTATTCTTTCCAAAAATCAATATTTTAATATTTCAAACTCTTTATAGTCATTTCTAGGTGCGAGATGTTACAAGATGACTCATATGTTGCTACATATGATCCATCTATGATAGAAATGTTGCTACAGATGATCCCTTTGTTGCAACATGTGACACAAATGTTGCTATAGATGCCCATATGTGTCAACATATCACCCATCTGTAGCGACATATGACACATATGTGGCAACATCTAACCCAAATATTACTAATGGAGTTCAAGCATGTGAATGCTTATAAGCGTGTGACTATAGCTGAAAAGAACAAACTGGTGGACTTGTCGAGAGCAAAGGAACTGTGTGCACAATATGACATGCATTATTTTAGTGGAGAAGATTTCAGGACCATGACAAGCATCAACATTTGGTGGGAAGACTGGGTAATTTTTCTCTACTAGTACCTTCAATTTATAATGTTCGTTTATTTTATCTTTTCAATGACTACTTTTCTTAAATCTTTAATATTATTTTTTATTTCAATATGTTGATGAAATCCTTAGCCTCATGTAGGAGAGACATGTGAGATACCCTGAGTACTATGATTCCACAGATAGAATCCTGGATCTCAACTTTTATTCCAACTTCAAAGTATGATATGATAAAATGAGCGAGAAGGCAACAACAGTTGGTGGCAGAAGCATTACGCAGTTAATTAATGAGTTTGAATGGGATAAAGATATGATTAACTATGTCAGGGGCATTAGACCATATCCTGGAGGCATGGATTGGATTGGTGCAAAAAGGCTTTCGGCAGTCATGAACTTGAACAAAACTCATTTTGTGACTCTTGAGATCCTCTTGCACGAGGGTCGCATGAATGTTAATGACTTTCTGCTGAAGGGTATGGAACATGCCATGTTTTTGACATTCATACAACCTGTCTTCGAGTTGCTGCCAAAATTGTTGAAGCAAAGTGGAATAATGAAGCATTTGCCAGATAAGTTCCTCAATGAACCATGGGAATTTAAAGGTAGATTGGAACCCATGGTAAAAAATGATTCCAAAGCCATGTGCGCGTCATATTCACTTGCATTTATTAAGCATTTGATTACCTGTACAACAATTCAACCTCCCCAAACCGTATTGTGTGACAATGCAATTCGTCGAATGCAATGGGTTTGGGCTGCTGGGATAGTATCTAGGAGCTTGGAGCCTTGATAATGTGTTTATAAGTAAAGACAATGTATTATTTTATTACTTATGTTATTTTATCTTATACTGAGAGCAAGTACATAGTATGTGATGTTATATTGAGAGCAAGTACTTGATCAAATGTTGTACATATGTCTCATATGTAACAACATATGGGTCATCTGTAGCAACATATGTCTCATATGTAGCAGCATATGGGTCATCTATAGCAACATATATGTCATATGTAGCAACATATGAGTCATCTGTAGCAACATATGGCTCAAATAGTCAAACGTTGGTACATAAGGGTGATATGTCGCAACATTTGAGGCATCTGTTGCAATAGATGAGTCGTCTGTAGCAACATTTGACTCATATGTTATGTTAAGAACAAGTAAAAATGTTGGAACATAAGTGCAAAACTACGTTTATTTATTTTATTTCCATAACTATGATAATTTTAATGGTTGTACACAACTACATAAGAATTTTCCATCCTCCACAGTGTTCTTCTTGGTAATGCTTAAAAATAGAGAAAAACCACAACAAACAACACGAAGATTAGCTTCCAGTTGTTACAACATTTGGTCTTCTTCTTCTTCTTCATCATCACACATTTGTTACTTCTTTTAATATGATTCTCATCATCAATTTCCAACTCCTTAATTATGTTCGCCTATCTCAGAATAACAAACTTGGATCAAATATCAACATCTTCACAATCCCTCCATCTAAAGAAGTTGCATGCATTCTCCTAAAATACACACCACAAAGAAATTTTAAAAATAAAATAAAGAGAAGTCTCCAGACTAAGATGTAGAAATGTACATACACGATAGCGTGGACAAGACCAAAATTTTCGACCTAGATTGTCCTTCGACCATGAAGTTTGCATTGAAAGTAAGTCTCCATGTTTGCAACAGATTTTCACACCCAACATGGGATCATTTTCATCATTACAAATTCGATTCAATATTGCATTTGACATTAAATCAAAAGTAACAAAAACAAACAAAACTCATTCATTAGATCTAGATCTAGATCTAGAGTACTGATCTATATTTAAAGAACTCATTCTTACCCAACCACTATATTGCAAAATTAATGATTTTATTGATTTGACAATACATGACAATGCTGAGATTTGGTTTAGCCAAAGGCCAATCAAATTAGTTGCGTGTTAAAAACAAAGAATAGAAAAGACTGATAGAAAAAAACTGATGAAATAAAAAATATCATTATATCCCATGCACTCCAGAGATTCGAGATCTATGCGAAGAGAGAGAAGAGAGAGAGAGAGAGAGATAAAGCGTGAAGAGGAGAGAAATTGAAGCAACGAAGAAGACAATGAAAACCCTACTCTTGAAATGAAAATGAAAACCCTAATTTATATATATATCCCTTCTAGAAATGAAATAATGGGCCGATTGGGCCAGTTTAGAGGTTGGTCTTGCCTATGACTTTTATAAAGTACTTACGTTTTTTAAGTTATTGCAACATATGCCAATTATGTGTACATGCAAGTAGTATCACCATTAATAAACAGGAATTCAAGCACATAAACTTGGAAAACATTAAACATAAACATAAACTTGTCATTGATAGTTGATAGTTGAACTAGTGACATGCAAGGCTAGGCTAGACTACATATCCATATTTACAAGGCATTAACACCAACAAAACAATAAAATTTACATATGAAACGCTCTAGTCCATTGATAGTTGATATAGTGACATGCAAGGCTAGGCTAGGCTACATATTCATATTTACAAGGCATTAACGCCAACAAAAATAACAAAATTTACATCTGAAACGCTCTAGCCCTATACTACTACTTCAGCCAACAAAAAAGGACTTGGCTGGAGGATTTGGAGTCAACATTGAGCAATTAAACCTGGAGGGGCATTACCATTCTTTCTTGAAGGGTGGTGGATCAGAGCTACCCATGCACTCTGTCACAAGACCGCCTACAAAAAAATAGACAACCATAGTTAGTTACCTCATACACGTCGTTACAGTAGACAAGATGTTATATATAAATTAAGAAGACTTACCAAATGATGAAGCTACCCTCCATTAGACAAGATCCGACAAAAACAAACAACGAACATCACCCATGCACTGAGAACACACTTGAAGAAGACATCATATTAACTGAGAACAACATAATTACGTTGATCACCACCCACAACAAGAGCATGCAGAGACTTAAATTCATCCAAGGTGGTAACATCTTCTCAGGGAAATTTGACTGTGATGAGAGGAGAAAGAATGAAGGAAAGAAAATATAAAACGAGACCTTATTTTTGTGAATTAAGGGAACCCGAATGAACCATTTTATAATGAGTGAGAGTGAGTGGAGTGTGTGTTAGTGGAGTATTCTAGAATGATCTGTTACATTACATGTTGAATTAACCCCAAAAAGACCCTTTTACGATATAGACATGTTGTTGCCATATATGACACTTCAAGGATCGGTTAATCGATAAATTGAGCGATTTAGGAATGGTAAAATGTCAAATTGGACCAAATTTTAGTACTTTGAACTATAATTAAGCAATAAAAATATGCTATAGCACTTGGAGCAATGATTTATAAGGGTGTTATATAACTATCATATGGAGTTACTTGGTCATTGTATGATGAACTAGTGAGATGATAGTTATTGTAAAAATAATTGATAGAATTGAATGAAGGTTGTTGTATTAGACCATAATTATGTACTTAGACATGTTGTAGGACTATATGTAAGTGTTACATGTTGAATTAGGTGACAATATAATTGAATTAACCCCAAAAAGACCCTTTTACGATATACACATGTTGCCACATATTACATGTCTGTTGCGAATTATCAAACAGAACGTGAATATGTTGCCACAGATGACACTTCAAAGATCGGTTAATCGATAAATTGAGCGTGCATATGTTGTCACACATGAAAATTTAATTAATAAAGAAATTTAACTACTTCATCTATTTCTAAATCACACCTACATAATTCACAACGAAAGTGGAGGCTTTGAACAGTGCAACAAATTGG
The DNA here is from genome assembly GCF_900185275.1 of Solanum verrucosum. Lineage (NCBI taxonomy): Eukaryota > Viridiplantae > Streptophyta > Magnoliopsida > Solanales > Solanaceae > Solanum > Solanum verrucosum. Next base: position 5,724,908 of record NW_026020477.1, on the reverse strand, counting down.
TCTGTCACCCAACAAATGAGGTTCTGGCACCCATCCGTATAAAGTATATCGCAACTTCTCTCGACATCTTCTGAGTTTTAGTGGAGTCATGTTGGCGATGAACATTAAGCCTTCTCTCATGGATTCACCGCCATTGAAGATTGAAATTATGGCAAGCACATAGGATGCACCAATGTGGCCACCATCTACTGCTTGACTAAGAATTCCCAATCCATTTGGATCACTACATTTGAAAAAATCATACTACAAAGAAAATAACATATTTAAAATGCAAAATACATTGTTAAAACGTGAATACATTTGAAAAACATTAAAAATTACCACGTCTTTTCTGTATAAGACTTCTAAATTCCCCGATGCTCTGCACATTTTCAGGAAAGAAGTGAATCTTCGAACAACTGAACACGGCCATATAAATACAGGAATGCTGAGCAATATTACCTTCTGATATACAGAAGGTTCATTAGCGACTTGATTGAGGACCCTGGAACTGAGAAATCAAATCAAATGGTTAGGAAATCAAATTAAAGAGCGAAAATTGTTTAATACATATATACCTTAATTTAACCCTCATTAAATCTTTGAGAGAGTAGGAAGCAATCCTTTCAACAATATCAATTAGTAGTTCCCTCGGATGGGATTCAATGTAGTTTTTTATTCTCATAGTCATTTTTGAAGATTTGTTATTCTTCCTTCCCATCTTGGAGAAAATTAAATGAAAGGACCTTCTATTGTTGTGTTCTTCTTATATAATATAATCCCAATGTAATGAATGTGAAAAGTTGCAACTTCTGAAGATGAAGAGGCACTTTTGACTTTTCAAATGCAAGTACTTAATTTTTTTGAAAAAAGGGTAGAATATGAAGAGTTGTAATTAATGAAGGAGGTTGTTGTATTAGACCGTAATTCAATTGAATTATCCCCAAAAAGCACATTTTAGGATATACACATGTTGCCACATATGACATATCTGTTGCAGTTTAAACTGTTAAATACAACATTTTATACCATAGAACGTACATATGTTGCCACATATGATATTTCAAGGATGGTCAAAATGAGAACACTATGAAAAATCAAATATTTTTAGATTAAACATTTTATAAAGAATAAATTAAAAAATAAGTAAAAAACACAAAAACACAACCTTTTTCACCATGAATTTGGTTTGCAAGTTATGTACATATGTTGCCACATATGGCAATTTAATTAATAGAGCAAATGACATAAATGGTCCCTAAACTATCCTAGTAGGTTTAAAATAGTCCCTTAACTATACAGTTGACGGATATGGTCCTTTAACTATTCACTTTTTTGTCAAATTTGGTTTCCATCCACTTTTTATGAATACCGTCAACAAACGTCATTCAGTACACACTCTCTCTCAATTTGGAGCTGTTTTTGTGCAGTTTGGTGACATTTTTGGAGCTGTGTTTTGTGCAGTTTGGTGCTGATTTTTGGTGGTTGGTGCTGCTGTTTGTGAAGCAGTTTGGTGACGTTTTGGGAGCTGTTTTTTTTTTGGGTATTCTGGTGCTGCAATTCGATCAAAGTTTGATAGTTGCTATTTTTTGTTGTAGTTTAAGTTATTTTCTGCACAACAATTGTTGAAAACAGAGCACTATAGTTCAATTTAGTTGCTGATTTTTAAATTTTTCTGCAATTTTATGCAATTTCATTGATGTAATGACCGATTATTAACATGAAAATAGAATCGTATTTTTGCTCACAATATTTTCTCAATTGTGTTCGCTACTTTGCATTTTGCTTTAACTCGCATGAAATAACGACCAACGACTTAATTGCAATAAGACAATAAAGAAAAGAATTGAGAAAAAAAGTGAGGAAATAGTGAGATAATGGACAAAAGAAATGACGAAAAAGAAAGTCAATACAGATTGACTTAACAGATTAACGGTGTTAACTAACAATTTTTTTAAAAAGTGGATGGAAACCAAACTTGACAAAAGGGTGGATAGTTAAAGGACCATATCCGTCAACTGTATAGTTAAAGGACCATTTTAGACCTACTAGGATAGTTTAGGGACCATTTATGTCATTTGCTCTAATTAATACCACACAGTGGTATAAGGCAAAAATTTAACTACATAATCTAGTTCTAAATCACAACTACATAAATCACAATGAATATCATCTTCATTGTTGCTTCCCATGGGCCAGCCATTCCTGCGACCGATTCGCTCAAATTGATGAACAGTGCAACATATGGGTCTTCCTCCCAACAAATGAGGTTCTGGCACCCACATTCCACCTAAAATATTTCGCAAATTATGTCGACATCTTCTGACTTTAGTGGCTCCATTTTTTTCATGTTGGCAATGAACATTAAACCTTCTCTCATGGATTCACCGCCATTGAAGATTGAAATTATGGCAAGCACATAGGATGCACCAATGTGGTCACCGTCTGCTGCTTGATTAATCATTCCCAATGCAGTTGGATTATTACGATTGAAAAAATCAAACTACAGAAGAAATAACACATTTAAAAGGCAAAATACATTGATAAAAACGTGAATACATACGAAAAACATAAATAAATATCACGCCTTTTTCGTATAAGGCTTCTAAATTCCCCAATGCTCTGCACATTTCCAGGAAAGAAATGGTTTCTTGAACTATCGACCATTTACAATAAGGAAAGTTGACCAATGTTATCTTTTGATATACAGAAGGTTCATTAGCGACTTGATTGAAGACCCTGAAACTGAGAAATTAAATCAAATGGGTAGAACATCAAATTAAAGAGAGAAAATTGTTTAATACATACATACGTTAATTTAACCCTCATTAAAACTTTGAGGGAGTAGGAAGCAATCCTTTCAACGATATCAATTAGTAGTTCCCTCGGAAGGGATTCAATGTAGTTTTTTTACTCATAGTCGTTTTTGAAGATTTCTTATTCTTCCTTCCCATCTTGGAGAAAATGAAATGAAAGGACCAAATTGTTGTATTCTTATATAATGCCAAGAAAATGTGTGAAAAGTTGCAACTTCTAAAGATGAACAGAAGAGAAGAGAAGAGAGAAAGAAGAGAAGAGAAGAGAAGAGACACAACTTTTGACTTTTCAAATGAAAGTACTTATTTTTTTTGAAAAAGGGGTAAAATATGAAGAGTTGTAATTAATTTTTTTCTTGAAAGTTGTTCCAATGAAAGTAATGATTGATTGATGGTTCACACACTTTACACGTAATTACTTATTAGAAATATGTTGGAACAAATGCATTTTCTGTGGTACTTGTAACGCATAATTGACATATGTTAGAGCATATGCAATATTATGTTGTAAGATCTAACACATAATTAATATATGTTGAAACATATGCGTTATTCTGTAGTACATGTAACACATAATATATTGAAACATATGCAATATTCTGTTATAAAATCTAACACATAATTGACATATGTTGGAACATAATTAAATAAATCACACACTGTATACAAATAACATAACATGAGTTGATTCAAATTAAGATAAGAAGATAGGGAACATCATCCTCAAATAAAAAAGAACATTCATTAAAATTCAACAACACTTATGGAACATTTCGATTTGGGCATGTAGTTCTTTTGTGGCCAAAGTCCCTACATACGGAACACTTATTTTTTCTTGTTGGAAATGATTCACCAACTCCACGCTGTCTCTTATATCTCCTTCTTCCAGGTTTGCTTTGATCAACATATGGAGGAAGTATTTCTCTCTCTATGACATCCAAAGGGACAATCCAAGTATCTTCAAGTGGCACCAGGTGAATTTCCTCAAAATATGCCATTATGTATTTTTCCACTGAATAATATGGAGAGGAGTACTCATAAATCTTATTTCCAAAATCGGCACCATATTGGGCTCGAAGCGCTGCCTTGGCATGTGGACAAAGTATTTTGTCCAAGTCAAAAATTCTACAAGTACAAGTTCTTCTTTGTAGATCCACCGTAGCAACATCACCAAGACCAGTGACACTGAACTTGTAGTTAGCGATTTGATGAGCCAACAACTTGTTGCCCGCGTTGACATACTTTGATATGTCTTTTTCAATTGAAGGAACAAATCTATTTGCAGAGTTCACCAGCTCCATACGCCTCTGGTGAAATAAAAGTGCAAATCTCCTATTTATTTCATCAAATAGAGTGACAATGGGAAATTCTCTTTCAACATCAAACATAGAATTCATCGACTCCGCGATGTTTGACTCATAATGTTATATCTACACAACAAAAAATAAAAATCAATCCAAACACATAAAATTACAATAAACTCAAATGAGATGGTATATACAATAATGTACCTATTTCCCGGGCAAAATGCCCTGCTCCATATGTGAAATCCAATACGTTCAAGAGTTTCAGCCACCTTTGGTACCAAATCTCTTATTTGATTGAAATGGTCATTGAACTTACATCTATCGTACGCCTTTGCTGCTTTATAAAAATAGGTCACTACCTTTGAATTGTGAAAGTTATTTCGAATATTTTTCCCAAGGTGTCTCATGCAACAACTATAATGAGATGCAGGGTAGATATACGAAACCATCTTTCGAATACTTGGATGCCTATCAGAAATAATGCACAACTCATCAATATCATCTACAAAGCTTCTCATATTTTGGAAAAAATATTCATATGAGGCATCGCATTCCTTGTCCACAACACAGAAAGCCACTAGAAATATATGATTCTTAACATCTTGTGCCACCGCCGATAGCAAAACTCCTTCATACTTGCTCCTCAGGAATGTCCCATCAATGGCTATTACTTTTCTTATTTCTTGAAAACCAGTTATCCAAGTGGCAAATGAAACAAATAAGTACTTGAACCTCCCATTTTCATCGAGCGACAATGTCGTCTTGCTTCCTGGATTTGCAACTTCAAGCATATAACAGTACACATTAAGCACTGCATATATGTGCTCATGTGTTCCCCTAACATTAGACTTAGTATGCTCCATGCCCTTATAAATCTTCCAATAGCTTACCTTACAACCCAATTATGTGCGGAGTTGATTTGACATGTCTCTTGTGGATGGGCCTTTACCATTGGAAAACCTATTTTCAAAGTATTTACCTATGACTTTTGCCGTGGCATGGGGATTATGGCTTGTAAGATGCTCTGAATTACTCGTATGGTACTTTTCATAGATTCTAATGACAAACCTGTTGCTATTTGTAAATTTCACAGCCCTCAGCCACCAATTGCACTCCGGATATGAACATTGAAAAGAAAACACATTACGAGAAGTGATCACCTTTTTCAGTCTAAGATCTTTTTTCAAGCAAGCAATTTTCAATGAATTTGTCAGTTCTTCCTTGTTCTTGATTGTCATTCCCTTATAAAAGCCGGTTTCATCATCTCGAACATTATTCACACGTGATGATTGAGAAGAACATGGAATGTTGCTGCCAACAATAGGTGAAGGAGGATTGTGGCTCTCAAGTCCGGCACGTCATTTTTTCCAATTTCAGCATCGTGATTATTCATGTCCACATCATCAAATTCATCATTTAACATATCTTGTTGGTCTTCTTCTAGATTATGATCCTCCTCGATAGGATTTTCATCCACGTAGACTCTTAATATGGGCAGTCTCTCTGCTCTTCCCAAATAAACAACTAAACTAGGTTGATAAGTTATTTTAAAAGATAAGACCTTCTCATTATGAAAAAATTGGGGAATGTAACTCATGACAAGATCTTTCAGTTGACAATTATATCCACATTTTTCCATGACTAAATTCACAAAATCATCATACAAAATATTTCTTTCGACAGTCATCCCTACCGACTCTTCCCGTTTCTTACCACCCTTTCAACGCCAAATGTATCAATTTTTCTTCTCGACCAATTCACCACGACAATCAATCCCTACAAATAATCCCTCCATTTATTGTACCTGAAGAAATTAATTAAAAAAATAATTAGTACTAATGAAGAAATGTGTAAGTCATATGTTGCAACATATGACTTTTATGTGGCGACATGTAAGTCATATGTTGCTACATATAACTGATATGTTGTGACAAATAAATCACATGTGGCAACATGTGTAAGTTATATGTAGCAACATATGGCTATCTTGTTGCGAAATGTAAGTCATATGTTACTACATACAACTATTTTGTTGGGAAACATAAATCACATGTTGTGACAAAATGTATAAGTCATATGTTGCAACATATATAGCCATCTGTTGGAAATGCGAATGCAAATTATTGAAAAAATTGTGGCTACCCAAATGATGTGAATGATTTCAAAGAACAGTTAATTTTACTTACCAAAACAATGGTGTGTGAACCCAATCACTTATGAAGTAATTCCAATTGATACAGAACGAAATCTGGTCCACTGATTAGATTAGCTAAATCTGATTCAAGAAGATGAAAAGAGCTCAAGAGGGACTAGCAGCCAAGACCAACAATATACGAAAACAAGAAGAAGAAGATTAAGAGAACGGGAAGAAGAAAGGCAAGCAACCAAGCAAGAAGAGAGCAAGAACATAGAAGAAGAAGCATAAGGGGGGGGGGGGGGTATTTCTCCCCTTTTGGTACAGCTGGTGTGGCTTCCCTCCAATTTTGGTGGGAACCAAAATTGGTTAAATTAGGTTTTAGTCATTTATCCTTTTATCCCTCATTTAATTCAATGGACCAAACTGTCAACTTATAAACTTGAGGCCAACTCCACAATCCTTAATCATTAATCACATAATTGTCACCTATACTCAATAATTAAGACTTATGTCACCGCTCCTTTATTTTGACACCTTAATGTCACCTTTAATTCAAAGCCCCTTGTTACTTTATGTTAGTATGTTGCAAATCTGCTTTATTTTGATTCTCTTTTATTGTTTAAAATATTGTGTTGTAATATTATGTATTTGAGGGTTATTTTCCTTTTGATCGGAGGAGTTCAAACTCCAATCACTCTTATTTTCTTTTTTACCCAATGATTATTGATATTTTCCAATAGATTTCCTTTTTTGTTTTAGTTTATTATGTTCCTAATATATTTTAGTTTATTGTTAGTGATTTACTATTTTGGATATTATATTATTTTATTTATTTTTCATCCTCTGATGACTGCAAGTTGATGTTTGCTTTATTTATGATTATTGTTCTAGCTTTGTTTAATATCTTATTTTATTTTGGTTCAATGTTATGTATTTGTTTTAATGAATTTTCCAGTGAATTGTTTTACCCCCGTTTGTTACTGTTGATGTTGTTATTGTTATTATTATTATGTTTACTCATTTTGTTTGAGGTTAATTTTAGATACTTTGTGTGCTTTATTGAATTGTTGTATTTTAAAATTGGCTAATGACAAAATCTCTCTGTCAGTTTTGGAGGCCTCCTCATTTTAAAAGACGGAAATTTAGTATATATTTATATTTGTTACAAGTTAAAATTAGCCGATGAAAAAATTATAGTCGATTTCCAAGGGCTTCCATGTTAATAAGACGGGTTATTATTTTTAGTTATTATTTGATTTATTCATATTTATTTTTTACTAACACTTTTACTAAGTGTCTTTATAGGTACCCGGAGTTGCTTCCCATTGAAGCTATTCGAATGAAGTTCGAATTATATTCTTGATTCATTATTGTTTATTATTGACGTTAGGCAAACTTAGGCCGATTCTCATATTATTTTTGTGTTATTATTTGTGTATATCACTTGTTTATTATACTTGTATATTTGTTTTTATCTCCTCCTCAATTTGAAAAATATGAATTCAGCCGGGACTCACACCTGTGGATTTCGAAGGATGCCTAACCCGTTTCCTTCGAAATAATTTGAACCCCTTACCTAGAATCTATTGGTTTCGTAGACGTTTCTTTTAATTTTATTAATTAATTGGTTTCCTAGTTTTCCTAAAAATTAGGTGGCGACTCCCTTTTCCCTTTTACCCTTTTAAAAATTCTTTTATGTCTTTCAAAATTGAGTCACCGCGACGTTGCGCCCTCTCAAAGGATATCAACATTGATACTACTCTTGCTATGTCTTTGACATAGTCTGGTTCCAGGATCGGTGATGCTTCAGTAGGTGAAGACAAAGAAATCTCCAGTAGCTTCTATTTTTCCTTCCGCATGGTGGGAGCTATGTCATTTATTATATCGCCCAAATTATACTCTTAGTAGCTCTTGTACCTATTTAGACTAGATTCTTGGGGGTGTTAATTACTTTACAAGTCTTAACTAGTATTTATTTAAAGAGGTTTCATTTATAAATATTTATGTTTTCCATCTATATCTGTCTTTCGTTAATTTTACGCATGTTTAAACTTTCTGGGTATGAGGGTTCTCCTACTTAGGTGTTAGAGTGGGTGCCCACACGGCCCGGTGGGTTGGATCGTGACATTCTGCTAAGGAGAAAATAAAAGAGGATAATAAACATCATTGTTTCATCTGATCTTTGGAAAGAAGAAAGAGATGTAACAAGTAAAAAAGATCCAAATAAAGTAAAAACATAATACATGCCCTTTAGAATAATCTCATATTTCATGAATAAGTTACCAAAACTGAAATGTGAAAAAAGAATCTAGATAACATATTAAAGTTAACTGGAATCATTATATAAAGTAGTGGTATAAAAAATGAGCCTAATTCGCTTAATCCGTCCGTAGTTTTAAAGGTTGGGCTCAAGATAATTTGAATTGGGTTCAATCTCAACTCATTCAATCCTTAACTCATTTTAAGAGAAGTATAAATTATAGGAACCACACATTATAAGTACTAAATAACATACTATCCCTTCTAGTTTTCTATTTACCAAAAATCTCTTAAAAATGATGTTTGCGGGATACATAGCATTGTGCACGGGATACATTAGGTTTGATACATTCCACATAGCGGGATACATAGCATTGTACACGGGATACATGCGGGATACATAGCGTTGTGCACGGGATACATAGCGTTTGATACATTCCACATAGCGGGATACATAGCGTTGTGCACAAGATACATGCGGGATACATAGGTAAATAAGGGATTTTTGAATTTTTTGAAATAAGTAGGGATAAATGGATATTAAGGTAAGTAAAGGAGTGCCGTTAAGTAATTTGTCCTTAAGAGAATCCTCAATTGAACCCAATTTAATCTCCAGTTTAGCCCGTTTTAAAACTTTAAATTTGCATTGATGTAATGTATGTTCCAATAATGAAGGTATGAATTACTCTCTATTTTATATTTTTAAGATTTATCTATCCATTTATAACTTCTTCTTTTTTAATTTTTTTGAGTTGAAATTCAAATTGTGGTTATAAAACTTAAATAACAACATATTTAAATTATTGAGATGAAGCGGGTCAAATTGGGCGGGTCAAGACCCAACCCGTTTTAAGCCCATTTGAGCCCAAAGTAAATTTGAGCGGGTCAAAACTCAACACAATTTTTATTTCAACCCATTTTAATATCTCTAATTTCAACTAAACCCATCAATTTGACACCCCTAATATAAAGTAACAATAATTTATCATATATTTACATAGCATAATCTTTATATTTAGTTACTTATTCATATTTCATGAATAAATTGCCAAAAGCAAAAAGTAAAAAAAGGAATCTAGATAACATATTAAGTTAGAGCCTATTTGGAATTGTTATGTTGCGGGGGGGGGGGGGGGGGGGGGGATAGAATCACTTATTTAGAGAAAAAAATATTTTTATTGAAAAAGTAAATATTTGGCAGATCAGAAAAAATGTTTTTAAATGGAAGCAGGAGCATTTCTCTTGTTGGGTAGAAGCTAAAAAAATTATATTTCTTAAAAAAAGCAGAAGTAGAAACAAAAAAAAAATTCTCAAGGCTAAAATATCTTTTTTCATATATACATATTTATCAATATATCTCTTATTAATTAATTAGCATATTTCATTTGTTTGGTTAAATTTCATATTAAATTTATAATTTATTTTACATTTACATATTATTATTTTATATATTATATTTTATTTTACGTATTATTTTGTAGAATTGGGAAAAAGATAATAACAATATTTTTGCAAGAATACAAAAAAGGAAAAAAATAACAATTAAGGATTTTAGCCTCCTAAAAAAGGTATAATATTGATTGAAAATTTAAATATGTACATTTTAATTTAATAAAAATAAAAAATTTGATTAATTTTCTTATAATAGATATTTAAAATAGTTTCTATGTATCAAATAATCTTAATAATAAAAGTACATTAATAGTTATCATTTTTTGTAATTTGACTCTCAAAAATACTTTTTTTTTTAAAATTAGTCAAACACAGTTTGCTTATGAAAAACACTTTTCAAATAAATTAGTCAAACACAATTTTATTTTATTTTCAAAAATACTTTTGTAAAAAGCCATTTTAGAAAAATAATTCTAAAAATAAGCTATTTTTAAAAGCAATATCAAACAGACTCTTAATTAGAACCATTATATAAAGTAAATACAATATACCATATATTAGCATAGCATAATTTTGGTCCCATTTTAGGTAAATTCTTTAATAGTGTATATGTTGCTATCTTTTTTGAGTGTATAGATACATGTTCACCTGAAGTTTTATTACAAATGAAAATATCCATACACTTGCTTCAAACTTGTAATGGCAAAGACTAAATTGATTTTTCTTGTTATGTTTTGCTTAATTTTATGTGATTTCAGCCAAATGGTGAAATCTTTGGAGGTTGAAAAACATAATCATTCATATGATAAGATGGAGAAGTTTGAATGTCAAACTGGTGAAGATTGTGTGGCCTATTGTAGAGATCATTTTAATTATGAAAGTTGTGGATGTGATGTGGGCAAACTTTGTTGTTGCATTGCTTCCCTACCACCCCCTAATACTTATGTATAATTCATATTGAATGATCCTTATTTATGATAAGAAAGAATGCTTACATAAGATCTGGTAATTTCAAGATCTAGAGTTTTTGTATTTTACTTTATTTCTTATCATATATATACAACATAATTTCTTATCATTTATCTATTTATCATATATAATTCAACTAGCTTCATCACTTTATTTCAACCCTTATTCATCACTTAAAATGCTATTAGTTACAAACATCTTTCCAAATTACTCTTATGCAATCTATATATATAAAGCTGGATATTAGACATGATGATGTGCGCTCTTTGAGGCCAAGAAACCTATTTATCTATTTTCTTTTTAATTTTTTTTTTATATATATTATTCCTATCAGATAATTATTTTCTCCATCTATTTAAACACCTAATGATAACAGTAACTACATTAATTCTCCTCTCCCAATTAACAACCCTTGCCTTTTTCATTGTAACAGCCAATTATGACACGTCAATTGGCCTTCTCTCAAACCCAAACATTTACCTGATTAATTTGATAATCGTCTAACCCTTTCATCTTCGACTAATAATGATTATTGTATTTAATTGTAATATTAAATTATCCGTTTTTTTTAAGAGTAGTATTTGGAAATCAGAAATTTGCAAGGTCTCTATTCAAAATTGAAATTCATAGCACTATTCTACAACTTGCTAAAAAAAAAACTAAAAATTTCATATGCAATCCGACCTCCAATAGTTTTTCTTGGATCTCTGAAAATGAAGAATATTTCGTCTAAATAAAAGGTTAGTAGAGTGGATCAGACAACAATATTTTCTCCGAGTATTTCATTTTTCTTGGATCTCTAAATATGAAGGTCATAATGAATTGATATTAGACATGTTGATGAGGCGTTCTCCAAGACCAAGAAACCTATTTATCTATTTTCTCATAATGAATTGATAGAAGGAGAGTCAAAAGGTGACGTAAAAAGTGGTTGATAGTTTGCTAAAGCAATTTTGCATAAAAAGCTCTTCTTATTTTAAATTTTTTATTCTTCCTTTAAATTCTTTTTTGTTTGTTTAATTTCAATTACCATAGAGAATTCACATTAGCAAATTTGAACCAAAAAAGCAGTGTATGTACAACGAATAAAATGATTTAAGATTTGAGATAATTTTCTTATTTTTTTGTTTCAATTTAAGTAATTTCATAACAGTTTTTGATGTAGAATAGTATATGCAGAATTTTATCATTGATATATTACATGCCTAAATGTTTAGCATTTATTCTCATGTTCAAAGCTAACAAATAAGAATTTATAGTTGTAGTTCTTATGCTTAATAACATATTAGTTCTATCTTTTATTTATTAATATTGTAAGATTTTCTTTCTTGGTACTATATATATATATATATATATATATGTTTGTTTGTAAAAAAATTGTATCTTGTATGAAGCACAAATAAGGTCATGATGTAACATCTATGTGGCATAGAAAATAATTTATCTTAAATCTCCTTTTTTTGAGATTTTTCCTTCATTTTTTCATCATATAATTTGTTAAATAATTAAAATTAATTCTATCGCATTTATTACATTTAATTATATCTCATGAGTTATAAAAACTCTCCAATTATTTGAGATTTTCTATTTGAATAACATGTCCTTTTCTTTTTGATTTTTCAATGCATATATAATCTCCTAATGAAATGGTCTTAAAAAAAGCCTCAAAAATAAATGTCGAACTAAAGTGCACATATGTCTTCCTTTACATGCGTTTTTTATTTACATTTCATTTTTTATCTTTAACTTTGTAATTAATAAATCAAAGAGCCTTCTTTATTACTGTTCATTAGATATAAAAGAATTTGAAGTTGGTGTGGTGAAGAAATTTATATACATTTCATATTTTATCTTTTTAACTCTGTAATTAATGATTTTGTTAGCTATGATTTGTTTTTTTCCCTTCTTTTTCAGATTTAATATGTTTCCATGTATGTGTAAATTATTTTTAACATGTCCCATTGTATGTATAAATTAGTTTTAATGCGCAAAATTTTGTGCTTGACTAGACTTTTTTATCAGTGCAAAATTGGAGAATTTGGAACTTACAATCCTTTCTTATTTGACAATTGTTATAAATTATTCGTTTGGTATAAGAATAAGGTAGAATATCTAGGATCAAAGGTTGAAACTAAATGTATAATTTATTTAGGGAAAAAGGTCTGAAATATATCCGAACTTTGGCTGAAATTGTTGTTACGTTACCGAACTTTGGAAAGGATCTTTTACCCCCTACACTATTTAATAGTGTATTTTAAAGGTATATATGTGCCCACGTGGACATCATAAATATTGCATAATTATAAATAGTAATGTGTCCACATGGACACATATATACCTTTAAAATACACTATTAAATAATGCAGGCGGTAAAAGGTCCTCCATAAAGTTTGGCATCGTAACAACAATTTCAGCCAAAGTTGGAGTATTTTTCAGACCCTTTTCCCATTTATTTAAGTATAAATTTAGGTTGGACTTTAATTTCAAAATAACTTTGTCCACAAATCAAACGATTCTTTATGGAATATGATGGGAGCAGGATATATGGATTCAATTTCCTTCTTTAAAGGGCATTTCACAATACAAGTTAGCTCATGCGTGATCTTTTAAAGTACCGAATGATTTTTAAAAAATAACTACAACCACAAGCTATTATTGTGATCACTAAATCTACATCTTTTTTCCGTTAACATAACTTTATCAGTTGTTATATCAATTTCTGGACTTCCATTTTTTTAATGTATATATTTCTATGAATATATTAGCTTTTTATGATTTTATTTAAAAATGATAAGTAATTCTTTTAATCCGTTTCTAACCTTCCTCCAATTGCTACTTTTAGTTTTAAGATTGCCTTTTCTTGGACTAAAATTCTCTAATTCTTTTGAGACTAAATGTGCTTCTTTTATGAATAATGCAAATTACCTCTAAATATATTAACTAAATATCGGTTATTATTTTTAATAATTAAAATATTTGTGGACAAAATATACGTAGCAAGGACAGTCTACGAGACTAATGTTACATATTTATTTTTCCTCTGATATGAAGGTATAGCTTTTTTTTTCGTATGAGATGATTTTTTCGCGTTAACTTTGTGACATTTTAATTCTTTCTTTTATATGCTTGATCAGTTCATTTTTATATTTTGCATAAGTATATCTTAAATTTTATATTCTAATTGTAATTTTTTATCAATTAAATTTTAAAAAAAATTGCGCGTAGCGCGGACAATTTCACCAGTTTCAAATAATACTAATTGAGAAAGCACAAGTAATAAAATGAATTTTAATGAAGGATTGACATTATTTATACATGTCAATCATGAAGTACCTGTTTTAACTAAAATATATGTTTAGAAGCAGTAATTATTTTGAGAAAGACATATTTTGGCCTAGCTAAAAATCACTAAAGTTAAGGACAAATTTTTTGAAACAAGCAGAATATAATGTAGAACATATATAATATGTTTCTTAGAAAATAGGAGAATTTATGTGTCAAACAAATGTGTCAACATACTAAAACGAGTAAACATAAAAGGAAAAGATGATAATTCATTATTTAAACTTGATGTTTCTTTTACTTTGTTTTTACCATGATAAAGGTCAACTTGACAATAACACTTACTCTTTGCCTAGGTCTATGTTAGTTGACTCTATACTTAATATATTATTATTATTATTATTATTATTATTATTATTATTATTATTATTATTATTATTATTATTTTTATCTCTGATATGATCGTAGCTAATCTCATCCTCACCACATGTAAGAGGATAAAACACGGAGTTTAGAAAACTCATGAGATAATTGATTACGCACAATGATGAATAAAAAAAATGAATTTCCCTAAAATTCTCATAGCCTCCAAAAATAGATACAGATGTCATCATATTAATTTGCGAGACTAAATTAGACACTTTTTGTTAATCGTGAGACTGAAGAACCTAATACTATAATATCAAATTATCCCGACTTATACTAATATGATATACAATGCATTGCAAATTTCAAATACCACAATAATAAGAGGCAACACAACAGCTACTAATATGATAAACAATGCATTACAATGGCCAATATTTCTACCAATATATACCGTTCAACAATAGTATGCTATGAAGTGAGACCTATTGAAGTTGTCATGTTTGCTGAGTTTTATGTGATTTCAACCAAATGGTGAGATATTTGGAGGTTGAAAAACATAATTAATATATATTTATATATAAAGCTGGATAATAAAAATCCGATCTGGCACCTTCCTTTGGCTAGAATTGCCATTTTTTTATATCAATTTTTTGGATTTTTCCCCTTAATTTGTTCTTTTAAAAAAACCAGAAACTAGGTACACTTAACTTTTCTCTTTCTTCATTATTATTACATATTTATATCATCCTAAGATTTCTCTTTCTCCTACTTTTATCTTCCATTTTTATTCAAAATAATTATGTTTTTAAAATTTTCAGAAAATAACTACACTTACACTTGCTCTTTCCTCATTAATATTTGTAACATCTCGCAATTTGAAATAACTAGGAAGAACATAATAATTGGAAATAGTCATTTTTGGAAATAATGAAAATCTGGAAAAAATATTGTTAAGTTAGGAAAAGTTGAGTTTTGGTCAACTTCAAATGGCCATAAGCTCAGGATGAGTTAGGTGTACTTCCAGATATGGTTGGAATGATCTTTCTAACGCCGTCGCGTTTGCGCGATTCCGAGTTCGTATGAGTAAGTTATGCCCTTTAGAAGTTGGACTGTTAGATTAAGGAAAGTCTAATTCGGATTTTGGAAGGGTAAATTAGTCTTTTCCTTACCTAATTATTCCAATTCATTTATAGGAGTTTAATTGGGGTAAGGTCAGATTTTAGTCAGTTTTAGAAAAGTGAATTTCACGCTAGGGCTTGGAGAAGAGGAGAAAAGAGGAGAAAGGAGAAGAACGTTCAAGATTTGTCGATTTCGTCAAGGATAGCTTGTGGATTTCATCGGGGGTGATCCCTAAAAGGTATGTGAGATCGCATAGCGTTGGGTTAGTTCACCCACGCGCCAATAATGATTAAATTCAGCGAATTTAATTCTTTGAAAGTTTAGAAATTGAGTTGAACATTGTTGAAAGTTTCGTTTGAATTTCTTGTGGGTTGTGCTGTTGGAGTTTCTTGCGATTTGATTCATGTTTCCGGGTTTAATTTCGGTTTGAATCTATCATATATTGAGGGTATAAATGATTCTAAGTGTTTGGGGAAGGAACCATTGAAGTTTAGAGGGTTTAGAAATGAAAAACGGAGAAGAAAAGTCGTCAAACACCTGGGGATAGGGGTGGGGAGTCGCGCCAGCCAGCGCGCCCCAAAAGGGTCTCTGAATCTTCACCCTTGGGGGGCCGTGCCAGCCAGCGGTCCCCAAACCAGTGTCTGAATATTGAGGGCTAGCGCCCCGCGCCTCTCAGAGCGCCAGGAACGCTAGTTCTCCCCATTCGTTCCCCATCTTTTTGTACTTGTTCCTTAGCAATGTACATATGTTTCTTAGCTGATTCCGACACTCTTAGGTACATTTAAACATCATGGAATCATCTATAAACATGAGATCATGAACCTTGAATCCATTATCCAATTCAAGGAAAGTTAGGATCAAAGTCAAGAGAAGTTAAAAGTCAAGTCTAGAAGTTAAGAAGTAAGGCAAGAGAAGTTTATAAAGTTTTTCCAAAGTCTTTCACAAACATTTTAAACTTTGTTTAAAGACTTAAGTTTCAATTTAAGCAAAGAGTAAAGAGTTGAGTTCATTTCTCAAAAAGCTATAAGGGAACTAAGTATTCCCAAGAGTTTTAAATGTTTCACATTTGAATAAGAAAGGGAAACACCGATTTCCAAGAAAGCTTTGAAGCTAAAGTTTTGAATAATTATCTCAAACAAAAGAAAGAAGTTTTGATTTTAAATCATATGAGCAAAGTATATTTTGGGATTAGTATTGAGCACCGATATGGGGATGCGAATTCATATCAACTCAAGTCTCTATAAACCATATAGCCATCATGGGTAGTAAAGGATCATACTTTTTAGATGACTCCTTAAGATGATTTTAGCATAGACTAGTGGATCCACTAAGTTAAGCGTTCTATATGACGGCAAAGTGTAGGACAGTTCTGGCAGCATGGGAAAGACGTTGTATCACCACTTAGGCTTATAGTGGTGGTTGTCGATTAGAGAATCTCCCACAGAAACTATATTACTTTGTTATAAGAGTAAAGTTGAGTTTGTTATTGCATTTTCTTTAACGAACTAAGTTACTTTTACTGTTTTATAAAGCTTTTCATATATTGTATGTGTCTTATTGCTTTATTATGAGTTGAGTTATTCATGAGTTGAGAAAAGCCAAGGTAAGTGTTCCTTTCAAATTCTTTCAAGCTTAAGTTGTGTTTAGAATTCCAACTCACATACCCATACATTCAATATACTGATGCCAGTTGGCCTACATCTTATTATAATATAGAAGCAGGTAACCAGGATCAGCATCCAGCGCCTCGTTGATCCAAGCACTCAGAGTCTTGTGTTGAGCCTCCTTGCTTCTGGAGGGTCCCTTTTATTGCTTTCAATTTTATTATTAGTTCATTAGGATGTCGTGGGCCTGTCCCGACATCCATCTCAGTTGTTTAGAGGCTTCATAGACAGACAGTCAGTTAGTTAAATTCATTTGTCACTACTTATTTATTGGTTTATGTTTTTGAGACTTGAGGTTGCCATTTTGGCTAAGTTTGAATGTTTATTTAAAGACATTCTAAGTTATTTCACAAGTTCCTTGTTAGTCTATTTCTTGTGTTTAAGTCTTCCGCTGAGTAAGTAAGCTAGACCGCGGGTTCGCTTGAGGCCAGCAAAGGTTCTCGAGTGTCAGCCACGTCCGGGGTATTGGCTAGGGGCGTGACAAACTTGGTATCAGAGCACAGAGTTCAAGAGTCCTAGGGGGTCTATGAAGTCGTGTATGTAGAGTCCTAATTATTGGTGTGAAGTGCGCCACATCTATAATTAGGAGGCTGCAACACTTAGGAAAATTTCTCACTTCTTTAACTCTCATTTTGTGCGTTAGAGTTTGATCTCTAAAAAGTTTCCTTCTAATCCGTACTTGCACTTGTTTTCAGATAATCATGCCTCTACGAAGAGCTGTCAGAAGTCACCCTGCTAGGCGTAATGTTGAGGAGCAAGAGTTACCGAATTCACCTGAAGTGCAACCCCAAGGGAAAGTTACCAATGTTGAGTTCAGAGAAGCCATAAGGATGTTACGTCAAGCTGTGACTAACCAGGTTGGGCAACGAAGAGGAGCTCGACAAGAAGAGGCTAACAGTTCAAGGATTAATGAGTTCTTGAGGATGAATCCTCCAAGTTTCACTGGTTCAAGCACTTTTGAGGATCCGGAGAACTTTGTTGATGAACTGAAAAAGGTGTTTTATGTGACATATGTTGCTTATATTGAGAGAGTTGAGTTAGTTGCATATCAACTGAAGAACGTCGCTAGGACTTGGTTCGACTAGTGGAAAGGGGGTAGAGCTGAGGATGCACCATATGCGAGTTGGGCCTGTTTTGAGGAGGCTTTCTTGGGGCGTTTCTTTCCCCGAGAATTGAAAGAGGCCAAGGTGTGTGAGTTCCTCACACTTAAGCAGGATTCTCTAAGTGTTCATGAATATGGGTTGAAATTCACCCAACTGTCCTGTTATGCTCCGGAGATAGTTACCGATATGAGGAGTAAGATGAGTCTGTTTATTGCTGGGTTGTCCCGTCTATCAAGAAAAGAGGGCAGGGCAGCTATGTTAATTGGGGACATGGACATATCAAGGTTGATGGTCTATGTGCAGCAGGTTGAGGAAGAGAAGTTGAGGGATAGGGAGGAATTCAGAAACAAGAAGGCTACGACAGGGAATGAATCCGGGCAGTAGAAAGGTAATGTGAATCGTTCGTCCTTTCAGCAGAAGCAAAAGGGACCTGCTCCATCATCTTCTAGTACACCTGCACCCAGGAACAAAGGCGAGTATAATGGCCAGAATTCGCAGAACTTCAGAGCTAGACCTGCACAGTCTCAGAGTAGTGTGGCACAAGGAGGCAACTGGGCTCCTGCATATGCTAGGTATGGTAGAACCCACCCAGGTAAGTGTCGTGATGGCTAGACAGGTTGTTTCAAGTGTGGACAAGATGGTCACTTCATGAAAGAGTGCCCAAAGAACAGGCAAGGTAGTGGAAACCAGGGCAATAGGGCACAATCTTCATCAGTTGCTCCACTAGACAGGGCTGGACCTAGAGGAGCTACTTCCAGTACCGGCGGAGGAGCAAACCTCCTTTATTCGATCACTAATCGCCAAGAGCAAGAAAACTCTCCAAATGTTGTCACTGGTATGATTCAAGTCTTTGACTTTATTGTTTATGCTTTGCTAGACCTAGGAGAGAGTTTATATTTTGTAACTCCATATGTCGCTATGAATTTTGATATTGTTCCTGAGCAACTTAGTGAACCATTCAGTGTTTCTACACCTATTGGTGAGTCTGTCCTAGCAGAGAGAGTCTATCGTGATTGTCCCATTTTCGTCAATCACAAGAATACTATGACTGGTTTAATTGAGTTAGACATGGTAGATTTTGATGTCATTCTTGGTATGGACTGGCTTCATGCCTGTTATGCCTCAGTTGATTATAGAACCCGAGTTGTCAAGTTCCAGTTTCCAAATGAGCCAGTCTTAGAGTGGAAAAGTAGTTCAGCAGCGCCTAAGGGTCATTTCATTTCGTACCGTAAGGCAAGTAAGTTAGTTTCTAAGGGGTGTGTCTATCACTTAGTCCGAGTTAATGACTCTAGTGTTGAGATACCTCATATCCAGTCAGTTCCTATAGTAAATTAGTTACTAGAAGTCTTTCCAGATGATCTACTCGGAGTCCCTCCTGAGAGAGAGATAGACTTCGGTATAGATGTTCTTCCAAATACTCGTCCTATCTCTATTTCGCCATATAGGATGGCCCCAACAGAGTTGAAAGAGTTAAAAGAGCTGTTAAAAGACCTTTTAGAGAAAGGGTTTATTCAACCAAGTGTCTTTCCTTGGGGAGCTCCGGTCGTATTTGTGAGGAAGAAGGATGGTTCCCTTAGAATGTGTATAGATTATCGCCAATTGAACAAGGTTACCATCAAGAACAAGTATCCTCTTCCAAGAATTGATGATATTTTCGATCAACTTCAGGGTGACTCTTATTTTTCGAAAATAAACCTCAGATCTGGCTACCATCAGTTGAAAGTGAGGGAATGTGATATTCCCAAGATAGCATTCAGGACCCGTTATGGTCATTATTAGTTTCTGGTCATGTTGTTCGGTTTAACTAATTCACCTACAGCGTTCATGGACCTTATGAATAGAGTTTTCAAACCTTATTTAGATATGTTTGTTATCGTCTTCATTGAGGACATACTAATCTATTCAAGGAATGAAGAAGATCATGCTAGCCATCTCAGAATAGTTCTTCAGACTTTGAAAGATAAGGAATTGTATGTTAAGTTCTCGAAATGTGAGTTTTGCCTTGAGTCTGTGGCATTCTTGGGCCACATAGTTTCTGGTGATGGAATTAGAGTTGATACTCTGAAGATAGAGGCAGTGCAGAGTTGGCCTAAACCCACATCTCAAATTGATATTAGGAGTTTCTTGGGTTTGGCTGGATATTATAGAAGGTTCGTAGAGGGGTTCTCGCCTATTTCATCCCCTTTGACCAAATTGACTCAGAAAACAGTTAAGTTTCAATAGTATGAAGCTTGTGAGAAAAGCTTTCAGAAATTGAAAAAGAGGTTAATTACTGCCCCAGTATGTACCTTACCAGAAGGTACGCAAGGCTTTGTGGTGTATTGTGATGCATCTAGATTTGGTTTGGGTTGTGTATTTATGCAGAATGGCAAGGTTATAGCTTATGCCTCCAGACAGTTGAAGTTCATGAGAAGAATTACCCAACCCATGACTTAGAGTTGAATATCGTATTATTTTCTTTGAAGATATGGCGTCATTATTTGTATGGTGTTCATGTTGATGTATTCACTGATCACAAGAGTCTTCAATATGTCTTCACTCAGAGAGAGCTTAATCTTATACAGAGGAGGTGGTTAGAATTACTCAAGGATTATGACATGAGTATTCTTTACCACCCAGGTAAGGCTAACGTTATTGCTAATGCCTTAAGCGGGTTGTCTATGGGTAGTACCGCCCATGTTAAGGAAGAAAAGAGAGGGTTAGCAAAATATGTGCATAGACTTGCACGCCTAGGAGTCAGACTTATAGATTCCATAGAAGGAGGAGTAGTGGTGATGAATGGGGTTGAATCATCATTAGTGTCAGAAATAAAAGGCAAGCAAGGCCAAGACCCTATTTTGCTTGAATTGAAGGAAAATGTTCATAAGCAAAAAATATTAGCTTTTGAACAAGGGGGAGATCACGTACTGAGATATCAAGGTAGATTGTGTGTACCAATGGTGGATGGACTCCAAGAGAGGATCATGGAGGAGGCTCATAGCTCCAGATATTCCATTCATCCGGGTTACACAAAGATGTATCATGATTTGAAAGAGGTATATTGGTGGAACAATATGAAGAAGTGCATTGCAGAATTTGTTGCTAATTGCCCAAATTGCCAACAAGTTAAAGTAAAGCACCAAAGGCCCGGTGGTTTGGCTCAGAATCTCAAACTTTCGGAATGGAAGTGGAAGATGATTAATATGGACTTCATTACAGGGTTACCAAGGTCTCGCATGCAGCATGACTCTATTTGGGTGATTGTTGATAGAATGACAAAATAAGCCCACTTTTTGCCAGTAAAGACTACTCATTCAGTAGAAGATTATGCTAAGTTGTATCTTCAAGAGGTGGTGAGACTTCATGGGGTTCCGATATCCATTATTTCAGACAGAGGTGCTCAATTAACTGTACACTTTTGGAAGTCATTCCAGAAAGGCTTGGGTTCAAAGGTGAACTTGAGTACTGCTTTTCATCCTCAGACAGATGGTCAAGCAAAGCGCACTATTTAGACATTAAAGGATATATTGAGTGCCTGTGTGATTGATTTCAAAGGTAATTGGGATGATCACCTATCCCTTATTAGATTTGCATACAATAATAGTTACCACTCTGGCATCCAGATGGCTCCATATGAATCTCTTTATGGGAGAAGATACAACTCTCCTATTGGATGGCTTGAAGTTGGTGAAGCAGGGTTGATAGGAACAGATTTATTTCATCAAGCTATGGAGAAGGTGAAAGTGATTCAAGAGAGGTTGAAAACGGTACAGAGTCGTCAGAAATCCTACACTGATGCTAGGAGAAGGGAGTTAGAGTTTTGGAGTAGATGATTGGGTATATCTAAAATTCTCACCCATGAAGGGTGTTATGAGGTTTGGTAAGAAGGGGAAACTTAGTCTCGGATATATTGGACCTTATCGAATATCCAAGAGGATTGGCAATGTAGCTTATGAGTTGGAGCTACCACAAGAGTTAGTTGCGGTTCATTCGGTCTTTCACATCTCTATTTTGAAGAAGTGCATGGGCGATCCTTCATCGATCATACCAACTAAAAATATTGGGATCAAGGATAGCTTATCTTATGAGGAGATTCCTATTCAGATTCTAGATCGCCAAGTTCGCAAGTTGAGAACAAAAGAGGTAGCATCAATCAAAGTCCTTTGGAGGAACCAATTTGTTGAAGAAGCTACTTGGGAAGCTAAAGAGGATAAGAAGAAGAGATATCCACATCTTTATGAGTCCGGAGAAAATGCAGACCAAGGTACTAACTCTCTTCTTAGTACTCTTTAAATTATGAGTGAACATGTTGTTTGTTTGCAATTGCTTGTTGGGTGTTTGAACTAGATATTACACCCTTAACCTAGTAAGAGTAATCTCATTCGAGGACGAATATTCCCAAGGGGGAGATATTGTAACATCTCGCAATTTTAAATAACTAGGAAGAAGATAATAACTGGAAATAGTCATTTTTGGGAAGAATGAAAATCTGGAAAAAAATTTGTTAAGTTAGGAAAAGTTGAGTTTTGGTCAACTTCAAACGGCCATAATTCCTAGATCAGGATGAGTTAGGTGTACTTATAGATATGGTTGGAAATCTCTAGGAATGATCTTTCCAACGCCGCCGAGTTTGCGCGATTCCGAGTTCAAATGAGTAAGTTATGCCCATTGGAAGTTGGGTTGTTGGATTAAGGAAAAGTCTAATTCGGATTTTGGAAGGGTAAATTAGTCTTTTCCTTACCTAATTATTCCAATTCATTTGTAGGAGTTTAATTGGGGTAAGGCCAGATTTTAGTCAGTTTTAGAAAAGTGAATTTCACGCTAGGGCTTGGAGAAGAGGAGAAAAGAGGAGAAAGGAGAAGAACGTTCAAGATTTGTCGATTTCGTCAAGGATAGCTTGTGGATTTCATTGGGGTGATCCCTAAAAGGTATGTGAGATCACATAGCGTTGGGTTAGTTCACCCACACGCCAATTATGATTAAATTCAGCGAATTTAAGTCTTTGAAAGTTTAGAAATTGAGTTCTTGATGAACATTGTTGAAAGTTTCGTTTGAATTTCTTGTGGGTTGTGTTGTTGGAGTTTCTTGCGATTTGATTCATGTTTCCGGGTGTAATTTTGGTTTGAATCTATCATATATTGAGGGTATAAATGATTCTAAGTGTTTGGGGAAGGAACCATTGAAGTTTAGAGGGTTTAGAAATGAAAAACGGAGAAGAAAAGTCATCACACACCTTGAGATAGGGGTGGGGAGTCGCGCCAGCCAGCGCGCCCCAAAAGGGTCTCTGAATCTTCACCGTTGGGGGGCCGCGCCAGCCAGCGCTCCCCAGACCAATCTCTAAATAGCCCTCTCAGAGCGCCAGGGACGTCAGTTCTCCCCATTCGTTCCCCATCTTTTTGTACTTGTTCCTTAGCAATGTACCTATGTTACTTAGTTAATTCCATCACTCTTAGGTACATTTAAACATCATGAAATCATCCATAAACATGAAATAATGAACCTTGAATCCATAATCCAATTCAAGAAAAGTTAGGATCAAAGTCAAGAGAAGTTAAAAGTCAAGTCTAGAAGTTAAGAAACAAGGTAAGAGAAGTTTATAAAGTTTTCCCAAAGTCTTTCACAAACATTTTGAACTTTGTATTAAGACTTAAGTTTCAAGTTAAACAAAGAGTAAAGAGTTGAGTTCATTTCTCAAAAAGCTATAAGGGAACTAAGTATTCCCAAGAGTTTTAAATCTTTCACATTTGAATAAGAAAGGGAAACATCGATTTTCAAGAGAGTTTTTAAGCTAAAGTTTTGAGTAATTATCTCAAACAAAAGAAAGAAGTATTGATTTTAAATCATACGAGCTAAGTATATTTTGGGAGTAGTATTGAGAACCGATATGGGGATGCGAGTTCATATCAACTCAAGTCGCTATAAACCATGTAGCCATCATTAAGATGCTTTTAGCATAGACTAGTGGATCCACTAAGTTAAGTGTTCTATATGATGGCAAAGTATAGGACAGTTCTAGCAGCGTGGGCAAGATGTTGTATCACCACTTAGGCTCATAATGGTGGTTGTCGATTAGAGAATCTCCCACATAGACTATATTACTTTGTTATATGAGTAAAGTTGAGTTTGTTATTGCATTTTCTTTAACGAACTAAGTTGTTTTTACTGTTTTATAAAGCTTTTCATATATTGCATGTGTCTCATTGCTTTATTATGAGTTGAGTTATTCATGAGTTGAGAAGAGCCAATGTAAGTGTTCCTTGCAGATTCTTTCAAAGTTAAGTTGTGTTTAGCATTCCAACTCGCATACTCGTACATTCAATGTACTGATTCCAGTTGACCTACATCTTATTATAATGTAGACGCAGGTAACCAGGATCAGCATCCAGAGCCTCGTTGATCCAGTTTGAGCACTCAGAGTCTTGTGGTGAGCTTCCTTGCTTTCGGAGGGTCCCTTTTATTGCTTTCAGTTTTATTATTAGTTCATTAGGATGTCATGGGTCTATCCTGACATACATCTCAGTTGTTTAGAGGCTTCATAGATAGACAAACAGTTAGTTAAATTCATTTGTCACTACTTTATTATTGGCTTATGTTTTTGAGACTTGAGGTTGTCATTTTGGCTATGTTTGAATGTTTATTTAAAGACATTCTAAGTTATTTCACAAGTTCCTTGTTAGTCTATTTCTTGTATTTAAGTCTTTCGCTGAGTAAGTAAGCTAGACCAAGGGTTCGCTTGGGGCCAGCAATGGCTCTCGAGTGTTAGCCACGTCCGGGGTGTAGGCCCCGGGCGTGACAATATTATACTATTTATGTCTTTCCAAGATTCCTTCTTTTGCCTTCTTTATTTAATTTAAAACATTTATAAATATAATTGTAACTAAAATATTACAAATATAATTGTTATATATATATATATATATATATATAAAATCAGATATAAGCAAAGTTATTTTTATCTCTCTTTTCTCTCCTTTTTTGATTTTGATTTTTTATTTTTACAATTAATTAATTTAAAAAATTCATCTTTATAACTCACAACTCTACATATTTATAAATGATAGTCTTAATTATATTAATAAAATACTCATAACTATCTAATCTTCCATAATTATAACTTTCATTATTTAATTTTGCATATGTTAAAAGATGGAAGAAAATTTTATTACTTATTTTATTTTTTATAATTAAAAAAAATATTTATTCAATTCAATCAACTTTTCACCTCCCTCCATAATTGTCTTCTTTATTAGAGATTTTAATATATATTCATGCATTCATTCACCTTCAATTTTTATAATTCTTAAATAATTTAATAATGTGGAGTAATAATATATTAAAAGATGGGAGATGAAAAGACAAAAGTTAACTTATATATGTATCTTTCACTATCAAACTATGCATATATGTATCAACCATTTTAGTTTAGTTGTGCTTGAGAAATTCTCCAACATAATTATCAATGTATTTTAATTTTTGTATATAGTAGCAATTCACCTAATGAGATGATGTATTGATGAATATTTATCTTAATTATGCTTATTTATATGTGTTTTATTCTCAGTCAATTTCTTTAAATGCTGAGATTTCTAATCTTATTGGTTGAAAGTTTTATATTTTTACTTCATTAGTATTTCTTTTTCAACATTTGTTAAATTTTAATGATTCGTGCTATGTCATCTATATCAAAAGCATGGTACATATAACGGATTTCATCTAAGGTAAATTTATGCACTCAATTTTTAATTCATAAAACAAATTATGCTCCTATTTTATTTCAATTTCTTTTATGATGTATATTTTCTTAGATTAAATTTGTTCAAGAATATGAGTAGTGATTGATATTATGTAACTTTGAAAACTGTTAAGAAGTTTATGACTAAAAAATATAGGTAAAAGTTAATTTCATAATAAGAAATTAAAATGAAAATAAGAACTCTCCTATTACAAGTATATGTAGGTTAATTTTTGTCTTTTCATCTTTCATCTGTTAATACATTATTACTTCACATCAATAAATTAATTAAGAATTATAAAAATTGAAGGTGGATGAATACATAAATAAGTATATATATATATATATTAAAATCTCCTAATAAAGAAAGCAATTATAGTAGAAGGTGAAAAGTTGATTGAATTGAATAAATATTTTTTCATCTATATTGGGAAGCTTAGTACATATAACAAATTTCTTCTAAGGTAATTTTATGGACTCAAGTTTTAAATTCATAAAAACAAACTTTGTTCCTATTTGATTTGAGTATTATATGAACCCTTTTGTGTTACCTTTATTTGCGCCGCTATTATATAAATTGGCGGCATCAATGTCAGAATGGGGCATTTTTGTATGTAGGTGAAAGAGTTTCATAGTTTATTTTTTAAGTCTGATTAGTTGCTACTCAATCGTTCTAACCTACTAAGTACATGTGGATTGTATTCACCCCTACTTCTGTTATCTTTTAATACAAATCCTAGTCAGGGTGATCTTATTCGTAGCGCATGATCAAATCTAACGATTTCTTCTCATTCGGAGTTGTGGTGAGATCTTGTTTATTAGATCGTCATTGGCCTCCATCTTTCATTTACAGTCTTTAATTTTCTTTCGAAGACTTGAGATGTATTTCAGAATCTAGAAATGTACTAGATGCAGGTTTTGGAAACTTTTTGTTGTTTTCATATCGGTTGTGGCCTTACTTCCCATTGAATGTTTCGTATGGGTTATTTCTTTCGGTTTACACATCATTTCTGAGGTTCTCGGGATGTGTGTCATCATGGCCTCGACTTTTGGATTTTGACAAAAGTCAACCTTTGAAGTCCATCCCACGAGTGGCATCTTCGGTCCATGAAACTTTGTACAGGTCATAAATGCCTTTCGTAAAAATACTTTCTACATACTTCAACAAACTTTTTGCATCTTTCCTAGTTTGGTTGAGTTATGCACTTCCGAGGTGTTACATGTACGACGTCCCATGGTTGCCATTTAAAAAATAAAAGGCTTCTTTTTTCTTATTTATTCCTCCGTAGTGATTGCATTTTAGAGAACAAAAATTCTTATTTTTCTTTTTTCATTTTTTCAAAGGGTGCGACATCCCTTGATTGTCATTCTAGAAAACCAAATTCTCGTTTTCATGTCTTCATGTGGTATGACTTTCTTGGTTGCATTTTAGAAAACACCCTATTTTTTATGTCTTCACAAAAATGAACAAATCATAGTTCATAAATAAGATAACTAAATATCTTAGGACGGTGCATTAATAAACGACATATCTTCATGATTCTTTTAGAAATAAATGTTTGGAATTACATGCAAATATAGACTTCCAAGTACACAATTTTATAAAAAATAATATAAATCAACAATATATAGTAGTAATTATCAAAAATAAAAACTTATGAGTCAAATTTCTCACATTTAAAAAAAAATTAAATCACAACTAGAAAGTTGAAATCCTACGTCTTGGAGAATTTAAAATTTCAAATCATAATTTGAAATTAAAGTTGAAATTTTTTGTTCACATTTCATAAACAAACAATAACATGTCAAGTGTAATTATTGCTCCCAATTGTACACGCAAGTGTACGTGGTCGCGCAAGTAATATAGATTCTTTAAGAAACGAGTTATCGTTCCCAAGCGACTTGTGATCAATTTATATTCACTTAACTCTACAACTAAAAGTAAATAGTAACCTTTTCAAGAATTGATGATTTGTTGTTTATCTACTAATAATCATGCACTAAATGAAAGTAACTAATTGTGAACGACTTTAATATGATGTTTCAAGCAAGTTAAAAGAAATTCCAGGGCTGCAGCATATACTGAATATCATGTATCATATTATTGGCCTAGAATTAATTTCAGTTATCAAGTTACTAGTTTATAGGGTTGATGATATGATCCGGGTTATACACATCTCGTCGCCTGCCCCAGTTAGCTATCTAACTACATCGTTAAGCGGGGATTAATAGACTAACTGGTGAGCATTTATATTTCATCATATTTCGTAACCAAGCAAGGTGTTCGTCTGGGCGTCACTCCTGAACACTAATCACCTCAATCTAATGGGTGGACCGAGCTCTCTATATTCTCTAGTCTATCTAATCCCTCCTCTCTCGATTTTAAGATTAGACAATATATTTATCTCATGGTGATCAAGCACAAAATACTAAAACAAGAATATAAAAGTAGCTCATAATGACAACCAAGAATTAATTCAAAAACCTTAAATAATCAACAATTCATTCGTAGCTATAGCCCCAGAACTAGTGCGTTTAGCCACTCATGCTATTAGAAAACCACAAAAATACAATTGTTCATACAATTTCCAAAAAATAGAATAGTTAAAAGATCAAAACCTATTACAAATGTGAATACTTGTTCTTGTATCCCTAATAAAAGTCGAACCCCCTACAATAGAACCCAAGGGGTCTATTTCTAAGTTTAGGAAAATTGGAGACAAAATCTACTTCAAATAGGAATCCTTTTTAACACAACTCAAGCTTGAAAAATCGGGATTCCCTTGGTGTGTCACGGCTCCTATCACCCCATGAACATGCTCCAGCTGTATCAGTGTTGGCGCGTCGCGTCTCTCAGGGCGCTTGAGAAAGGCCCCAGAATGTTGAGCCTTGGCGCGTCGCGCCTGAGAAAGGCCCCAGAATGTTGGGCCTTGGCGCGTCACGCCTCTCAGTACGCCTGAGAGGCCTCTCTGAATGTTGGCCCTTGGCGCCTCGCGCCTAGCAGTGCTTCTGGCCCTGGGGCCTTCATCCTTAGCCATTTTTCATGATATTTTGCATCTCTTTTCTTCAAGTTGACTCCAATTTCCTTAAGAGTTCCTGAAACGACTAATCATGTGTGTAAGTGCACAATCATCACAAGTTACACCAAGAATTAAGCTAATGACTAGAGATCATTCTTCAATATAATCGATTCATGGGCAAATATTGACAACTTAGGCATATAAATATGCCTAAGGTCACCACCCCACACATAGAATTTTTTTTGTCCTCAAACAATCTCTAGACTATCAACTCTTTTTCACAACCCTTGGACTTATCAACCCACCTTAAAATCAACCAAACATTTTTAATTATGTTCTTGTAGTTCACAATGGATGCAACAATTCACAAAATTTACACCAAGTACAACACATGCTCAAAGAATGACCCTTTTATTTTTTTTCCGAGCTAATGCAAACTCATACAAACACACCAATTAGATAATCCTACATATGCCATAAATGCCCTCACTTGTTTTTGATTAGTAAGGCCTTTCACTCACACAATTTCAAACTCAACAAGGCTTTTTTTTTAAAAAAAACAATCAACTCACTCTCACAAAAGAAATTCTTACTTTTCTCAACATACTATAAGATTGCCCATAGTGTGTTCTTACTTTGCATTATACTTCTTAAGGAATCAAGAGGACTTTCATTTGGTTGTAATGTCGGCTTAAAGTAAGGGATGGATTATTTGGGAATCATTTTAGTGACTACACCTCCCTAATGCACATGTTATTATTTAGCCAACAATCTCCTTCATAGCTTTTCATTCCTCCTAGTATACACTTCATGACTATATACCCCCCTTTGTTGCTCCATATTTGCCCTTTATTTATTTTTCATCATATTTTTTTTTCTTGCCTTTGCACTAGCCATCCAAACTCTAGCTTTTAACATCCGCGTAAGGTACACATTATCCTTGATAGGATCAGGGCCAATGTTTCGAGCATAGTTCTAAATTAGCCACCCTCAATTTTCGTTGAGGTGCACATTGTCACTAAGGACCAGGGCCAAAACAAAATTTTCTTTTCCACACAATGTAGCATTTCACCTTTACTATATCAACCAACAACTTTCAACCCTTCTTTTTAACATAGTGCATTAAGGATTTTCATAGGATAAAAAGGCATGATATCAAACAAACGGGTTTCGGCTTATTGTGTGGTTTATCAATAAACAAGGCTAAAGGCTCAATGGGTCTTCACTAGGGATAATTTCAATGGTAGGCATACAAGTAGAGTCAAGAGTTGGTTAATTCAAAGAAATGCCTCAATCACATTCCCTAAGTCATACAAGCTACTAATTCAACACACAAGGCAAGTTCTAGCTATTAAGTTAAGCAAGAACCAATCAATTTTCACCACACATGGCATCATGACACATATAAGGATATATCAACTAACATGCTCATACAATTTGCATTACGGTATTAATACACAATTAAGCCCATTTTCATATTATTTTGAGTCAAAACTTAAGAACATATGCTAGCTACAAGGTCAACAATCTATTACATTTTTTCAAATGTGACTACCCATAACATTTGGCTAACTTATTCGGACATAGCTTCAAAAGATCAAGGTTGGTTTCTCAATCCTACTCTTCTATGTGACTAATTTTCCCTTAAGACGGTCGTCATCCATCATCGTTGGGAACTGTCACTCCTAAGACGACTCTAAGACTCAATAAGGCAATAAATTAATCCTATTCGGTTCAAAGGGACAATCCTCAGTAAAAGTACAACAAACTCTGAGGAATCCAAAAGAAAAAAAATTAACTAGAAACTAACACTAGACTCAATAAAGCAGTAAACAACTATATACAACAGAGAATATTACCCCACCCCACACTTTAAAAATAAGCAATGTCCTCAGTGCACAAATAAAACAAAGTATAAGGTTAGGAATACTCCCTAGGGCCTCTAGGCCTCGTCGTCACCGCCATCGAACACCATCAAGGCATTCGTCTCCTCATCCACAACATCATCCTCCTCATCATCAATAGCCTCATCAGCAGTAGTCTCATCATCATCCAAAGGCTCCAAAAAGGCAAGACCAGTCTTGCACAAAAACGCTGCACTCTCAGACAAAGGATAGCGTTCTACCATTGTTTCCATTTCAGCATCAGTAATCGAACATCCACCGATTTGCGATTACAACTCAGCCATCCCAAATATCTTAGCCATGAGCCTATCGTCACGGGCTTGCCTCTCTTGGGTAGACAGAATCGGTCCATGGGATGTGTCAAATGCCTTAGTCCTCATCATATCAACTAGCTTACCCGTCAGATCTGGGTGAAAAGCAATGGTCAGGTCCACAACCTCTTCATCAATACCCCGGCCCCTCAGAAACCGAGTGATCAAACCCCCATAGCAAAATCGCCACCTCATATTATTCCTAAATTTCATCATGTTTTGTTTAAGAATCGCCCCTACATTAATGGGCATCCCCTTCACCAGCATATAAAATAACACCACCCTATCCCATGTTACCTCTGTCAGATGTTTCGCGGGTAGTAGCACACTACACAATATCTTTAACCACACCCTAGCAACTTGATTGAAATTAGCAAAATGGAGGGTATTATGCCTCCTGGTATCCTTGCTACGCTCCCACCTAGCCATGGACTCTACCCCACATAAAGTATGTCGGATATTCCTATAAAGAGGTTTATCATTCAATGTATTAAAGTCATCAGAATCACAATTCGGGGTCCCCAAAAGTTCATTTAGTATCGTAGCATTGAACTTCACATCCTTATTGTTGCCAGCCACGTGGAAGATTCTGAAGGCGATAGCAAATTGAGGAGCTGCACACAATCCCCGGCAGCGGCGCCAAAAACTTGTTGCTCCCAATTGTACACGCAAGTGTACGTGGTCGCGCAAGTAATATAGATTCTTTAAGAAACGAGTTACCATTCCCAAGAGGCTTATGATCAATTTACATTCACTTAACTCTACAACTAAAAGTAAAAAGTAACTTTTTCAAGAGTTGATGATTTATTGTTTATCTACTAATAATTATACACTAAATGAAAGTAACTAATTGTGAACGACTTTAATATGATGTTTCAAGCAAGTTAAAAGAAATTCCAGGGCTGCAGCATAAACTGAATATCATGTATCATATTATTGGCTTAGAATTAATTTCAGCTGTCAAGTTACTAGTTTATAGGGTTGATGATATGATCCGGGTAATACGCCTCTCGTCGCCTACCCCAGTTAGCTATCTAACTACATCGTTGAGCGGGGATTAATAGACTAACTGGTGAGCATTTATATTTCATCATATTTCGTAACCAAGCAAGGTGTTCATCTGGGCGTCACTTCTGAACACTAATCACCTCAATCTAATGGGTGGACCGAGCTCTCTATATTCTCTAGTCTATCTAATCCCTCCTCTCTCGATTTTAAGATTAGACAATATATTTATCTCATGGTGATCAAGCACAAAATACTAAAACAAGAATATAAAAGTAGCTCATAATGACAACCAAGAATTAATTCAAAAACCTTAAATAATCAACAATTCATTCATAACTATAGCCCCAGAACTAGTGCGTTTAGCCACTCATGCTATTAGAAAACCACAAAAATACAATTGTTCATACAATTTCCAAAAAATAGAATAGTTAAAAGATCAAAACCTATTACAAATGTGAATACTTGTTCTTGTATCCCTAATAAAAGTCGAACCCCCTACAATAGAACCCAAGGGGTCTATTTCTAAGTTTAGGAAAATTGGAGACAAAATCTACTTCAAATAGGAATCCTTTTTAACACAACTCAAGCTTGAAAAATCGGGATTCCCTTGGTGTGTCACGGCTCCTATCACCCCATGAACATGCTCCAGCTGTATCAGTGTTGGCGCGTCGCGTCTCTCAGGGCGCTTGAGAAAGGCCCCAGAATGTTGAGCCTTGGCGCGTCGCGCCTGAGAAAGGCCCCAGAATGTTAGGCCTTGGCGCGTTGCGCCTCTCAACGCGCCTGAGAGGCCTCTCTGAATGTTGGCCCTTTGTGCCTCGCGCCTAGCAATGCACCTGGCCCTGGGGCCTTTATCCTTAGCTGTTTTTCATGCTCTTTTGCATCTCTTTTCTTCAAGTTAACTCCAATTCCCTTGAGAGTTCTTGAAACAACTAATCATGTGTGTAAGTGCACAATCCTCACAAGTTACACCAAGAATTAAGCTAATGACTAGAGATCATTCTTCAACCTAATCGATTCATGGGCAAATATTGACAACTTAGGCATATAAATATGCCTAAGATCAGTAATCCCACAAAGTGGAGTTCGGATAGGATAAAGTGTATGCTGATCTCACCTCTCTCTCATAGAAAGAGAGGTTGTTTCCAATAAACCTTTTGCTCAAGATCAAATAGTCCAAACATTTCACAAAAGAAGTAACAGAAGTACAAGAAACATTAGTTAATAACAAAAACAACAGATAGTAACATAACCAAAACTACAATACAATAATACAAGAATAAAGGTACAAGGAATTATCAACATATAGTAATAAAATTAAAAGGACAAAAAATTACAAAAGCAATACTACGAGTGCTAACGTGAATAGACAACAAGACAACACACTGCTACCTTCTAACCTTCTAGCCTAATCCATGTCCCCTCATACCCTCCTATCTAAGGTCATGTCGGTAAGTTGAAGTTGTGACATGCATATCTTATTTAATCACTTTTCACCAATACTTTTTCGTTCTACCTCTGCCTTTTCTGAAACCATCCATAGCCAAACATATACTAATAAATAAACATGAAAATATGTGATTTATTAATTCAACAACTTAGGATATTTTGATGCATTATTATTAATTATGTTTCGGTCATTTTGTAAAATTGTATAAGAATTGAAGAAGTTTTGATAATTTTTAAAATTTTGAGATTTCTATATTTATGAGAAAAAAATAATAACTTAAGAAAGCCAAATTAAAATGTTAACTTCAAAGAGTCAAGTACCTCACACACAAAATCAAATAATACTAGGAGTACCAAGTATTTTTATAAACTGATCAGTAATTCCTATAAAATAGGGTAAGAAAAGCGGTGGAAGAACAAATATTCTTATAAAATAATTAGTATAGTTTCCAAAAAAACCGGCAACCACGCGTCAAACTTCTTATATATATATTTATAGCAACAGACTTGTACAAGACGTTTTAATTCACTCCTGGTAAAAAAAATTTATTTTCCATATTTCAGTGCTATTCTCATACAGCTAAATCACATTAGTTAATTTTGAAGCTTTGATTCATCTGCTATTCTTGAAGTTTTATGAATTAAATACAGTGTCTGCTTTCTTTTTTCTTCTAGTATTTAATTATACATGTGTATTTTCTTGAAGTGCAGATAAAATGGGAAGATCAAAAATCAAAGTGGAACTTATTCAAGATCACAAGAAAAGGAAGTCTACTTTGGTGAATCGGAAAGCTGGCTTAGTCAAGAAAATCTCGGAACTCTCAATACTTTGTGACATCAAAGCATGCATGATCATATATGAAGGAAATTATAATCATCAAACCTGGCCGAAGGATCCAAATAAAGTCAAAGAGGTAATAAATCTCTACAAAAACCAATTACCATTCGAAGGACGAAGCAAAAGGGGTAAGACCTTGTCCAACTATTTCGAAAATGATCAAAAGAAAAGGGCTGTGATCAAAGTAGAAAAGTATCCGACTTGGGATTCAAGATTTGACTATTTATCTGCAAAAGAATTGCAAAATCTTACTGGGGTTGTTGAGAAAAGGATGGACAAGGCAAAAGGAAAAATAGAATTGCTGAAGAGCATGAATGTTCATATTGGAAGTTCCTCACTCTCATCAACAAATATGGGACTACAACTCGATGAACCAAACTACTACTCTGTGGCCTATATCTAATGTGAATTCTTTCACCGATTACAACAACTTCTTTCAATCAAATATTCCAATTAGTGGTGTCAATTTAATGATTGAGTCAGAAAACTGGTTGGCAAATGATGAAATTGGTTCAAGTTTGACAATGCAGACTATGGGGAATAATGGGGTTGGTTTAAGTTCGACAATGCAACTTATGGGGAATAATGGAATTGGTTCAAGTTTGACAATGCAGCCTATGGATCAGTACCCTTTCATGTACAATGACTCTACTCATGGTATTGGTTCAAGTTCGACAATGCAGCCTATGGGGAATAATGGAATTGGTTCAACTTCGACCATACAGCCTATGGATCAGTACCCTTTCATATACAACGACTCTACACATGATATTGGTTCAAGTTCAACACTGCAACCTATGGATCAGTACCCTTTCATATACAATGACTCTACTCATGGATTCGTGTTGATTTTATTTTTGACCATCAGTATAGTAAGCAGTTCCTCTTTAATTTGTTTACTTTTGAAGCTGTTGGATCAGAGAAAATAAATTAGGAACTATTTTTTTGTGTGATGATATAATAAGAATACTCCCTTTATTCACTTGTACTTATTCCTATTAGACTTTGCACGCCCTTTATCATAGTGTCATTAGGAAGAGATGTACAAAAGCAAATCAAGGCATAAATACTGCCTATTTCAATGATGTTACACAGAAGATTCACTTCCAAAATTAATATGATAATGGACTTACAATACCGCAATGAATTATGACAAGGCAATCTAGATATCACAACAGTAAAGGAAAAGTCTAACAAGTTATACAACAACTGCGCATTGTATAACATCTTCAAAATAGCATACCAAAAATCTGGGAACTTCAAATTATTTCAATGAAGAATGCTCATATATCAGAAAATTTAGTCAATATAAACATAGATATAAGAAAAAATTCCTAGGTTAAAAATAAATGCTAAGATGAAACATGGAGTGGAGAACTTCACTTACTTTGGAAGAATTCTCAGTTTTGCTTTATCAAAAGAAGATATCAATGAACTTCTATGAAATGATTCACGGGATTCAGTCAATTGTCTTGATCGTGGAATATCGTTGAGCAATAGAGAACCTGAGATCCAATATAATGCGAACAATCAGTCAAAGGAGCAGAGCTTAGGGCCTTTACTTTATGTAAAGTACACTCACTCTAACGACGTACCTTTTACATGATGGGCCAGCAAGGAAATGAGAACAGCGACTTAATGTTCGGATGTTACATAACAACAGATCAAGAAAATGGTACGAGTATTATACTGCACTTAAAGATATTCGGGTATCTATCAACATATAAAGATAGCTAGCGTAGTTTTTCACATATATATTTTATGGAACCTAAAAGCTTGAACTCCAACATTAAAGTGAATGTGCTCATTCCGATCACAAATAAGACAGTAGATTACAGAACAAGAAAGCAACTTTGCTCTAAGTTATATACCTAAGGAAATTCAGAAAAAAAAAAGAGTTAAATTAATATATATGCATAAAAAAGGATACATAAAATGAATCAGAAGAACAAACTTAAGCATAGAAAGTAGAGGTTACCATTTCGTCATCCAAAATAAGAGCTAGATTATGAAAAAATCACATGCTAAAATGCTCATCCGACAAATCAAAATTATGTTACGTCCAATAGACAAGGAGGACAAAAGTAGAGGAAGGTGTGGAATGTGAAGTAAAATTTGAGCAAATTGATAATCTCTCTAGCCGTCTATACTCCTCAAATCATTGATGAAAATGGAACTTCAAAAACAAACCTGTGTGGGAATGGATGGACACATACATTATGAGTATTTTCAATTTGAGGCTGCAGGAAAACGAATTGAATTGTGCAAACGGACTGTTGAAAGTATATATTGAAAAATGGATTGTAACAGAGCTGATTGTTTACTATCTTGTTGAAGAAGTTGTAAGTGAATTCTTTCTTCTCTTAGAGAAGCTGAGAGTAGGATTGGGGATCACATTTCTCTCATTCATATTTCTACTCATTTCACATTTATCATCAACTAAACATTTCTAATGATGGAATGTGCAAAATTGTACACCAAAGAACTTATCTTGTGCCACAAGTAATTCATGCTCATAAAGGTATATGTAGGCTTTGCAAAAAGTCAGTAACTATGTCAAACGGAAGGTTTGAGTTGAAATATTAATAAATATTATTTTAACGATTAAATAAAACATCTACAAAATAATAATATAGAAATATTTTACTGTTTGATGATCAACACACCATATTTAGTAGAGTAAATTTTAGGTTTAGCAAACATAAAAATCATATTAGCGTTCTATAGCTACAGTTTTGCTAGTTTGCTATGAAGCATCAAATTTATATAAATTGCAGGCAGGCATCTCGTTTGTATTAAAGCACAACAATTGTATATGTATATCGGCTAGATAATTGTATATATGTAACTACTGTGTATATGTATCAATGATTGTGTTTATATATCTGCATAAAATTTGAATTTGTATACAATTGAATCGTGATAAAACATTTATATATCAAATCTTTCTCTTGCACGCGAGAAAGACAAAGGAGAACTGGTATGGGAAATATCTGTATTTGCATAATTATAAGTGTATGAGACGAAAATATATGTATTTGTATTTGTATATACAGTTTTCTCTCGCTTTATACAAACAATAACGCAATTTATACATTTGTGTTTGTATAAAGTGAGAGAGGCGAGGGAGAGTGGCGAGCGAGATCAGGGAGAGTGACAAGCGAGATTTCTGGGGAGAGTGGCGAATGACAAGTGTTTGTTATTTTTTTTGCTACGGATTTGAATTAAATGAAATTGTGATTATAACATTTAATTTGAATTAATAGTTTGTTGTTTGATATAATTTTTCCCTATTTAGGGCATGTTTGGAAAGACACCCTGATAATTGGATTTGGTGTAATTGGTGTAATTACACTGTCTTGTCCTGTTTGGAAAGACATGTAATTACTTGGTCAGCAGGTAATTGGTGTAATTGGCAGGGGGTAATTACACTCTAGAATTCACAAACAGAGGCTGTGAATTGCTGGTATTTTACCACCTGATTACTTTTTCATTTTTTTTAATTTCTATTTTTTTTTGTTTTAATTTTTTTTACTTCTATTATTTTAATTTCTTTTTATTTTTATTTTTATTATTCTAAAAAATTGTAAAAGTCTATTTTTTATTTTTTATTATTATATTTCATTTTATTCTTATTCTCAACCTTACTTTACGTGATTCTATGTAATTTTGTCGTATTATCTATTTTTTTATGCCATGTTTATTTTCTCATTAGCATAATTTTATTAGTATTCTAATTTTTAAATTAAAATAGAATTTATTATTAGACTTATGTTTTCTTTATTATGAAGAAATAAAAATAAATCATATTTATTGCTATGTTGAAATTTGTTATAAGAGTATTATGTTAAAGTTTTTGTTTTGAATTTATTACTTATGTTATATTTTCAGTTTCATTTATTTTAGTAATATTGAATTTACATTGCACGTCATTTTTTAATTAGACTTGATAGATTGTATTTTTGTCAAACATTTAATAATTTATGATATTTTATTTATATATTACTATTCTTTTTATCAAACATGCATTTCACAATGTTTGTAGAAACTTCATACTTTTAGTTGTTACGATCAATTCAATTGAAATATATTAATTTGAAAAAATATTAAAAATATTATTTTTTCATAATATTAGTTACAATAAATATGTTTATTAATTAATATATTTTCAAAAAAGAATATATATCTTAAATATTTAATTTAATGTCATTTATAAAAATTCTTATTTGTCTAGTATAAATTTTAAATGATTAATTTTTATTGTTAAAATTTATTATAATTTTATGATTGCAATTGTGCATCCAAACAAAACATGTGTAATTACATTGTGGCATCCAAACAGGACATGTGTAATTACAGTGTAATTACATTGTGGCAACCAAACAGGTCAGTGTAATTACTAGACTGTGTAATTACTAGGCTGGTAATTACTACTCTAGTAATTACATCAATTCCAATTACCTGGTGGCATTCCAAACAGACCCTTAGTATAATTCAAAAAGGAGTACTAATATAAAAGTGTCCCTTTTCCTTTTTTTAATATAAAACTAAATAATAATGGAGGGGGGAAGAAGAAACATTCCATAAAAGTCTTTCCCATACGTAATAGGAGAAGAAAATTATTATTATTAATTACTCCCTACTAATTATAGTTTCTAAAAAAGAGTTTCTCAAACGTGTCAAATTCTACTATATAACGACTATAGCAAAACATATTATTTGGTTTTGTTATTATTGTTTGAGAGCAAGTATAATTCACCTTGCTAGTCTCAAGTCAGGTAATTTTCTGTCTTTTTTATTTCACGTTTCAAATTTTGTAATTTTATATTGTTCATGAATTGATTATTTATACACCAGAACATTTTCTCTAATTTCTTTTTTAAAACTAAATAACACAAGTTTATATGCATAATAAAATGACTTAAGACTGTACTTCTCAACTCTTTCTTTTCCTAGTCATTCGAGTTTGTAATTTTATGTGTTTGGATGGAGATTAATACTATTTCCTTGAAATTTATCAACAAGAGAATTAAAGAGCAACGAATATTTGTTGTAGCATCGTTTTCTTTTTTACTATATAATATAGTGCCTGTTTCTTTCTTCTTTTGTTTAATTATGTTTGTGTGTATTTTCTTCGGCTGCAGACAAAATGGGAAGATCAAAAATCAAAATGGAACTTATTGAAGATGACAAGAAGAGGAAGTCTACTTTGGTAAATCGGAAAGCTGGCTTAGTCGAGAAAATCTCGGAACTCTCAAGTTTGGCCAAATGATTCAAATGAAGTTCAAGATCTAATAAATCTCTACAAAAACCAACCACTCCAAGGCCGAACCAAAAGGGGTAAGACATTGTCCAACTATTTCGAAAATGATGAAAAGAAAAAGGGTGAGATCAAAGTAGAAAAGTATCCGACTTGGGATTCAAGATTTGACTATTTATCTGAAAAAGAATTGCAAAATCTTGCTGGGGTTGTTGAGAAAAGGATGGACAAGGCAAAAGGAAAAATAGAACTGTTGAAGAGCATGAATGTTCATATTGGAAGTTCCTGTTGGGAAAGACAAGACACTAACAAGAATGTTAGACAGGATAGCAGCGGAATAATACCCAAATCTAAACTTTCCCTTTCAATTTGAACCAAGAGAAGACAAACCAAATCAAGCAATATGAAGAATGGACAACAAGTATATCAATCAAACTAAAGCAACAAGATAAGAATAACCCAATCACACAAGACACAACGATTTACGTGGAAAACCCTTCGATGTGAAGAGTGAAAAACCACAGGACCAAAAACTCCACTATAAACACCAAGAGTTACAAAATTGTTCTCCAAAATTGGCCACAAAACAAGTGTCAAACAACGAGCAACAACAAATCAAGATTGCACCAAAACTAGAGAATTAAAGAAGAGATTTCACCCAAAAACACGCTACTGTTCACGCCCCAAAATCAGAAGTCTGAAGCGGACTGCCTGAGCAGAAAATTTCCAGAAGCAAAAAAAGGGATTTTTTCTCTTTTTCTCTCAATCTCTAAAACGAAACTCTCTTGATTTTTCTCTCTTGTGTTTCTGAAAATAAGACCAAATAAGCCTTATATATGCCACATAATATTTTGGGTTATGGGCTAAAGTGGGCTAGTCCTAATAAGACTTTTATTTATCCACATAGGAAGGGAAAAAAGATCCTAAACCCAACAGTTTCTCATCAACAAATATGGGACTACAACTTGATGAACCAAACTACTACTCTGTGGCCTATTTCTAATGTGAATTCTTTCACCGATTACAACAACTTCTTTCAATCAAATATTCCAATTAGTGGTGTTAATTCAATGGGAGCAGGGATGGATAATGGGCTTCTTACTATTGAGGATTATCAATTTTGCAATGCTAATTATTCTATGATGAATGAGGCTGAAAACTGGTCAGCAAATGATGGAATTGGTTCAAGTTTGACAATGCAGCCTATGGTAAATAATGGAATTGGTTCAAGTTCAACAATGCATCCTATGGTAAAAAATGGAGTTGGTTCAAGTTCCACAATGCAGCCTATGGGGAATAATGGGATTGTTTCAAGTTTGACAATGCAACTTATGGAAAATGGAATTGGTTCAAGTTTGACAATGCAGCCTATGGATCAGTACCCTTTCATATACAATGACTCTACTCATGATATGTCTTATGGATTCCTGTAGATTTTATTTTTGATCATTAATATAGTTAGTTAGCAGTTCAGGCGTATCATTATCGTTGGAAAGCTTTTGTTTTTTGACTTCCAAAGAATTTCCTATCTGATTGAAACTGCAAAGAATTAAGCAAACCAGAATAATCAAAGCCAGTATACTTTTTGTCATCTCTGGAAGAGTATGAATATATTTTTTTCTTGTATAGAGATATGATACAACATTAAGTTCTGTATGTATTTATAGTTTCTGAG
The DNA here is from genome assembly GCF_900185275.1 of Solanum verrucosum. Classification (NCBI taxonomy): domain Eukaryota; kingdom Viridiplantae; phylum Streptophyta; class Magnoliopsida; order Solanales; family Solanaceae; genus Solanum; species Solanum verrucosum. Next base: position 5,683,339 of record NW_026020477.1, on the reverse strand, counting down.
ATGCATATTAACATATTCATTATTTAATAAGGTTCTTAAAAGGAAGATTTGCAACGTATACATTATTTGGAAGGAACCTAAGCTATTTAATGAGTTTGATTTATTACAGTTTTCCTTGTTTTTAAAGAAAAAATAAAAAGAAAATCTAAATTAAATTCTTGTCCAGATTGCACAAAATAAAGGTAAGTAACTAAGTATTGATTACAATATGCCAATATATTTATATTTTTTAAAACTTGACATGATAATAATTTTAATTAACATAGGAAAGAAAATGCTTTCAAAATTTATTATCTTTTTAATTTTATTTTCCTTTTAAATTTCAAGTTAGTATGTCTTTTTTCTTTTGAATATATAGGCAAATTAATGAGAAGGCATGTTAGATCATTTTTAGCATTAGGACCCTTTACTCCTAAATGAGATTTTCTTAAAATTTAAGATGTATTTTATAACTTGCAAATATGGGTCACATCACACATGGGTCCTGAGGGATTCAGAATTGTTTGGTGCATTTAAACATGAACTATGACCTTAAATTCATAGAGTTAAATCAAACCCAACAATTTAGTAATACATGAACTAGAATTTCTTCACAAGGTACGACATTTTGGTTGTCATTCTAGAAACTGAAATTCTTGTTTTCATGTCTTCACGGGGTACGACTTTCTTGGTTGCATTTTAGAAAACATCTTATTTTTTCATGTCTTCACAAAAATGAGTGAATCATAGTTCATAAATAAGAGGCGGAATGACCTGAGAGATCCTTGTACTTGACTCCGTTTGTAAGTTGGATCCTTATACTTGTGACTTTGTCAATTGGACCCTTAAACTCATTGAAACACACTATTTTAAATCCATTTCTCATCTTATATGTGTACGTGTAATACACCTTGTTTACACGTGGAATTCCACGTCATTTTTAATGATACATAAGAAATTAAATGTTACTCCCTCCATTCCATATTAATTGAATTTTTGAAGGGTTTCACACCCTTTAAGAAAAGTAGATTAAGACATAAATTGAACATAGTTTTCCATTTTTATCCTTATTAATTATTGTCAAATTTATGATTAAAATAACTAAATATTAATTAATCACTAATTCCAATACTAACTAATGAAGGGTAAAATTGGAAGAACATTCTAAATGTAGTCTTGAAAACTGAATAATTAAGTTAATTTGAAAAATGAAACATGTCTCAACAATTCAATTAATATGAAATGGAGGGAGTAAAAAAATAAAATAAAAAATAAGAGACTACTTGCATATTCTAGAGAAATTTCAACATTATTTTCTCCATATTTTCTCTCAAATTGAGCATCAAATTCATGTCAAATCGGTGGAATTCTTACCTATTTAACTTGAGTTTCACACTCTAGGTTCACAAACACACCCAACAAATCTCCATTACAATTTTGAATTTGTTTCACTAATTCACAAAACTCATTTATCATGAAGCTATATCAAGCTTATCAATGAAGTTCTTCAATTTTTCAATACGCACTATCAACCTACACTAATTCATACAAAACTCGAAATATACTTACGGAATTGAGATTTTGAAGGTGAAAATATGGCAAAACGAAAAGAAGTAGAGATGGTGTTGGTTTGTAGCAGAAGAAGAAAATTTTGAGAAAATATCTCAGGGTGGGGTAGTGATGCCGGGCGCTAAGAAGAAGAAGGGGATGCGCTAAGCAGAATAAGGGGATGGAAATGGTGAGCAGATCTAGAGATGAAGGGAAAAAGTGGAATGAAAAAAAGAAATTTGGTTAGGTTTGTTGGGGTGGGGGGTGAAAGGTCTGAAGAAGATGACTTCTTCCTTTTTCTTTTTGTTTTTCATATCTTTTTAAATTTTTATGTTTTGCAGGCTGAAAGGTCTGAAGAAGATGACTTCTTCATTTTTCTTTTTCTTTTTATTTTTTTTTAAATTTATATTTTAATTTTTTAATATAAAATATTATACTATTCACTCTAAAACGCGTGGAATCACACAATATTCCAAGTCAGCAATATTGGTGCCACATATGTTTGGTCAATGGTCAAAGGTGTTTAGCATATTGTGTTTCAGTGAGTTTAAGGGTTCAGTTGGCAAAGTCGAAAGTATAAGGGTCCAACTTACAAACGGAGCCAAGTACAACGGTCTTTCAGGTCATTCCACCTAAAGGACCTGTATATTATAAGTATGTCTCTGAGATTTCGGGCATACGTTGGGGGGTACTTTTGCATTTTCCTAAATTTAAAACCAAACCTAACCATACAAAACCAAATATCAATTTTTTTATCGATTTAATTTAGATTGTGCTTCGGTTTGATTTTTTTAACCATAACCATGAACAAAACCCTACCTAGTACCATTTTATAAAATTAGTATATTGGACATACGATCCGTATGTCAACTTTGGAACCTTAAATAATTGATATAACCAAATATCGATCTTTTAATCGATTTAATTCAGATTGTGCTTCGGTTTGATTTTTTTAACCATAACCATGAACAAAACCCTATCTACTGTCATTTTATAAAATTAGTATATTGGACATACGATCCGAATGTCAACTTTGGAACCTTAAATAATTGATATATATATATATATATATATATATATATATATATATATATATATTTGATATATGCATGATATATTGTTTGTAGATCATGTACGACCTTATGTGGCCTCTGTATGTCAATTCAACCAAATTTCAACAACAATGATCTTTGTACTTCCATCCACAATCCAATATAGATGTAAAACGTCGAAAATTGGAAGTTGAATTGGAAAGGAAAAGTTGCATTTTTGGCACTGAGGCAGTATTCTACGAAAGCCATCTACGGACCGTAGGAAGGCAGTCGTAGAATTGGGTTGAGTTTTGAAAAATATCAAGTATTTGATATTTGACCTACGGAGGACATGACGGATCATAAGGGGTTCTACAGACCGTAGAATGGATCCGTAGAAGTGATCCATACTTCGTTAAATTTGGACTTGAACTAGGCGTCTACATGTTGGCTCTACGAGTCGTAGAATGGACGATGAACCATAGACTGGTTTTGTGGAAGTTGGTTGGATTTTTAAGTCCCAGCAACGGTTCTACGGTTGACCAGGATGGCTCGTAGAAAGATCTAAGGACCATAGGTCCAAACTATAGACCTTGTTCGATAGTTTTAATTAAGAGTGTTTTGATCTTTTCCTACTCAATTAACCCTTAAACTATGTTTTTTTACCCTATAACTATCCTATTATCGTTTTTACTCATTAGACTAAGCCTAAATCCTCTTATTTACTAAATTCTCTCAAATCCCTCATAATATGATGAGCTGAATATATCTACTGACCGAAGCCCTTAGAATATGAACTGTTATAATTGCCCACATTCATGGGCTTCTTAGCCAATGTCTTGACCTGTCCAACCTATTAAACTCCCTCTACCTTCTTCACAAAATCACTCACCTCATTGAAGCTCCTACCTGCGAAGGTCATTTGCATAAACAAAAAGAACTTGCAACTCAAAATTCAAACCTTTGACAGACAAATGAATCCTCTCCTCCTCCAAACTTACCAACTATGTAGCATAACAGTACAAGGCATGAAACTTAGCCTCATAAGTAGTCATAGTTGTGTTGCCCTGCTCAAGAGCCATAAATTCTTCCTTCTTCTTATATCTCAAGGTGCGACGCACAAATATCTCTAAGAACAATGCATGAAATTGTGTTCAAGTCAGTGGAGTCAAGATTGATTATCAACATTCCGCAAAAGCTCTCCATCACTTTTGCCTTACCCTAAAGTTGAGAAGTCAAACTCATGCCCCATGATGTTTCACAATGTCCAACTTATGGACCCTCTCATAACAGTCCAAAATGAACTCAAAAGCATCCTCACTCTCAGAATTATGTTACAGATAAGAGATTCATTAGTTTAGGAGTTGAATTGATCAAATTAATTCAAAGTCTAAAGGATATGAACAAATAACTCTTTAGGAATTAATAGTTTTTATGAAATTTCCTAGACTATAGCTAATTCACAAGTTGAACTGAAGGAATAATTGAAGTGCTACAACTAACTTCTAAATAAAATACTCCCAAAACTCCTTTTTTAGACAAATTATACCTCTTTAGCCACAAAATATTTAATTCATCGATTAATCATATTTGCGGATTTTCTGAGCTTCTTAACACCTTCTTTAGGAAATAACCAGAACCCTTGTTCACTAATTTTCAAACATAAGGTTAATTTAATACCTTTCAAAAATGATTTTCTAATTTTTCAAAAATAATCTTCACAAATAGCGAAGTTATGAGACCTTTTTAACCAAGAATAAAATCAAATGGTAACAAATGAAATTATAAGAAAATTGGATCAACTAGACCTAATGAAATGTGCTTAAAAGAAACTTAAATAACTTGTTCTAGCTTCTGCTAAGGAGAAAATAAAAGAGGATAATAAACATAATTGTTTCATCTGATCTTTGGAAAGAAGAAAGAGATGTAACAAGTAAAAAAGATCCAAATAAAGTAAAAACATATATAATACATGCCCTTTAAAAAAATCTCATATTTCATGAATAAGTTACCAAAACTGAAACGTGAAAAAAGAATCTAGACAACATATTAAAGTTAACTGGAATCATTATATAAAGTAGTGGTGTCAAAAATGAGCCCAACTATAGGTAATTCGCCTAATCCACCTGTAGTTTTAAGGGTTGGGCTCAAGATAATTTGAATTGGGTTCAATCTCAACCCATTCATGTCTTAACTCATTTTAAGAGAATCCTCAATTGAGCTTAATTTAATCTCCAATTTAACCCATTTTAAGACTCTTAATTTGCATTGATGTAATGAATGTTCCAATAATGAAGGTATGAATACTAAATCATTTTGATCATATTAAAAAAATGGTCATATTCTAGAGAGATTCTCTCTAAAAAGTTTCTCCGATTTCACAACTTCTTTGTTCTTGTAACGACCGAGTTCCGTCGTTATAGAAAAGCCAACGGGGTAAAATTTTGGTCGGAAAACTTTTTCGTAGTAACTTGAGATTTCTCAATCAAGTCCAGATTTGGACAAAATCGGAGTCATTAAGGTGTAGGGAAATCTGGTAACAATCGGATGACTTATTTATGATTTTGGTTACATGCGTAGTTAGATAAGTCATTAAGGAATCCATACGACTTTATGGAATTGAATTCGGGTGAGTAGAACTCCCATAATCAATCTAAGCGTGAACGATAGTTTCTGAGTGTCGTTGGTTAAAAGTGTGTTTTGAAATGGGGGTCTTGGAATTATTAAAATAGCTCACTGTTTCGTGCAAGCCGCTTTGGCGGGGTCGCTGTAGCGGGGTGAGGACTGCTGTGGCAGGGCCAGACGCGACTTAAAGTCGTAAATAAACCCAGAACGACTTTAATCTGCACTTTTTAATTTTTAGAGCTAAGGAACGAACCCCAAGCAATTTTTGACAGTTTCTACCAATCTTGAGGCTAAATGTAAGTTTTTCACTCCTCGAATCCATTTTTTGATCTGTAGAACGTAATAGAATACGTAATTATCAATAGGGGAGGGTTTTGATTTAGATTCTATGGTGGAAACAACCCTATTTTGGGTACTTGGGATCACGGGTGTGATCTAGGGTTGATGAAATTGTTAGTAATCTGGGTAATTAGTAATTGTTTATTGATTCCCGTATTACATTGATTGTTTGTAGACCAAGAACAAGCGAAACGAATTCGGAAAGAGAAGGATCAAGTTTCTTAGGGTTTCAAGCTTGTTTCGAGATATGTGATGGTTGTGATTCTATGATTGTGTGATGTATGTTTGTTCTTGCTTTATTATGATACATGTATTGATCACACTTGTTGTAAATGAGATAGATGAATAACTATATGCCATGAATCACTTTTTGATTGTATGATTATTGAGAATGTACTTGTGATTGTGATTGTGGTGTGTTGATTGGATCGGATACCGTGTTCCGGTATACTAATTGGGATCGGTTGCCACGTTCCGGCATAATTATGGGATCGGTTGTGGATCGGGTACCACGTTCCTGTATGCTAACAGTTTGAGTTTGGGTTCCATGAGAGGACCAATGACTTGTTAGAAATGTATATTGTTGAGCATGTGATAATCGATATTGTATATATTCGGTATGTTGCATGTTTGTAATGTTATATTGACTTGCTTATGTTACACTTAGTGGGATAGCCACATGATCCTACCAGTACACTGTGGTTGTGTACTGATACTGCACTTGCTCTTTCTTTGTTGAGTACAGAGCATCTTCAAGCGGCTATTGTCAGACCTTGCTTAGAAGAACAGTGATCGTTCGAATTCAAGGGTGAGCCAATTCTTCCGGGCTGCCATGAGTTCTCTTTCGTCTATGTCCACCATTTCGAACTTAGACTTTTCTAGTTAGTTATTAGTACATTAGTTTGGGGTTGTATTCCTTCTTGTTTAGACTTGTTGAACTTTAGATGTTTTGGTACCTTAGTTTCAGGTTCTAGGTGTTTTTTCCGCATTCTTAGTTGTTAGATCGTTTGGAAGTTTATGGGAACTTTAGTTTTTAGGTATCATTCTTGTTTTCGTATCCTTAAATGCTTTAGATTTTTGTTTAGTTGCTTGGTTTGGGTTGTAGTAGTGGTTCTCCCACCAGAGGGTTAGTGTGGGTGTCAATCATGACGGTCTGGGTCGTGACAGTTCTTGCTTATCAATCTTCGTCTCTAATCGAAGTTGTTGTGATCTCAACGGCTAGGCTAATCTGTTGAAATTGTCGATCTTTTCCTTGGCTTATATTCCTCAAATGAGTAAGTGCCTCTTGAATCACCCAATTGATTGCATCGTTATTGTGCTCTGTAAACAAGTCTCTGGTCAAATTATGTTTGGTATTGTTGACACCCAATTTTGGACCTCCACATTATAGATTAATCATCGAGCTTCTTCAATTTCAAATGATTTAAAATAATTAGTTTTATAAAATTTCAAAAAAAATAAAATAAAATAAATAATAATATAGTTTGCAAGTTATTCTAACTAGTTTTGTCACTTTTTATAATTTTTAGATAATATATTTGTTTCACATAATTTTATGTATAATTAGTACATTTTATAAATATTAAAAAATCATCTAAAAAAAAAAAGGGATTTTGGTTTTAATTAAATATTTAGTTAATTAATCTAATTATTCAATAGTGTATATTTTTTTTAGTTAATTAGTTTGTGATTAAGTTGATTATTTTATTTCGTTAAGATTAAGAAACTCATTAATTAATTAAAATTAATTCGTCTTATTTAAACTTTAGCCGAATTTGCAAATCAACTCAATTTGGTTAACTTCTTAAATTTAAGTAGGCTAAATTTGCAATCTTTTGGCCACATCTTAAATTACAAATCCAACCCCTTCCTTACCAATTATTTCAATTTTTTCAGGCCAATTTTCTGCCCAATTTCAACAACAACCAACCGGCCCAATTTTACTCTTATTTCCAATTCCAAAACCCATCTGACAACAATACAATTCAACCCATATTCAATACAGCAACAATACAATTCTTTCATCCAGCATACCAAAATACCCGTACAGTACACCCATCCCTACGTCTTCTTCTTCACGCGCAAACGTAGAAACCCAGAAACTCTGCCAGCGAACCAAATCACGCAACCCAGAAATCGTGCTGCAAAAATCTCATCCAACTACCCTGCAGAACCCATACCCTAGCAACCTAATCCATCACCTTCGTCGTCCCCTTCTCCCCCTTTTCATGAGATTCAGCTTTTTCCCATCCTCTTTACTGTTGCTTCGAAAATAGCAGGAGAAATTCAAATTTTGTTTGGTTCTTTCCAACGGACTTCCCCCCAAAATTACTTCTTCTTTTTTTCTATAAATATTTCTCTCCCTCAGTGATTTAAAAGAGGGCAGAGGGGAAAAAAAGATTGGAATTTGAGGTCATATACTAAAAATAGCTTACAAAGAGGTTTACAGTTTTCAGTTTTGTTCTAAGGCAATAGTCATTTCTACACTTAAATTTTTTTATATATAGCTTTCTGATTCTAAGTTCCAAGAAGGTCAATACTCAGATTTTTATTCGTAGTTCGTGGTGAGAATCGCTAATCAAGCTCATCGTCTCAGTCGCTGGACCAAAACAGGTAATTTCTCCTTTTCTCTCTACAACTTAATATTGTTTCCTAGTCTGTTATTATGCTAAAGTTGATAATCGTTGTTCCCGTGTTATGAATTTCAAATTATTGTTATTATTTATTTATTTTGATGAATTAGTTGTTGTTCCGAACTATTGAGATTCATGGTTCAGTTGTTCATTTACTTATTTAGACCTATGGACTGTTTTTTTGGCTAGCATTTGGCTTAAATCAAAATGTTAAAATGTGTTTAAGTTTTTTTTTCCCTTATTTAAACTTGATTGCCCTTAGTTCGCATAATTTTGTATTAGTTGATGTCTTGCTAATTTAATCTTTGAATGTAGTTTAATTAGATTGATTGACTGTTAAGTTATAGAAAATCTTAGTTGTCCTAGTTTTCAAAAATGGAAAATACGAGGTTTGTTGTATTGTTAATGTTAAGTCTTGCAATCTGATTTCGTGGAATGTTTTGCCTTAATTTGTGTTGGTTGTTGTCTCTAGTTTAGCTGTAAAAATGTTCATCCCTTTAGCTTTGTGTTTAAATTAGCTCGACTAGTACTCTGTTCCTCTTTTTTGGAATTTTGTTTCTATTTATGTGATTAGGCGTTTCTTTATTTATAGAGTAGCTCTGTTTGTAATATCTCTCCATTTAATTTAGTTAGTTGCTCTAATCTTAGTTTTCTGCTTAAGTGTTAATGTCGTAATATCTAATGTTTAGATACGTGTTAGAAATATAGCCTTGATGTTTGTCGATTAGTTTTTAGGGATATATCTATTTCATAACATGTTTTGCACCATCTCTACGTTTACCTAGTTTACCTCTCTTAAATTTCAGCCCATCTTTATTGGTTTGCCGTTTATTCCCATTTGTATGACTAATTTTTTTTTTAAAAAAAGAAGCCATCCTACAATGCTCCATTAATCGAATATCACAAATTGTTTGTTTCGGGTTTTGTGTGAAAACATCTAGTCTCTTTTGTAGTTGTTAAGTTTTAAAGCTTTAAACATGCTATGTTGTTTATTTTCGAACATTCACGCCTAGGTGTATGCTTACTAACTCCTCAAAATCTGCACCCCGTGATGCTATCAATTTATGTCTTATCTCGAAAGATCCTTTGTGAAGCATAAAAAATTACTATGACATATTTAAACGACTAGCATTATTGTATAAATGAGTTGTGTTAGTAGCTAGAAGTTGCCATCTTGCTTCCAGTTGACTGCCCACATAGCTGAGACATTGGTGTTAATTTTTGTTTGGTAGTTGTTTGTTGAGGTTTTCTATTTTTGAGAATAGCAACAATCTCCGAGTGAAATAACATGATCCCTCTACTCCTTAAACGATTAGGTTGTTGTCCGCTCCCTTTTTATTAGATTTTTCCCTTAGTTTATCTAAGTCAAGTATGTGAATTTAATATTGATTAAAATCCAATAACTTAAATCTGAGGCAAATTTGTTCTTCCTTTTCCAGTTGTGCTAATCCTTAATAGTTTTTTTTTAATTTCCAGAAGGCAATGATTTCCCTATCAGCATGCTCCTTCCATTTTAAGTTACATGTTGAGCATATCGGTTGCTTATTTATTTATGTGTGCAACCTGCTCATGTTACGTTCATATATGATCCTTCCAAGCGTAATATTTATGTGTATGTCTTGAAGTTCCTCTATTCTTAGTCCCTTGACAACGTAGTGTTTAAATTCTATTTCCTATCCATGAATTAAATTCCTCCATGCTTAGTCTCTTAACAAAATTAGCTTTAGAGCTAATATTTCATCTTCATGTATTAAGTTCTCACCATACCAAGTTGGATGTAGCACTAATTGGATCATAAGTTGCGTTTCCTCATTTCCTTTACCATTGAGTTATAGTATAGACACCATAAATATTTGTTTGTCAACATAAAACAATTCAGATTTTATTCTTTCTAAGAAAATCAGGGATGAATTAGTTTAACAGTGACTTTGGGTTTAAAAGCTTTAACCACTTTAGTCTTTTTCTTTGCTAATGAAGTCAAGTCATCAGTTTTAGGCATTTGCTCTATCGTGTAAGTTTATTAAAACAATTTGCCTTAGCTTTGCAAAAAATAAAAAATAAAATAAAAATGAATAATGAGTTTCTCTTCCTGTGATGCAATAGGATATAAAATAGGTGATCTTTGGTAGCTTAATATATGATTTATTTGGGTTAAGCTTTAAGGTAGTGGCTTGCATAATATTTGAACTTGTTTCCATGGAAATGTGTTCCATTCTCATATCTAATGTCACCCTCTAATAAAATGTTGTTTGAATGATACAGTGGTTTGTGTTTTAATTCCTTGCCTTCAGTTATTTAAATTGCATTGAAAGAATGTTGGTTCTAACTTTCTTTATTTTGTTTGTCACATATGACATCTATCCGAGTCCATTGTGGACTCTTTTTCCTTCCTCTTTCGCATTTCGAGAGGGCCATATAGGCCGAAAATTCTTTTATCGAGTCGGCTAACCTTGAGAAATCGAGGAACAATTCTTTGGAGTTGATGTATAGGGCTGGAAATCCAGATTGCATATACACTCATTATACAACGAATTACAGGTCAAAAATAAGAAAATACAGAAATGAGGTAAATTACAGGTGTTCGGAAGCAGGAGATACATGGAAAGAGCTGATACACATGCCGATATACACTAATATACAACCGATGTATACAAAAACGGGAATTTGGTTAAGACCAAAATTTCCAGCGAAATTGGCCCAAAAGGAGGCCCAAATTCAATTTCTCCCTTACTCTTTAATTATTTAATTGTGATTATCTATTGTTTGTTGTTTAACTCTAACTTTATAATTGTTAATTAACTTACTTAGATCTCCAAAAGATGAGTTATTTTCTTTATGTTGGTCTACTTTTAATACATTTTTTCTTGTGTTCACCAATCAAGTATATTGGTCAAAATTTTTAACTTCAATTAAATTAGATCTTTTGTTCTTAAAAAGATATGTTTTAATGCCTCTTCATTTAATCATTTTATTTACTTTAAAATGGTTAAGTTAAAGCTCTTTCTCAAATGAACTAAAAAATGTTCTTTTTTTTATTTATTTACTTTCCTCAAAAACTTAGTCAAAGCTTTTATGTATCAATTGATTTAAAATAGTCTCATGCTTAAATTTATGAATTTGGTTTAAATTATTATTTCAAAATGAATTAAATAAGTTTTAATCAATCTAATTTTATCAAAACTCTAATCATTTTTATTACCAATCGGATGTTTCATTTTGGAATCTTTTCTCTTAAGAAATTAAAAAAAAATAAAAATAACATAAAATAAAAATGTGGCATATCAAATATGGTAATTTACTATTCTTATGCTGAATCATTTTTTCTAAAAATAGTCAAAATATATTTTAGTCAAATCGCAGGTCAACCGCATGTTAGCAGACATTTCGAATGCTTAAACCCTTCTCGAAGTGTAAATGGAACCCCGAACCCTCTTTGGTATTTTCAAATGATTTTTTCTGTTTAAATCTTTGGAAATTATAAGTTTTCTTAATTTCTTTAAAAAATTAAGTGGCAACTCTTTCTAAGTATTTTTCCCAAATTGTTTTATACCTAGAACATTTCAAAAAGGTGATTTTTCTAAAAATAGTACAATTACGGCATAACAGGTACAATGAATTCACCACCGGTGGGTGGACAATTTCGACCAACTCGAGATATTCCCAGCCCTAACAATGGCCAATTTTCTTATGTGGATGTTATTTCTATGGCCTCAAAGTTAAGCCTCCGGAAATATATAAAGGAAAATCAGCTGCTTTCTTTACTCCACAAGAAGAGGAGGAATCAGCCAAAGATTGCAGATTTACTATAGTTGGGAAGTTCTCACATGGCAAACTAGCTATCGATGAAATAAGCCGAGACTTCGCAACTAGATTTCCTCTTAAAGGTACGATTAAGATTGGCCATTACAATTCTAAACACATTTTCTTAGATTAAGACTACTTGAACATATACTCGAGAAGAAGTATCTGGTTTCTAGGATATCTAATGAGGATGGTTACTTGGACCTTAGATTTTAATCCGGAAGAGGAAAAGTCATTAGCACCGATATGGATTACTTTGCCAAGCCTCAAATGGCATTATTTTAATTGGGATGCTTTGCTGCCGATTACATCCACCATTGGTACTCTTCTAAAGATCGACAAAGCCACTAATGCTAAAGAATTTGAAAAATGTGACTCTTCTGATGAGGACGCTCTTATTGATGCATTTGCTCCCAAAACATCACAGAAAGGTGAAAAGGTGGAAGATGCAGTTTCTCAACATAGACAATCTCTAATCAACAATGGTAATTTATCTCCAAGGTTAGTAAGTAGGAATGCGAATGTAAATCACAAAGAATTTGCAAAACCAGGCCCTATTACAAGGGCAATGGGGAAAGCATTTCAAATTGGTGAAACATCTTCTAATATTTAAATGATTAGTACAATTATTAGGAATATTAGAGGATTAAGTCTAGAGGGGCTTTTGAGAGACTAAAGTTCTTATCCAAAATTCACAACACTCAAATTATAGCTATCCAGGAACCTTTTGTTGATGCTTGCCATATTGACAAATACATAAAAGGTTTGGGTTTTGAAGGCTGTAGCTCAAATTGCAATGGAAAAATATGGATACTCTGGTCAAATGAGGTTCATATTGATGTAGCAAAAGTAATACTGAGATAGTATGGTTCACTGTTGTTTATGCTAAATCCAAGCAACATTTGAGACTTCCTCTCTAGGATAGTCTTAGAAACTGTAACAACTTCATTGATGAGCCTTGGTGCATTTGTGGGGATTTTAATGCTATTATGAGTCCAGATGAGAAGAAAGGGGGTTAACCATATAGAATGGAGAAGAGTTGGGACTTTATATCTTGTATGAATGATTGCGGTATGATGGATGCTGGTTACAAAGGCCTCAGATTCACATGGTGTAATGCTAGGGAAAGAAGCAAAAAAATATGGAAAAGGCTGGACATAACGTCTATTAATTAACATTGGATTGATAGTTTCTCCATTATTGATATTGAACACTTAGCAAGCACAGGATCTGACCGCACTCCTATGATTGTGAAATACTCTACATCAGAACATCCAAAAATCAGGTATTTCAAATTTTTAAATTTCTGGATTGACCAACCTAATTTTAAAGACGTGGTACAAGAAGCTTGGAATGAAGACGTGGATGGTAATAGTATAAGAAGATTACATCTAAAAATGAAAAATGTGAGTCGCAAACTTAGCCTCCGGTCTAGATAGCATATTGGTAATGTTTTTGATAAGGTCAGAGAGTGGGAAGCTAAGATGTTGGATCTTGAAACTAACTACATTGAAAATGATAATGATGATTTGAGGCCTCAAATTCATAAAACTCAAGTTGAACATACTAGGTGGTTGAAATTTGAGCAGTCCATTCTCAGACAAAGAGCAAATATCCGATGGTTATAGGATGGAGACTCCAATACAAAAAAAATTCATGATATTATTAATGGAAAAAAAAGGAGAGCTTTTATTCATAGAATCCAAATGAAAAATGGTCAATGGATAACAGGGGACGAGCAGATTGCTAAAGAGGTTGTAGATTATTTTAGGAAACTTTTCTCTGATGATCAAGAAATTGAACTGCACCACTTAGATTGTATTGATCAGAGAGTTCATTGAGATGACAACAATATGTTGGAGGCTATTCCTAATGAAGCTGAAATCAAGGAAGCTGTCTTTGGTCTCAATCCTGATAGTACTCCGGGGCTTGATGGTTTTGGAGGCGCGGTTTGACTAAATTTTATACCAGTTCTTGTCTTATTCTCTTGCCTAAAACGGAAAATCCTAGCTCTTTTAACGATATGAGACCTATTAGTCTTAGTAATTGTTCTAACAAGATTATCTCTAAAATCCTTAGTTCTAGACTTAATAATATTCTTCCTAATATTATTTCTGAGAATCAAAGTGCTTTCCTAAAAGGTAGATCTATCATTAAAAATGTTTTACTTGCACAAGAGATTATTAATGATATTAGAAAGAATAATTTTGGTTGTAATACTGTTATTAAGTTGGATATGGCTAAGGCTTATGATCGGGTAAATTGGAATTTTCTACTTCATGCTCTTAAGAAATTTGGCTTTTCTGATAAATGGGTTGATATGATTAGAAGATTAATTTCTAATGTCTGGTACTCTGTTATTATTAATGGTGTGAGAAAAGGCTTCTTTCCCTCTACTAGGGGGCTTAAACAGGTGATCATCTATCACCTTCTTTATTTATTTTAGGAGCCAAAGTGTTAACTATAATGCTTAATCAGTTGCGTCACATTTATCCATATAGAGGTTTAAGTTTACCCTATAATAGCCCATACATTACTCACCTTGCATAAGCAGATGATGTGATTATTCTTTACCTCTGGTGGTAAAAAATCACTGGAATTAGTTATGTATCAACTACAAAATTATCAAAAATGCTCTAGACAGATGATCAATATCAACAAGAAATGCTTCCTGGTAGAACCCAAGGCGGCCAACAATGTCATTCAGAGAATTAAAGAGGTAACTGGCTACAAACATTCTAATTTTCTGCTTACTTACTTGGGTTGTCCATTATATGTAAGGAAACAGAAAATTGCTCTCTATAGTGACATGGTATCCTGAATTACTTGTTGAACACATCAAGACCCTTGCCATTAGTAATCAAAACTTAATTGATACTCCTATTTGAACGCCTAACAATAATGGTATTTTTTCTATTGCATCTGCCTGGAAACATATTAGACAGAAAAATGAGATTTCTTATTTCTTAAAGAAGATTTGGCATAAGCATTTACCTTTTAAAATGTCTTTCTTAATGTGGAGATTTTTGAAAAGTAAGTTACCTTTTAATGATACTGTTGCGGCTAGATTTGGTATAGACTGTGATGCCATGTGTTTTTGTTGCCCTATTGACCAAAGTGATACTATGCACCACACTTTCATTGGGGGGAAATTGCAGAACATAAATGGAATTTTTTTGGAAATCCTGTTGGAATTTCTTGGGAGGATGTACCTATCAATTATATGCTCAAAAAATGGTGGGATAACAAACCAAAAAACTCACTCCATCAGACTATTTTACAAATTACTCCTGTCGTAATTTGTTGGGAGATATGGAAAGCGAGATGTTCTGTAATTTATGGAGGAAACAATTGTTATACAAAGAGGATCCAATATTATATTTTATCTCATCTAAAATGGGTAGTGTCCAGGGAAAAGACTAATACAAAAATGGAGCTCTAGGTGGGGAGTTATCTATCAACAAATTATTGGCCTTATTCCCAAAATTGAATGTACTGTGGTTAAATGGCTTAAGCCCCGAAAGATTTGGTAAAGATTAATATCGATGGAAGCAGGGATGCCATTGGTAGATCTGGAACTGGAGGGATTTGTAGAGATCATAGAGGTAAAATTATCATGGCATTTGCTCGAAGTATTGGTAGGGATACTAGCAATATGGCTGATGCCAAGGCTGCTCTAAATTTCCTGAATGGTGTTCTCTCAAAATGGGCATCGCAATGTAATCTTGGAATGTGATTCAAAGATAGTTGTTGAGATGATCAAAGGTAACTACAATATCCCTTGGCAAATGAAGAATATCATTACTTGTATTCAAAATCTTTCAAGTACTATTACTTGTGAGGTTAGACATTGTTACAGGGAGGCCAACCAAGTTGCAAATGCCTTGGCAAAATAGAGTATTACAAATGAGGAGTTGTTTATTTTTGCACAGGCTCACCTACCATCGATAACCATTAGACCTTACAAACTTGATCTCATACAAATGGAGTCCCTAAGGCATAAGCAAATGAGGAATTATTTTTTATAAAACTGATCCAGGTGAGATGTTATAGCTAATTTTGTCTATTACGCTGGACTTGTAAATTTGTGCAAAACTTGTATAGTTTTTGTCGGAATCTTAGTTTTTGCGAAGCAGCTACTGGAACAATGGGTCGAGCTTAAGCTCTCCTTAGCTTTGTAATTTTATTCATCAATATAGAGGTCTCACCACCATATGGTGATAAATTTTAAAAAATAAAATAAAAAAAATAATGAAGCTATGAATTACTCTCTATTTTATAATATGACCCATTAAAAACCCTACCGCCGCCGTAACTCAAACTTCCTCGGAATCCATGGCCGCCACAACCACAGGCCAACCTCCTCCCGAGGTCGGCCTAGTAATAGCATCTGGAGGTACTTATGCTGAAAAGTTGAAACCAAAAATGTCCCAATACCAACCTATTCCATTAAAACCAATCATTTATCTTCATGGGGAGCCACAAGTAATATGGGAACAAGAGGAAGTGAATCAGATGATTGTCAATGAAAATCTTGAATATGCAGTAATTGGGAAGTTTTCGTATGGTTTGCCAGATATTCAAGATTTGAGAAAACTCATTCCGAAGCAATGTGAATTGAAGGGTGATTGCAATATCAGATTACTAAGCAATCGACATGTCTTAATTAGGGCGACATTATTAGAAGATTACATTCACTTGTTGTCAAAGCCTGCTTTTTACATTACACAAAATAAATGGTCTTATCCCATGAGAACTCTAAAGTGGGATTCTTTGTTTAACCCAGAAGCAAAAACTACAACAACGATAGCTTGGATTTCTTTCCCCTCTTTGCCTCCAAATTGTTTTGGAACAAATGTTGTTTTTTCATTAGCTGCTGCAGTGGGGAAACCCTTACAGATTGACATGGCTACGAAGAATCAAACTAGATCAAGTTGTGCGAGAGTGAAAGTGCAGGTTGATTTGTTAAGGGAATTCCCTAAGCGAATTAAAATCGGGATGCGAATGCAGAATAAGGAAGTAGTGGAGAAGTGGATCATAATTAAATATGATTATGTACCGAAGTACTGTAACGACCTGGGAGCACCCCCTAGCCGTTACATGCGTATTCGACCTCTCGGAGGTCTTATACAAGCCTTAGCATTCATTCATCGCATTCGGTAATAAAAACCGTAAGAAATAAGAACACTTTTTAAAAACAAATCCTTAATACTCATAAAGTCTTTCAAATGTAAAGAAGTAGAATTTCTAAGTCTCATGTACCATCTTAGACACGAATAGAACATTTTAGGGACACGGCCCTTTACATCAATAGAAAAAAATAAGTCTTATACAATGTCTAAGTGGAAATACTAGAAAGATAACAACTATGTCCTCGAATATATGAGGACATACCAAGCTTCTTGAGAAGAGTCAATATCCCAAGCTTCCTCAAAAGATCTCCTCACTTCCCACCACCTACACTTATAACAATAGAGAAATATGGAGTTAGTACAATAAGTACTAAGTATGATGACCATGCAAGAAAACATGCACAACGGACATTTACAAGGAATGAATGCTTTTAAGACCTTCTTTGACAAACCTTTACAACCACAAGCATAAACCCGCATTTCAAGTCACCATTCACAATTAAGACCATATTCACATCATTTACAACTCAATTAATTCAAGTGCACAATACTTAAACAAGATAGTAAAGTAATTCCTTCATTACCATTTAAGCCTCTATCTCAAGTCACCCTAAGCCACACTTATGTGAATAATGAAGTGACCGCCCATACAACCTCTTCATATACACCTAAGTGTTCCTAAGAGTTACCATAGACAAGGGTTTTATCATTACATTATAACTCACTAAGTCAACATTCTTTATAAAACCATTTAAGAGACACACAAGCATATATGGGACAATCATATAATCGCCCTAAGGCTTAGGGAACTCACTTTATCATCTTTTAAGCCTACTCGTGCCATGTGTAGATAGCATCCCATACTACTACCTACACGTTGTAGAACCTATCCAATACTAGAGTGCACATCCCACATGATGGAAATAGGCCTTAACCGACATAGATCACACTAGCAAGGTATGGAATTCGGAGTCTACCCTACTCCGTCGAGGTTATTCTACTTGCCCAGGGTAGAACTAAAAGCAACCCATGTTGGCACATGGTTTAAGAGATGTCCAAGGATGTTCATTGTGCCTAATCTCATGCTCAACTAGGCCACCATCCTAACCACATCCACTCGATGCTTAGCCTTATTTTCCATAGACTATTCAATCACGTATGTACTAGAGAGGGTTCCTTTTCTAGTTCAACCAACTCATAGTACCTCTTCCCAAGAAAGGCCCCATTTCTTAGTCATAGCCAATCTAGGTTCATAAGGATAGCTCATTTGACTTTCTTAGATAAGGATTTTCATGCCGTTCCAGCTCCATCCATCTCTAAGTCTATCATTTCACTCAAGAAGGGAACATCGCCCTAAGGCCCATCCTTCAAGGTTATACATTTTCTCAGGAAAGCTAGACTCATAAAAGGCACTATGCTTAAGCCTACCAATTCAAGTCTTGGCCTAGAATTCCTCTTTTAGCATTTATAGGAAGAGCTCCATTACTAAGTCATAGCCCAACCAAACATTCATATATATAATCAAGCTTTCATGACACAAGATAAGATACTCAAGTCTAGCATATGATCTACAACATCATCTTATGAAAACTCATCATAGTCCATCATCACCACATATCACCATTTCAAGAGAGACATGCTTTCACATTAGCATAATAACACTTTATACCTTATGACATTAATACCATTAGAATATCTTCACATTATAGCTTCACACAAACTTTACATATAGCTTCATATAGGACTTTACATATAGCCTCATATATGTATAAAAATACGACAATATAATAACACTCATATATTCCCCTTCATGGCCTCAAATCCCAATAATAGCACACAAGAATAAGATATAATACTTCCACCAAAGGTGGGTTCAACCTACCAACAACAATCAATTCCATAAAGAGAGTTCAAGCTTTCTTACCATAATCCAAAGCCATAGCCAAAATCATCAATACTTCACCCATAAGGCTTACCACCCTTAATTCATCCATTATCGACAATTAATCATAAATAAACATTAAACACCACAAGAGATATCAATACAATTCACTTTACACATAATTCCATCAACTTTGAATTTATAGAAATAGACCCACTTCATAGCAAATTTAGGGTTTTAGTGAAAACATGGATTCTTGAAGAAAGTTCATATAAAATCATCAATTCTACTTTAATTCACCAATATAATGCTTTTGAAAACAATTTATCAATGAACCCATGCTTAGAATAGAAATAAGGTTCTTTTGTTCTTTGAAGACTTTTGAAACCTTTTTGAATAGACTCCTTGAAAGAAAGGATAATCAAGGATCAAGGGTCACCATACCTTAGACTTGATGAATCCCACGAAAATTTGATGAAGAAAGCTTGAAATCTAAAACCCTAGGTTCCACTTCTCCTTGTTCCTTGAGTTGAGAGAGAAATATTGAGAGAGAAGAACTTTGGGATTTGATTTGGGAAAAGAGAGTAAATGACTTGTTAAAAGACTTAAACCTTATATATTTATGATATAAACCATTTCAAATCAACACAACATAATAAACAATTAAAATGAAATTACTTAAAAACCCTTCTCTTGAGGCAGCCCGTCAGGGACAACGCCCAACTAAACGGGTCGTGAGGGGCACCACGGCTCGTGGTGGTGCCCGTGGTCCTTGAGGCAGTGAGCCTCCCTCATTTGCCAAGCTCTCTAAGGCCAAGTCAAGTTCACGGAAGCCTCCACGACCCGTGGTTAACCCCACGAGTCGTAGTGATGCTCATGAACTTGGAGGCAGTAGATTGGCTAAATGGGCTTGCAAGCTTTGCAAACAAGTGACCTTCACGGCCACTTTTATGAGCCGTGGTCATGACCACTGGCCGTGAAGTGGTCCGTGGTCATGGGGCAGTAGCTTGGCCAAAGTTGAGCAAGCCTTGTCCCCTTGGTTTGGCACATATCTCTTCTTTAAACCATCATTTAAAAACACCTTTTTAACATAGAGTCTAGCACGTGCCTTGACGTTGACTCACGAAACTCTTTTAAACACGACTCGGGACAACCATACTCCATCAAAACACACGTGAAGCTCTAGTTTTTCCTACTTCATTTTAAGGGGCGTTACAATATCCCCCACTTGGGAACATTCGTCCTCGAATGACACTTTGAAACATTAAGGGCAATGACTCTAGACTAGCAGCCCACAATAATCATACAATATCAATATGAAAGCACTCATTAAGGAGGAAACATCAACTCCACATAACAAGCCATTACAACACCACTTCATTCAAATTCATGGAAGTAGGAATCACACCTACAACTCAACATGCCTCAAACCTTTTTCCATTTCTCATTTATTTGGAGGAACTCCCTTCTCCATAGTACCTCACGCTCATAACAATATCAAAGAACACAATATGCAATTATCTCATTAAAGCAAAATTATGCCACATCAAGAATACACTTAAGCATGCTCAACTAATCAACTCTAACAAAAAAAATTTAGCAACTCCCCATTTTATGCATATAAGGAGAACAACAATCATGAACTTCATTTTCTTATTTAAATCAAGAACTCAATTTAAAGCATGCATCATTATAAGGAGAATATAGAAATTCATTCTTTTCCACACAAGACTCCAAAAACCATGCATCATGCTTCTATAATTCTATGACTCAAGCTTGATTAGGAATAGAAGAAAGAGACAAGAATATCCAAACTCACCTCAACTCATCCTTCAACATACCATCCCCCACTTAGGAGAAACCTATCTAAACCAACACAAAAGGATTCCAACACTAAACTAGAAATTATGACTTATCGGCACCTTCATCCGGATTTGCTTCCTTGTTAGCTTGGGGAGCATAGAAACGATTCCTTGCTTGACCATCAACATTAGGACCACTATAAGGAGCTTTCCTAGCATTCCTTCCTTTAGACACATTATTAGGACAATCTCTCACCTTGTGATCATTTTTCCCACAACCATAGCAACCACTAGTGCCGAATAGATACTTCCCAAAATGCTTTTTTCCACAAGTGGAACAAGTAGGCTTAGAAATTTGAGAACCACCACCTCCTTCATGGTTAACCTTAGGAGCACTTGATAAACCTTGATTTGAAACCCTTTTGAATAGACTCCTTGAAAGAAAGGATAATCAAGGATCAAGGGTCACCATACCTTAGACTTGATGAATCCCACGAAAATTTGATGAAGAAAGCTTGAAATCTAAAACCCTAGGTTCCACTTCTCATTCTTCCTTGAGTTGAGAGAGAAATATTGAGAGAGAAGAACTTTGGGATTTGATTTGGGAAAAGAGAGGAAATGACTTGTTAAAAGACTTAAAACCTTATATATTTATCATATAAACCATTTAAAATCAACACAACATAATAAACAATTAAAATGAAATTACTTATAAAACCCTTCTCTTGAGGTAGCCCGTCAGGGACCACGCCCAACTAAACGGGTCGTGAGGGGAACCACGGCTCGTGGTGGTGCCCGTGGTCCTTGAGGCAGTGAGCCTCCCTCACTTTCCAATCCCTCCAAGGACAAGTCAAGTTCACGAAAGCTCCCACAATCCGTGGTCAACACCGCGAGTCGTGGTGATGCTTGTGAACTTGGAGGCAGTGGCTTGGCTAAGTGGGTTTGCAAGCTTTGTCACCAAGTGACCTTCACGGCCACTTATACGAGCCGTGGTCATGACCACTGGCCGTGAAGTGGTCCGTGGTTATGGGGCAGTAGCTTGGCCAAGGTTGAGCAAGCCTTGTCCCCTTGGTTTGGCACATGCCTCTTCCTTAAGCCATCATTTAAAAACACCTTTTTAACATAGAGTCTAGCACGTGACTTGACGTTGACTCATGAAACTCTTTTAAACACGACTCGGGACAACCATACTCCATCAAAACACATGTGAAGCTCTAGTTCTTCCTACTTCATTTTGAGGGGCGTGACAAGTACTGTCAGACGTGCATGATTGAGGGACACAATGAAGAGCAGTGTTATGTTGTTCATCAAGAACTACACCCATACAAGGAGAAATCACAACAAGAAGAGAGGAAGTAGACTGATGACCAGCCTTGCAATGAGAATAACAAAGGGAATGGCATAAATCGAGAGAATGAGAATCGTAAAGGGGATGGTTTCGTGGAACCAAGACGTAAAAATTGGGGAGGGGGGAGAAATAAGGAGCCACAAAAAGTATGGAATGGAGTGGGTGTTAGAATGGACAACAAGTATAACTTGTTAGACACTGGTGAACAGGATCAAAGTATCAATCAGGAGAAGGAGCAGTCAAAAGTTGAGGCGATAGAGAAGGAGATTGGATAGCCAAAGGATATACCCTAACAAATACAAGAGAGTAATTCAACAAACAAGAAGACACACAAAGTTGATAGATCCAACAATAGCAAAGGTGTCAAGGAGGCAGGAAGGGCAACTAGTAGTGAACGTACAATCAGTGAAGTCCGGAATAAGGAGAAACATGCAGATCCAAAGAATCTCCAAAAAGGGGTTAATGAGGAGGAGTTGATGCAGAAAAGTACAACAACTAGGAGCTCTTATACAAAAAGGAGAGAAGGTGAAGTCACCTCTCGAAATTTGTTTGCTTCGAATTATGAAGAGCAGAGGGACAATGTTGTTGAAGAGGGAGGAATACCGAAAGGGTCAGATTTAATTGAAGAATATGAGGGAGAAATGCAGAACAAAAAGGATACTGAAGAGGATGCGGACATCGAGTTCAATATTCAACAAATCAGTAAGGCCGACGATTTGTCTCCAAGGCATACTGACAACTTGAAAAATGGGGCAAGGAAAGGTCGACCAATCATCCCGTTACAGGTCAAGACAAGGAGCAGTAGGGACAGGGGTCATAGCATTCAAAAATGATTTTTTGGAATATCAGGTCCATTAATACTCAAAAAACTTTTGAGAGATTAGTGGACTTGAATAAAAGACATCATTACTCATTCATAGCTTTAATGGAACCATTTCAAAATCCATCAAAGTTAGAACAATATAAGAGGAAGTTAGGTTTTGATAAGGCTGCAGTAAATTAGAATGGTAAAATATGGTGTTTCTGGAAAGATGAATGGACAGGCAACATTTTATTAGATATTGTACAACAGGTTACTTTTCAATTCAAAAAGGATGAGAAGGAATTTTTTATTTCAATAGTGTATGCTAGATGCAATGCAATAGAGAGGCTTGAGTTATGGGAGGAGCTAGAAAGCATATCTGCAAATGCACAATGTTCATGGGTCATTGGTGGTGATTTTAATGTGATTTTAAGCGAGGAGGAGAAGCTTGGGGGGGGGGGGGGCTGGATTTCATAGTAAATAAAGCTATTGACTTTGCTTCATTTATTAGTAGTAATGCCCTATCGAAAGTACCATTTTCAAGCAGTAAGTATACATGGTGGAACGGACGGATAGAGGAAGCGTGTATATTTAAAAGATTGGATAGGATCTTAAAAGATTGGATAGGATCTTGGTAAATCAAGAGTTTTTGGAGCTGTTTCCTTCTTCTGAGGTACAACATTTTATTAGGCAAGGATCAGATCATGCTCCATTGCACATGAAATGCAGCACAGATGAAGTGCCAATAATCAAACCTTTCAAATTCATGAATTTTTAGAGTAAGCATCAACAGTTCATGAAAGTTGTTGAGGATAACTGGAAGATTGATTTCGTTGGTAATCCTTTTATAGAATTACATGTGAAATTAAAAAAAGTTAAGCAGGCATTATCCATGTGGAGCAAGGATGTATTTGGCAATGTGTCTCAACAAATTGCCACATTAGAGGATATTATAAAAGTCAAAAAAGCACAGCTAGAAATGTATCCTTCAGCAGGTAACAGGGTTGCATTAAGTAAGGTTGAAGAGGATTTAAAGAAATATTTGAAGATGGAAGAGGAGTTTTGGTGGCAGAAAACGGGGATGAAGTGGTTCAAAGAAGGAGACATGAATACCAAGTTTTTTCACTCATATGTTAAGGGGAGAAGGAAAAATCTCCATATTGCTGAGATACTCACAGAACAAGGAGAGACACTGAAATCCAATTGTGATATTGGAAATGCAGCAGTGGATTACTTCAGGGAGCAATTTTCAGAGGAGAATAGAACAGATGATTACACAATGACTGATCATATTCCCAAGTGCATAACAACGGTGGAAAATGAAGAGATGACAAAAATTACAGACAAGGAAGAAGTAAAAAAATTGGTCTTTGCATAAAGTGGGAGCAACGCGCGTGGTCCGGATGGATTTACTGGTCAGTTCTTTCAAAGTTCCTGGAGGTAGCAGGGGAAGATATCACAAATGTGGTGAAGGCTTTTTTCTGTGGGCAAGATCTACCAAAGTTCATAACTCATACAAACTTAGTATTGTTGCCCAAAATAGAATTAGTCAAGATAATTACAGATGTGCGGCCCATAAGTCTCAGTTCTTTTATAAATAAGATTATCTCTAGAATGATCCATGAAAGGATGAGTTTGGTGCTACCAAAAATTATCTCACAAAATCAATCAGTTTTTGTAAAAGAAAGGAGCATTACAGAGAATATCTTATTGGCTCAGGAGATAATAAGAGATATTAACAGGAGAAATAAAAATGTGAACGTGGTGGTGAAGCTAGATATGGCTAAGGCATACGATCGAGTATCTTGGATATTTCTCACAAAAATGTTGAGAAAATTTAGTTTTGCCGAGGTGATTATAGACATGGTATGGAGGATAATTTCTAACAATTGGTATTTAGTGTTAGTAAATGGCATTACTCATGGTTTTTTCCAATCATCGAGATGATTGAAACAGGGTGATCCTTTGTCACCTACTCTATTTATAATTGCAGCAGAAGTGTTATCTAGAGGGTTAAACAATTTGCATAGGGATGAGACAGTGAAAGGCTATGGACTTCCCAAGTGGTGCCCGGAAATAAATCATTTATCTTATGCTGATGACACAATTTTATTTGGGTCAGGAGATAGAGGTTCAATAATCAAAATGATGAGGATTCTTAAGGAGTACAAAATGGTTTCTGGGCAGAAAGTTAACAAATCTAAAAGTTTCTATTATCTTCACGACAATACCCTGCTGATAGTAGCCATTAGAATGCGAAGGTTGACTGGGATACAACAAGGTAATTTTCCTTTTACTTATTTGGGTGTTCTATGGAAGGAGGAAATCAATTTACTATGCGGAAATGGTGCAAAAAATTGTCAAAAGAATATTCATGTGGCATAATAGATTTTTGATAATTGGGGGAAAATGGATTCTTATCAACAATGTGCTTCAATATATGCCAGTGTATATGTTATCAGCTTTGAATCCCCAGGAAGGTTTTGGATCAAATACACCAGATTTTCGCAAAATTTTTTGGGGAAACTTGGGTGGAATTAAAGGGAAGCATTGGGTGGCATGGGGTGAATTATGTTATCCAAAGTTAGAGGGAGGAGTTGGCTTCCAATTATTACATGACGTGAACAAAGCTCTCTTTGCAAAGCTTTGGTGGAATTTTTGAGTTTCCACAACCTCTCTATGGGCAGAATACATGTGGAACAAATATTGTAAGAAATTACATCATGTGGTTGTTACAAGTTTAGGTGCTTCACAAGTATGGAGGAAAATGATCACAATCAGAGAGGAAGTGAAAAAAGACATTTGGTGACAAATAAAAGATGGAAAATTCCAGTTTTTGGTTTAATAACTGGACAAGGCAAGGAGCTCTATATTACACAGAAGGGAAATTGGCACAAGAGGAGGAACTTGAAGTCAAGGACTTCATTACAAATGGAGGGTGGGATGAACCGAAACTAAGGAGTATATTATCAGAAGATATGGCAGAGCATATAATTCTAAATATCCGGCCTAAAACATCTGAGGTTGATATTGATAAAGCTTGGTGGAGTGGTAATACGTCTGGCCTCTTTAATTTTAAATAAGCGTACCACCTGGTTAGGGGCAGAAATGCAGAAGAGGACTGGAGAAAGTATATGTGAATTAGAGGAATGTCAATCAAGATTAGTTTTTTCTTGTGGAGAGTTTGGAGGAGGAAGATTGCCACAGATGATAATTTGAAGAGAATGAAGATACTTGTGGTATCTAATTGTTACTATTGCAAGGAAGGGGCAATGGAAACCATGAATCATCTTTTACTAATAACTCCTATAGCCCAAAAGCTATGGAAACAGTTTGCTTCTTGTGCAGATTTGAATATAAGTGGGTTGAATTTACAACAACTCATTTTCAAATTGTGGGACTACAAGGCGTCAAATAAGTTGGATCAAATTTTGAAAGTTCCAGCAGTCATTATGTTGAAATTGTGGAAGCAGAGAAATTCTATTAAGCATGGAAATGAGATAACTTACAACAACATATATTATCAATGTCAATTGATTTTATATCAGTTAGTAAGGACAAAATTTACATGGCTTAAAGGGATGACATATCACTGGCCACAAATGGTGGACAATTTACAGAATTACAAGGCAACGTTACATTATCAAGTGGTTCAATGGATGAAACCACAAGAGGGTTGGGTGACACGCAATACGGATGGAGCCATCAAAGGTAATCTAGGGAAGAGTGCCTATGGATACTGTATAAGGGACAAGGATGAAGACCTTATCTATGTTGAAGCTCATAATATTGGAGAGGCCACTAACATGGAGGCAGAAGTGACAGCGATGTGGAAAGCATTACAATTTTGTTTTCTAAATGACTTAAGGCAAGTGAGACTGGAAACAGAATCATTAGTTTTTAAAAAAACATGATATGTGGGAGTTTGAGAATACCAGGGGAGTTTGTTGAGAAAGTCGAAGATATCACGGCAATATTGAGGCAAATTAATGTACAAGTTTGGCATGTCTTTAGAGAAGCGAATCAGTTAGTAAATGTCATAGCAAATGCGGCAATAACCACAGAACATAAGTTGGTGTTTCAGCATTTTCATCAATTACCAAGTTTAGGAAAAAGGATTCTTAATATTGATAAACATGAAGTCCCTTCTGTTAGGATCAAAACAAGGAGAATACACAACAATTGTCAATATGCTTAGTTACAACATTCATGCCACAGGGTTCTACAACTATACTATATACAAGGAAGATTATATCTAGCACAGGAACTACTCCTAAGCTATGATAGCCATCAAACAGTGATATAGGGACCATCAAAAGTTGAGAGTTATGGAGCCATATCTGATTCCAAAGCGTGCATCCAACGAGCAATTGGGACGAAGAAGCAC
Source organism: Solanum verrucosum (assembly GCF_900185275.1). Classification (NCBI taxonomy): domain Eukaryota; kingdom Viridiplantae; phylum Streptophyta; class Magnoliopsida; order Solanales; family Solanaceae; genus Solanum; species Solanum verrucosum. Next base: position 5,656,030 of record NW_026020477.1, on the reverse strand, counting down.
GGGAGCCAACTGATTCAATCCTATTCGGCCTCAACTGGAAAACACAAGGTGGTAGATTCAAAAAGAAAGAAGGAAATGAGGAAGAATCTGAGCAATTACAATACGGAAATGCAAGGTTCACAATCTATATCAAGCTTGGCATCAACCTACACCGGAGAGTACACCTACAAGAAAAAAAAAGAATCAGGAAGAACAAAAAAAGTAGTTGATGAAATAGGGAAAAGGAAACATAAAGAACACCTTTTGGTAGCTGAAATATACAATATACATGGAAAGGAAGTCATGAAGGATGTTGATTATTCAAAGATGAAGAGTCCAGAACTTGGTGTTGAAGAACACCATCGAAAACATACTCAAGTGGTGGCTAGTGGAAAGGAAAGGAAGAAGATGGAAATGTGGAAAGGGAAAAGTGAACAAAATAGGAAACCCTACTTTATAGGGAATTGTTTGTATAACCTGATGGGCTATTTGGGCCGGACATGTGATTCTTTTTGTAAGTTTGTTTTTTGGCCTTTTTAAGGCAGTAATAAAATGGACTGCATATCCAAATTAACTTTAAAAAAAGAAAACTCTCTATCTTATATCTTTTAAGATTTATCTATTCATTTATAACTTCTTTTTATTAATTTTCTTGAGTTGAAATTCAAATTGTGGTTATAAAACTTAAATAACAACATATTAAAATTATTGAGATTAAGCGGGTCAAATTTGATGGGTCAAGACCCAACCCGTTTTAAGCTCATTTGAGCCTAATCCATTTGAGCACAAAGTAAATTTGGACGGGTCAAAACTCAACACAATTTCTATTTCAATCCATTTGAATATCTCCAATTTCAACTAAACCCATCAATTTGACACTCCTAATATAAAGTAACAATAATATATCATATATTTACATAGCATAATCTTTATATTTAGTTACTTATTCATATTTCATGAATAAATTGCCAAAAGCTAAAAGTAAAAATAGGAATCTAGATAACATATTAAGTTAGAGCCTATTTGGAATTGTTGTTCGGGGGCTAGAATCACTTATTTTGAGAAAAAAACACTTTTATTGAAAAAGTAAATATTTGACATATCAGTAAAATTGCTTTTAAATGAAAGTAGAAGCATTTCTCTTATTGGGTAGAAGCTAAAAATTCTATTTCTTAAAAAAAGCAGAAGCAGAAACAGAAACAAAAAATTATTTTTCTCAAGACTAAAATATATTTTCCATATATACATATTTACCAATATATCTCTTATTAATTAATTAGCATATTTTATTTGTTTGGTTAAATTTCATTTAAGAATTTTTTTTTATTTAATAAATTTATAATTTATTTTACGTTTACATATTATTATTTTATATATTATATATTATTTACTTATTATTTTGTAGAATTGGAAAAAAGGTAATAACAACATCTTTGCAAGATTATAAAAAAGGGAAAATATAACAATTAAAGATTTTAGTCTCCCGAAAAAGGAATAATATTGATTGAAAATTTAAATATGTACATTTTAATTTAATAAAAATAAAAATTTGATTAATTTTCTTATAATAGATATTTAAAATAGTTTCTATGTATCAAATAATCTTTATAATAACAGTACATTAATAGTTATCCTTTTTTGTAATTTGACTCTCAAAAATATATATTTTTTTCAAAATCAATCAAACACAATTTGCTTATGAAAAACACTTTTCAAATAAATTAGTCAAACATAATTTAAAAATTCTATTTCTTAAAAAAAGCAGAAGCAGAAACAAAAAATTATTTTTCTCAAGACTAAAATATATTTTCAATATATACATATTTACCAATATATCTCTTATTAATTAATTAGCATATTTCATTTGTTTGGTTAAATTTCATTTAAGAATTATATTTTTTATTTAATAAATTTATAATTTATTTTACGCTTACATATTATTTTTTTATATATTATATATTATTTTAAGTATTATTTTGTAGAATTGGAAAAAAGGTAATAACAATATCTTTGCAAGATTACAAAAGGGAAAAGAATAACAATTAAAGATTTTAGCCTCCCAAAAAAGGTATAATATTGATTGAAAATTTAAATATGTACATTTTAATTTAATAAAATTAAAAAATTGATTAATTTTCTTATAATAGATATTTAAAATAGTTTCTATGTATCAAATAATCTTAATAATAAAAGTACATTAATAGTTATCCTTTTTTGTAATTTGACTCTCAAAAATATTTTTTTTTAAAAAATCAATCAACCACAATTTACTTATGAAAAACACTTTTCAAATAAATTAGTCAAACACAATTTAAAAATTCTATTTCTTAAAAAAAGCAGAAGAAGAAACAAAAATTTATTTTTCTCAAGACTAAAATATATTTTCATATATACATATTTACCAATATATCTCTTATTAATTAATTAGCACATTTCATTTGTTTGGTTAAATTTCATTTAAGAATTTTATTTTTTATTTAATAAATTTATAATTTGTTTTACGCTTACATATTATTTGTTTATATATTATTTATTATTTTACGTATTATTTTGTAGAATTGGAAAAAAGGTAATAACAATATCTTTGCAATATTACAAAAAAGGAAAATAAATAACAATTAAAGATTTTAGCCTCCCAGAAAAGGTATAATATTTGATTGAAAATTTAAATATGTACATTTTAATTTAATAAAAAATAAAAATTTGATTAATTTTCTTATAATAGATATTTAAAATAGTTTCTATGTATCAAATAATTTTAATAATAAAAGTACATTAATAGTTATATTTTTTTGTAATTTGACTCTCAAAATTACTTTTTTTATTTAAAATCAGTCAAACACAATTTGCTTATGAAAAACACTTTTCAAATAAATTAGTCAAACACAATTTAAAAATTCTATTTCTTAAAAAAAGGAGAAACAGAAACAAAAAATTATTTTTCTCAAGACTAAAATATATTTTCCATATATATTTATTTACCAATATATCTCTTATTAATTAATTAGCATATTTCATTTGTTTGGTTAAATTTCATTTAAGAATTTTATTTTTGATTTAATAAATTTATAATTTATTTTACGCTTACATATTGTTATTTTATATATTATATAATATTTTACGTATTATTTTGTAGAATTGGAAAAAAGGTAATAACAATATCTTTGCAAGATTACAAAAAAGGAAAAAAATTACAATTAAAGATTTTAGCCTCCCAGAAAAGGTATAATATTCATTGAAAATTTAAAAATGTACATTTTAATTTAATAAAAATAAAAATTTGCTTAATTTTCTTGTAATAGATATATAAAATAGTTTCTATGTATCAAATAATCTTAATAATAAAAGTACATTAATAGTTATCTTTTTTTGTAATTTGACTCTCAAAATTACTTTTTTTATTTAAAATCAGTCAAACACAATTTGCTTATGAAAAACACGTTTCAAATAAATTAGTCAAACACAATTTAAAAATTCTATTTCTTAAAAAAAGGAGAAACAGAAACAAAAAATTATTTTTCTCAAGACTAAAATATATTTTCCATATATATATTTACAAATATATCTCTTATTAATTAATTAGCATATTTCATTTGTTTGGTTAAATTTCATTTAAGAATTTTATTTTTTATTTAATAAATTTATAATTTATTTTACGCGTACATATTATTATTTTATATATTATATATTATTTTACGTATTATTTTGTTGAATTGGAAAAAAGGTAATAACAATATCTTTGCAAGATTACAAAAAAGGAAAAAAATTACAATTAAAGATTTTAGCCTCCCAAAAAAGGTAAAATATTGATTGAAAATTTAAAAATGTACATTTTAATTTAATAAAAATAAAATTTTTATTAATTTCTTGTAATAGATATTTAAAATAGTTTCTATGTATCAAATAATCTTAATAATAAAAGTACATTAATAGTTATCTTTTTTTGTAATTTGACTCTCAAAATTACCTTTTTTTCAAGAAAAATCAATCAAACACAATTTGCTTGTGAAAAACACTTTTCAAATAAATTAGTCAAACACAATTTAAAAATTCTATTTCTTTAAAAAAACAGAAGTAGAAACAAACAATTATTTTTCTCAAGACTGAAATATATTTTCCATATATACATATTTACCAACATATCTATTATTAATTAATTATCATATTTCATTTAATTTCATTTCATAATTTTATTTTTTATTTAATAAATTTATAATTTATTTTACGCTTACATATTATTATTTTGTATATTATATATTATATATTATTTTACGTATTATTTTGTAGAATTGGAAAAAAAGGTAATAACAATATTTTGCAAGATTAAAAAAAAGGAAAATAATAACAATTAAAGATTTTATCCTCCTAAAAAAGGTATAATATTGATTGAAAATTTAAAAATGTACATTTTAATTTAATAAAAAAATTGATTAATTTTCTTATAATAGATATTTAAAGTAGTTTCTATGTATCAAATAATTTTAATAATAAAAGTACATTAATAGTTATCCTTTTTTGTAATTTGACTCTCAAAAATAATTTCTTTTTAAAAATCAGTCAAACACAATTTGCCTATGAAAAACACTTTTCAAATAAATTAGTCAAACACAATTTTATTTTTTTTCAAAAACACTTTTCTAAAAAGCCATTTTAGAAAAATGATTCTAAAAATAAGCTATTTTAAAAAGTAATATCAAACAGACTCTTAATTAGAACCATTATGTAAAGTAAATACAATATACCATATATTAGCATAGAATAATTTTTTCCCATTTTAGGGAAATTCTTTAATAGTGTATATGTTGGTATCTTTTTTGAGTGTATAAATACATGTTCAATTGAAGTTTAATTACAGAAGAAAATATCCATACACTTGCTTCAAACTTGTAATGCCAAAGACTAAATTGATTTTTCTTGTTATGTTTTGCTTAATTTTATGTGATTTCAGCCAAATGGTGAAATCTTTGGAGGTTGAAAAACATAATCATTTTTATGATAAGATGGAGAAGTTTGAATGTCAAACTGGTGAAGATTGTGTGGCCTATTGTAGAGATCATTTTAATTATGAAAGTTGTGGATGTGATGTGAGCAAACTTTGTTGTTGCATTGCTTCCCTAACACCCCCTAATACTTATGTATAATTCATATTGAATGATTCTTGTTTATTATAAGAAAGAATGCTTACATAAGATCTGGTAATTTCAAGATCTAGAGTTTTTGTATTTTACTTTATTTCTTATCATATATATACAACATACTTTCTTATCATTTATCTATTTATCATATATAATTCAACTAGCTTCCTCACTTTATTTCAACCCTTATTCATCACTTAAAATTCTATTAGTTACTAACATCTTTCCAAATTACTCTTGTGCAATTTCAAATAAAACTAATTGAGAAAGCACAAGTAATAAAATGATATTTTAATGAAGGGATGACATTATTTATACATGTCAATCATGAAGTATTTGTTTTAAATAAAATATATGTTTAGAAGCAATAATTATTCTGAGAAAGGCATATTTTGGCCTAGCTAAATATCACTAAAGTTAAGGACAGAAATTGTGAAACAAGTAGAATATAATGTAGAACATATATAAGATGTTTCTTAGAAAATAGGAGAATTTGTGTGTCAAACAAATGTGTCAACATACTAAAACGAGTAAACATAAAAGGAAAAGATGATAATTCATTATTTAAACTTGATGTTTCGTTTACTTTGTTTTTACCATGATAAAGGTCAACTTGACAATAACACTTACTCTTTGCCTAGGTTTATGTTAGTTGACTCTATACTTAATATATTATTGTTATTTTTATCTCCGATCGTAGCTAACCTCATCCTCACCATATGTAAGAGGATAAAACACGGAGTTTAGAAAACTCAAGAGATAATTGATTACGCACAATGATGAATAAAAAATTATTTATCCTAAAATTCTCATAGCCTCCAAAGATAGATACAAATGTCAATCATATTAATTTGCGAGACTAAATTAGACACTTTTTGTTAATCGTGAGACTTAAGAACCTAATACTATAATATCAAATTATCCCGACTTATACTAATATGATATACACTGCATTACAAATTTCAAATACCACAATAATAAGAGGCAACACAACATATACTAATATGATATACAATGCATTACAATGGCGAATATTTCTACCGATATATACCGTTCAACAATAGTATGCTATGAAGTGAGACCTATTGAGGTTGTCATGTTTGCTAAGTTTTATGTGATTTCAACCAAATGGTGAGATCTTTGGAGGTTGAAAAACAAAATATATATATATAAAGCTGGATAGTAAAAATTCGATTGTAATGACCCCTTCCCATCGTTATAGAAAAGCCAACGGGGGAAAATTTGAGGCTGGAAAACTTTTCGTGGTATCTTGAAATTTCCCAACCTAGTCCAGATTTGGAAGAAATTGGAGTATTTGAGGTGTACGGAAATCTGGTAACAATCGGGTGAAGTATTTGTATTTTTGATCTCATGAGGGGATAGATAACTCGTTAAGGAATCCGTACGACTTTACGTCATTGAATTCGGCTGAGTAGAATTCCCGGAATCAATCTTGGCATAAAGGATATTTTCTGAGCGTCGTGGGTTAGATGTGTATTGTGAAATGAGAATTTCGAAATTCTTGAATTAGTTCTATGGTTAGAGAATGCCGCCTTGGCGCCACTTTGGCGGGCTCGACGTGAATTAAAGTCGTTAATAAACCCCTAAACGACCTCATTATGCACTTTTCAACTTTTAGAGCTAAGGAACAAACCCCAGGCGACTCCTACTCGTTTTTCACCATTCTTGAGGCTAAAGGTAAGCTTTTCGCTCCCCGAATCCGTTTTTCGATCCGTAGAACGTAATAGAATGGGTGAATATTTATGGGGGAGGTTTTTTTTTTTATAGATTCTATGGTGGAAACAACCCTAATTTGGATAGTTGGGATAATGGGTTTGATCTAGGGTTCATAGAATTGTTAGTAGTCTGGGTAACGAATGATTGTTTATTGATTCCCGTATTATATTGATTGTTTGTAGACCAAGAACAAGCGGAACGAATCTGAAAAGGGAAAGATCAAGTTTGTTAGGGTTTCAAGCTTGTTTCGAGGTAGGTGATGGTTATGATTCTGTGATTGTGTGATGTATGTTTGTTCTTGCTTCATTATGATACAGGTATGTATGCGAATGTTACATTATTGACCACACTTTTTTGTAAATGAGGATAATTGAATAATTGTATACCATGAATCTCCTCTTGTTGTATGATTGTGAGAATGTAAATTGTGATTGTGATTGTGGTTTGTTAAATGGGCGGGTGTCACGATCCGACACACTAACTGGGATCGGTTGCCACATTCCGGCATAAATATGGGATCGGTTGCCACGTTTCGGCATAAATATGGGATCGGCTGCCATGTTCCGACACACTAACTTGGATCGGGTACCACAAACCGGTATGCTAATAGTTTGGGTTTGGGTTCCATGAGAGGATCATTGAATTGGGTTCCATGAGAGGGACATTGAATTGTGTTGTGTATCTACTTGTGATGAGTTCGTTCATATCTAATAATGATTGATATTGGAAGACGGTATGTTACAATAAATTGATATAAATGTGATATGTGAGAATCGTAAAGTTGTTCATTGTTCATATATGTTGATGATATTGTATATGTTCGATATGTGCATGTGATTATATTGTTGTATTGACTAATGTATGTTACACTTAATGGAATAGCCGCATGATCCTACCAGTACATTGTGGTTGTATATTGATACTGCACTTGCTATTTCTTTGTTGAGTACAGGGTATATTCAGGTGGCTATTGATAGACCTCAGCTAGGTGACTATTGAGCGTGACCGGATTCAAAGGTGAGTCAGTTCTTTTAGGCTGCCATGGATCTCTCTTGTTTAAGTCCATTCTTTTCGGACTCAGACTATTGTTTAAGGTGTTGTTTAGTTTCGGGGTTGTACCCCTTGTTCTTAGAGTTGTCGTTCATAGAGTTTTGGTACAATGATTTTCAGGTTCTAGGGGTTGAATTTCCGCATTAGTTTGGTTAGTTAATTGTTTAAACCTTTGGAGTTTATGGGGACTCCATTTTTATTGTCATTTAAACCTGCTTCGGTATCTTTAAATGCATAGATTTGGTTAGTTGTTTAGTTTGGGTCGTAGTAATGGTTCTCCCACCAGAGGGTTAGTGTGGGTGTCAATCATGACGGTCTGCATCGTGACAAAGTTGGTATCAGAACCCTAGGTTCGTTGAACTCATTGTACCAAAACGAGTCTAGTAGAGTCTTGCGGAATGGTACGATGACGTCCGTACTTTTCTTCGAGAGGCTATAGGACTTTAGGAAAAAACTCACTTCTTTCAACTTCTTCGTGCTATGACTTGAATCCAATTGGTATCTGGGTGATACAAATTGGTATCTTTCCTCCTTCACTCTATGGTCCGATCTAGAGCAACATAAGTGGTAACACATCACTAGCAAGAGAGGATGTGTATAGACTACTGACAGTTGAATAGGGTCGCCATTCGGAACAAGTATCTATTGCCTCGGATAGATGACCTTTTTGACCAATTGCAAGGTGCATCGGTTTTCTCTAAGATTGATTTAAGGTCTAGTTACCATTAGTTAAAGAATGAGGCGGTTAAGAATTGGGTTCGACCAAGATCTATGATTGAAATTAGCAGTTTTATAGGACTCGCTAGCTACTATTGTCGCTTGTGGTATGAGTTAAGTCCGATTGGTATCTCCCGATTCCAATTGGTACTTCAACGAAGTGAACTAGACGCCGTAGTCCCGGTTGAAAGGACACAATCAAGTTAATTAGAACTGAGAAGGTTCCAATTGGTATCTGGCCTTAGGGACCGTATAAGGCATGGTTGATGGTCGTTTATGGAATGAACTAATTAAAGAAAATAGGCTTGTTTGTGAGTTGTAACTTGGAACGGTAATTGTGTGATTCTAGTTGTCGAAAATTAACTATGAATGTGAAGGGTGTATTAGTTGAATGCTTTGATTTGATTATGTGCCCAGTATTGCTTGTCTGAATGTTGATATGTGCAATGTGCTGGCCTAAATGTTGAAATTGTGCTAGTTGTAACCGCTTGAGTGTCGTGGAACTTGTTGTGAAAAGAAAGTCATCACGAGATTAGGTGCAAGGGTCTAGATAAATTACGACGTGGTTCATAAGCAAGAAATATGGACATGCATTGCGACCAACCGATAACCGTGTAAGAGTATGGGTGTAACCTGGGGATATTTGTGTGGTAGTGTTGAAACGATGTAAAAGGATTTTAAAGTGCGTACTTCATTGGGTTGACCGGAGGGTAGACAATGATTGTCCTAGCAAAAGGATTTTTCTCTAAAAATGCATGTGTTATAGCTGAGAATCTTTGGGGGAAATTGGGAAAGAAAAGAAGCCAGAAAATTGTTGACAGGGGTTCTGTTTACGTTGAGGCCGCTGAGGCGGGATTTTTCCCACCAAGGCGAGGCCGCCAAGGCGGGATTTCTTCCGCCAGAGCGGGACAGGGCGAGACAGAATCTCAGCCCTGTCTCCCCTGTTTTTCCTAGTCACAGTTTCAGAACTCGAATTATACCCGTACTAACCCCGGCGATCTAGTTCAGTGCTCAGCAATTGGATATATGTTATAAGGTGTGTTAGAATTGTAGAGAACCTGGGCATATGAGGAGGAAATCAGCGAGGCCGTTGAGGCCGGGGAAATGGTAATGCAGGTAGAAGAGTAGTGTAGCCAGGAGAGGAGGTTGCTCATCAAGACGACAGCTCAGTTATATGCTTTTCTGGGCAAGACTCAGTTTGAGGTGTGTGATGCAATGGTCACTAGTGCTACTCTTGTCTGTGCCCGGATGGCTATTGTTATATGTGATATGGGTCCTACTTATTCGTATGTGTTAGTTCAATTACCTTGGGATTTGATGTGGTTTGTGATATATTTGATGCCCCCATCCATGTTTCTACCTTAGTTGAAGAGTCAGTCATAGTCACCCTTGTATACCGTGTTTGTCCTGTTGTGTTTAGGGATTTTCAGACTTGGGTTGATTTGGTTATGTTGGATATGACTAACTTGATATAATCTTAGGCATGACTTGGTTGTTCCCCTATTATGTTGTGCTTAATGTTAATGCTAAGTCGGTAACTCTAGAGATCCCGGGTAGGGAAAGGTTAGAGTGGGAAGAGGGTACAAGCCTAAGTCAGCTAAGGTCATATCTTTCGTGCGAGGTAGGAAACTGGTGGGGCATGATTGTTTGGCATAATTGGCTCATATTCGGGATGTTGAGGTCGAATCCCCCTTTATTGAGTCTATTCGTGTGGTCAGAATTAAGAGAGCTTAAAGCTCAAATCCAAAGGCTTCTTGATAAAGGTTTCATCTGTCCTAGTGTTTCCCCGTGGGGTGCTCCTGTCTTGTTTGTTAAGAAGAAGAAGGGTAGTATGAGGACTGGTGATTTTATCTTAAGCCATAAATGAGTGGATTGATACCGGAATGAGATATCTTTAGTAGGGGTAGATAATTGGGTTCAGAGACACGTGATTTCATTGTTTTGTTGTGGCTATGGTAATAGTGTCATGGGTCCATCATATGGGTCAAAATTTACCCAAAAAGACTTTGAGAAAAGAGTGTGCGAACATTAGCTTGAGTGTGATGACAAGTGCTTGGTTTTGTTTTTGAGTCTAGTAATGAGTACGATTGAAATTTTAGCGAAATGTATGGTAAGATCGATGGAGATGCGATCAATGATAAACGGAGATCCATGAATTCATAAAAACCTTTAAGGTACAAACTAATGTTGATAGAGAAAGGGATTGTGTTATATGGTGGAAATTACAATTCAGATTTTTCATTGTGAGTCTACATTCGTGGTGATGTATTTTGTCAAGGTATGAATTGGAAAGGTGAGAAATGATCAATTGTATCCGGTATTGAGCATTTGAAAGGACTTACACCTGGGTTGAGTCGTAAGTTTACTACTATTGTTTGTTAAAGTACCTAAGAAAGGTTTTATTTAAAAGTGTTGGTTTATAATAAGGTAAATGGTCGGAGTGTTTATGATGGTTGTTAGTATTGTGAGTATGATTCACTAGCTATGCTCTCGTGTGTTTTCACTTTTGTGGGTGGATCCCTAGTGGTGGATTAGGGGTACCAAATCCTGTGATGTTCTCTAGGTTGAGTGGGAAGATTGGGAAGATTTGGTTATTTCGAATGACATATTTGGTGGTCTTGAGTTGTTAAAATATTTCAGTGGTTATACATGTACCACCTTGTTTATGAGAATTTACAGAAGAGCTACCATGTGTATTTGTGGTTGTCCGGCAATCTTAATATTCCTCTAGTCGTCGAGGTCATGTATCGATTATGTGTGGTTAAATGTGGGGATCTTTGGGTCCAATTCTATTGTTATTAAAAGGTAATATATAATTACTAAATCTAGCATTTCGATAGTGTTGTTGGAGGGGTTGTATGCTTGGACATTCCCTCGATGAGTATCTGATGTCTGAAGACCAAAATTTTATAACTTAAACTTATGGGAAATTGGGTTGTGAGATGGAGATCTCGATAAGAACTGTGATTGTTTTGGGTAGTATGAGTGTGTGTTGGTTGATTCAGGTTCACTTCTAATTGTAGCGAGTATTGATTTAGAATGTTATCATGCTTATGTGAGAAAGGATTAATCCTGATGATTGTGTCAAGATCCTTGATAACATGTGGCAGATGTGTGTACAATCAACTTTGGTGGTTGTTGGGAATCTTTTGTTGATTAGTTAAGTTTACATACAACAATATTTATCACTCGAGTGTTGAGATGACTTCATTGAGGCATTGTATGGGAGAATGTGTAAGTGTTCAATTAGTTGGTTTGAGGTTGAAGACGTGAAACCTTTGAGAGTTGATTTGGTGAAAGATGTTCAGGGTAAGGTGAGAAGTATCCAATCTAAGCTTCTAGCAGCTCAGAGTCGACAAAAAAAGTATGTGGGACAAGTATCCCCAATTGTTCGTCGATTCAGGTATTACTTCATTCCTTCCTTATCCTATTTTCCTAAGTTTTGTCACTCGGAGACGAGTGATGGGTAAATTGGTATCTATTGTAACGACATGTTCCCGTCGTTATAGAAAAGCCAATGGGAGAAAATTTGGGGCCGAAAATCTTTTTTGTAGTATCTTGAAATTTACCAACCTAGTCCAGATTTGGACGAAATCGGAGTCTTTGAGGTGTAGGGAAATCTGGTAACAATCGGGTGAAGTATTTGTGATTTTGATTTCATGAGGGGATAGATAACTCGTTAAGGAATCCGTACGACTTTACGAAATTGAATTCGGGTGAGTAGAACTCCCGAAATCGATCTTGGTGTAAAGGGTATTTTCTGAGCATCGTGGGTTAGAGGTGTTTTGTGAAATGAGAATTTTGGAATTCTTGAATTAGCTCTCTAGTTCGAAAATGCCGCCTGGCGCCGCTTGAGCGGGGCCGCTGTGACGGGGTGGTGGCCCTTGTGGCGGGCTCGACGCGAATTAAAGTCGTTAATAAACCCCTAAACGACCTCATTATACATTTTTCAACTTTTAGAGCTAAGGAACGAACCCCAGGGGACTCCTACTCATTTTTCACCATTCTTGAGGCTAAATGTAAGCTTTTCACTCCCTGAATTTGTTTTTCGATCTGTAGAACGTAATAGAATGGGTGAATATTAACGGGGGAGGGTTTTGTTATAGATTCTATGGTGGAAACAACCCTAATTTGGATAGTTGGGATCATGGGTTTGATCCAGGGTTCATAGAATTGTTAGTAATCCGGGTAATTAATGATTGTCTATTGATTCCCGTATTATATTGATTATTTGTAGACCAAGAACAAGTGGAACGAATCTGGAAAGGGAAGGATCAAGTTTCTTAAGGTTTCAAGCTTGTTTCGAGGTAGGTGATGGTTGTGATTCTATGATTGTGTGATGTATGTTTGTTCTTGCTTCATTATGATACATGTATGTATGCGAATGTTGCATTATTGATCACACTTGTTCTAAATGAGGATAATTGAATAATTGTATGCCATGAATCACCTTTTGTTGTATGATTGTGAGAATATACATTGTGATTGTGATTGTGGTTTGTTGAATGGGCGGGTGTCACGATCCAACACACTAACTGGGATCGATTGCCACGTTCTGACATAAATATGGGATCGGTTGCCACGTTTCGACATAAATATGGGATCGGCTGCCACGTTTCGGCACACTAACTTGGATCGGGTACCACAAACTGGTATGCTAATAGTTTGGGTTTGGGTTCCATGAGAGGACCATTGAATTGGGTTCCATGAGAGGACCATTGAATTGGGTTCCGTGAGAGGACCATTGAATTGTGTTGTGTATCTACTTGTGATGAGTTCGTTCATATCTAATGATGATTGATATTGGAAGACAGTATGTTGCTCTAAATTGATATAACTGTGAGAATCGTGAAGTTGTTCATTGTTCGTATATGTTGATGATATTGTATATGTTCGATATGTGCATGTGATTATACTGTTGTATTGACTAATGTATGTTACACTTAATGAGATAGCCGTGTGATCCTACCAGTACACTGTGGTTGTGTACGATATTGCACTTGCTCTTTCTTTGTTGAGTACAGGGCATCTTAAGGTGGCTATTGATAGACCTCAGCTAGGTGACTATTGAGCGTGACCGGATTCAAGGGTGAGCCAGCTCTTTCAGGCTGTCATGGATCTCTCTTGTTTAAGTCCATTCTTTTCGGACTCAGACTATTGGTTTAAGGTGTTGTTTAGTTTCGGGGTTGTACCACTTGTTCTTAGACTTGTCGTTCATAAAGTTTTGGTACAATGACTTTCAGGTTCTAGGGGTTCAATTTCCGCATTAGTTTGGTTAATTAATTGTTTAAAAACCTTTGGACTTTATGGGGACTCCATTTTTATTGTCATTTAAACATGCTTCTGTATCTTTAAATGCATAGTTTTTGGTTAAGTTGTTTAGTCTGGTTTGTAGTAATGGTTCTCCCACAAAAGGGTTAGTGTGGGTGTCAATCATGATGGTCTGGGTCGTGCCACCGATGTGGCACCTTTCTTTGGCTAGAATTGCCAATTACTCTTTTTTAATCAATTTTTTGGATTTTTTCCCTTAATTTGTTCTTTAAAAAAAATAAATCAGAAAATAGGTACACTTAACTTTTCTCGTTCTTCATTATTACTACATATTTATATCTTCCTAATATTTCTCTTTCTCCCACTTTTATCTTCCGTTTTTATTCAAAATAATTATGCTTTTAAAAATTTCAGAAAATAACTACACTTACATTTTCTCTTTCCTCATTAATATTATACTATTTATGTCTTTCCAAGATTCCTTCTTTTGCCTTCTTTATTTAATTTAAAACATTTATAAATATAATTGTAACTAAAATATTACAAATGTAATTGTTATTTATAAATATATAGATAAATAAATAAAATCAGATATAAGCAAAGTTATTTTTATCTCTCTTTTTTCTCCTTTTTGGATTTTTATTCTTTATTTTTACAATTAATTAATTTAAAAAATTCATCTTTATAACGCACACCTCTACTTATTTATAAAGGATAGTCTTAATTATATTAATAAAATACTCATAACTATCTAATCTTCCATATTTATAACTTTCATTATTTAATTTTGCATATGTTAAAAGATGGGAGAAGAAATTTTTACTTATTTTATTTTTTATAATTAAAAATATATTTATTCAATTCAATCAATTTTTCACCTCCCTCCATAATTACCTTCTTTATTAGAGATTTTAATATATATATTCATGCATTCATTCACATTCAATTTTTATAATTCTTAATTAATTTTATTAATGTGGAGTAATAATATATTAAAAGATGGGAGATGAAAAGACAAAAACTAACTATGCATATATGTATCAACCATTTTAGTTTAGTTGTTCTTGAGAAATGCTCCAACATAATTATCAATGTATTTTAATTTTTGTATATAGTAGCAATTCATCTAATGAGATGATGTATTGATGAATATTTATCTTAATTACGCTTATTTATATGTGTTTTATTCTCAGTCAATTTCTTTATACGCTGAGATTTCTAATCTTATTGGTTGAAAGTTTTATATTTTTACTTCATTACAATTTTTTGCTCAACATTTGTTAAATTTTAATGATTCGTGCTATGTCATCTATATCGAGAAGCATGGTACATATAATGAATTTCTTCTAAGGTAAATTTATGCACTCAATTTTTAAATTCATAAAATAAATTCTGCTCCTATTTTATTTCAATTTCTATTATGATGTATATTTTCTTAGATTAAATTTGTTCAAGAATATGATTAGTGATTGATATTGTGTAACTTTGAAAACTATTATGAAGTTTATGACTGAAAAATATAGGTAAAAGTTAATTTCATAACAAGAAATTAAAATGAAAATAAGAACTCTCCTATTACAAATATATATAGGTTATTTTTTGTCTTTTCATCTCTCATCTGTTAATACATTATTACTTCACATCAATAAATTAATTAAGAATTATACAAATTGAAGGTGGATGAATACATGAATATATATATTAAAATGTCCTAATAAAGAAAGCAATTATAGTAGAAGGTGAAAAGTTGATTGAATTGAATAAATATTTTTTCATCTATATTGAGAAGCTTGGTACATATACCAGATTTCTTCTAAGATAATTTTATGGACTCAATTTTTAAATTCATAAAAATAAACTTTGTTCCTATTTGATTTGAGTATTATATGAACCCTTTTGTGTTACCTTTATTTGCGCCGCTATTATATAAATTGGCAGCATCGATGTCAGAATGGGGCATTTTTGTATGCAGGTGGAAGCGTTTCATAGTTTATTTTTTAAGTCTGATTAGTTGCTACTCAGTCGTTCTAACCTACTAAGTACATGTGGATTGTATTCACCCCTACTTTTGTTATCTTTTAATACAAATCCTAGTCAGGGTGATCTTCGTAGCGCATGATCAAATCTAACAATTTCTTCTCATTCGGATTTGTGGTGAGATCTTGTTTATTAGATCGCCATTGGCCTCCATCTTTCATTTACCGTCTTTAATCTCCTTTCGAAGACTTGAGATGTATTTCAGAATCTAGAAATGTACTAGATGCAGGTTTTGGGAACTTTTTGTTGTTTTCATATTGGTTGTGGCCTTACTTCCCTTTGAATGTTTCGTATGGGTTATTTCTTTCGGCTTACACATCATTTTTGAGGTTCTCGGGATGTGTGTCATCATGGCCTCGACTTTTGGGTTTTGACAAAAGTCAACCTCTGAAGTCCATCCCACGGGTGGCATCTTTGGTCCATGAAACTTTGTACAGGTCATAAATGCCTTTCGTAAAAGTACTTTCTACATACTTCAACAAACTTTTTGCATCTTTCCTAGTTTAGTTGAGTTATACACTTCCGAGGCGTTACATGTACGACATCCCATGGTTTCCATTTAAAAAATAAAAGCCTTTTTTTTTCTTATTTATTCCTCCATAGTGATTGCATTTTAGAGAAAAAAATTCTTATTTTTCTTTTTACTTTCTTCAGAGGGTACGACATCCCTTGATTGTCATTCTAGAAAATCAAATTCTCGTTTTCATGTCTTCACGGGGTATGACTTTCTTGGTTGCATTTTAGAAAAAACCCTATTTTTTATGTCTTCACGAAAATGAGCAAATCATAGTTCATAAATAAGATAACTAAATATCTTAGGACGGTGCATTAATAGACGACATATCTTCATGATTCTTTTAGAAATAAATGTTTGGAATTTAATGGTAATATAGACTTCCAAGTACACAATTTTATAAAAAGTAATATAAATCAACAATATATAGTAGTAATTAGCAAAAAAAAAACAAACTTATGAGTCAAATTTCTTACATTTTAAAAAAAATAAAATCACAACTAGAAAGTTGAAATCCTACTTCTTGGAGAATTTGAAATTTCAAATTGAAGTTGAAAATTTTTGTTCACATTTCATAAACAAACAATAACTTGTCAAGTGTATCCCACAAAGTGAAGTTCAGATAGGATAAAGTGTATGTTGATCTCACCTCTCTCTCATAGAAAGAGAGGTTGCTTCCGATAAACTTTTTGCTCAAGATCAAATAGTCCAAACATTTCGCAAAAGAAGTAACAGAAGTACAAGAAATATTAGTCAATAACAAAAACAACAGATAGTAACATAACCAAAACTACAATACAATAATACAAGAATAAAGGTACAAGGAATTATCAACATATAGTAATAAAATTAAAAGGACAAGAAACTACAAAAGTAATACTACGAATGCTAACATGAATAGACAACAAGACAACACACTGCTACCTTCTAACCTTCTAGCCTAATCCATGTCCCCCACATACCCTCCTATTTTAAGGTCATGTCGGTAAATTGAAGTTGTGACATGCATGTCTTTTTTAATCACTTTTCACCAATATTTTTTCGGTCTACCTCTGCTCCTTCTGAAACCATCCATAGGCAAATATATACTAATAAATAAACATGAAAATACGTGATTTATTAATTCAACAACTTAGGATATTTTGATGCATTATTATTAATTATGTTTCGGTTATTTTGTAAAATTGTATAAGAGTTGAAGAAGTTTTGATAATTTTTCAAATTTTGAGATTTCTATATTTATGAGAAAAAAATAATAACTTAAGAAAGCCAAATTAAAATGTTAACTTCAAAGGGCCAAGTACCTCACACACAAAATCAAATAATACTAGGAGTACTAAGTATTTTTATAAACTGATCAGTAATTCCTATAAAATAGGGTAAGAAAAGCGGTGGAAGGACAAATATTCTTATAAAATAATTAGTATAGTTTCTAAAAACAGGCAACCACGCGTCAAACTTCTTATATATATATTTATAGCAACAGACTTGTACAAGACGTATTAATTCACTCCTGGTAATTGTTTTTTCTTTTCCATATTTCATTGCTATTCTCATACAACTAAATCACATTAGTTAATTGTGAAGCTTTGATTCATCTGCTATTCTTGAAGTTTTATGAATTAAATACAGTGTCTGTTTTCTTTATTCTTCTAGTATTTAATTACATGTATGCATGTGTATTTTCTTGAAGTGCAGATAAAATGGGAAGATCAAAAATCAAAGTGGAATTTTTTCAAGATCACAAGAAGAGGAAGTCAACTTTCGTGAATCGGAAAGCTGGCTTAGTCAAGAAAATCTCGGAACTCTCAATACTTTGTGACATCAAAGCATGCATGATCATATATGAAGGAAATAATCATCAAATGTGGCCGAATGATTCAAATGAAGTTAAAGAGCTGATAAATCTCTACAAAACCCAACCATTCGAAGGCCGAAGTAAAAGGGGTAAGACCTTGTCCAACTATTTTGAAGATGATCAAAAGAAAAGGGCTGAGGTCAAAGTAGAAAAGGATCGTCCCACTTGGGATTCAAGATTTGACTATTTCGAAAATGATGAAAAGAAAAAGGCTGAGATCAAAGTAGAAAAGGATCCCACCACTTGGGATTCAAGATTTGACTATTTCGAAAATGATGAAAAGAAAAAGGCTGAGATCAAAGTAGAAAAGTATCCCACTTGGAATTCAAGATTTGACTATTTATCCCAAAAAGAATTGCAAAATCTTGCTGAAGTTGTTGAGAAAAGGATGGAAAAGGCAAAAGGAAAAATCGAATTGTTGAAGAGCATGAATGTTCATATTGGAAGTTCCTCACTTTCTCATCAACAAATATGGGACTTCCCTGAGCTCATGAACAACAACAACTTGATGAACCATACTACTGTGTTGCCTATTTCTAATGTGAATTCTTTCACCGATCACAACAACTTCTTCCAATCAAATATTCCAATTAGTGGTGTGAATTCAATGGGAGCAGGGATGGATAATGGGCTTCTTACTATCGAGGATTATCAATTTTGCAATGCTAATTATTCTATGATGAATGATGCTGAAAACTGGTCGGCAAATGATGGAATTGGTTCAAGTTCGACAATGCAGCCTATGGCAAATAATGGAATTGGTTCAAGTTCAACAAGGCATCCTATGGTA
The DNA here is from genome assembly GCF_900185275.1 of Solanum verrucosum. Taxonomy (NCBI): domain Eukaryota; kingdom Viridiplantae; phylum Streptophyta; class Magnoliopsida; order Solanales; family Solanaceae; genus Solanum; species Solanum verrucosum. The sequence continues at coordinate 5,636,942 of NW_026020477.1, read as the reverse complement.
AATAATGGAGTTGATTCAAGTTCAATAATGCATCCTATGGAAAATAATGGAGTTGGTTCAAGTTCGACAATGCAGCCTATGGGGAATAATGGGATTGATTCAACTTCGACAATGCAACTTATGGAGAATGGAATTGGTTCAAGTTCGACAGTGCAGCCTATAGATCAGTACCCTTTCATATACACCAACTCTACTCATGATATGTCTTATGGATTCGTGTAGATTTTATTTTTGATCATCAGTATAGTTAGCAGTTCCTCTTTTGTTTACTTTGAAGCTGTTGGATCAGAGTAAACAAACTAGGAACTGGCTTTTTTGTTAGATCAAATATTAAGTTTGGTGCTTCTCTTTTGTGATGATACATATTTGTTCACTTATACTTGTTCGTATTAGACTTTGCACGCCCTTTTACCATAAACACTGCCTAGTTTCAAAGGATGTTACACAGAAGATTCACTTCCAACATGAATGTGATAATGGACTAACTATACCGCAGATGAAATATGACAAGGTAATCTAGATATTACAACAATAAACGAAAAGTGTAAGAAGTTATACAACAACAGTGCATTGTATAACAACTTCAAAACAATCGTGCATTGTCTAACAACTTCCAATTATTTCAATGTAAGTTAAAATTCAATGTCATATATCAGAAAACTTAGTCAATAGAAGCATAGATATAAGAAAACTTTCATATCTATGCTTTTATGAAACATAGATGCTAAGATGAAACATAGATGCTAGTAGTGGAGAACTTCATTTACTTTGGAGGAATTCATTCCAGCTGAAAGTAGGAGCTGTATTACTTAGTCTCGCTTTATAAAAAGAAGATATCATGAATGAACTTCTATGAAATGATTTCATGGGATTCAGCCAATTGTCTTGATCGTGGAATATCATTGAGCAATAGAGAACCTGATCAGATCCGATGCAAACAATATCCACTTAGAGCGAGCCTTTACTTAGTGTAAAGTGCACTCACTCAGCAGGGAAATGGGAACAGCAGCTTAATGTTCAGATGTTGAATAACAACAGTGGCTTTAATGTTCAGATTTTAAATAAGAACAGATCAAGAAAATGGTGCACGTATTATACTGCACTTAAAGAGATTCAGGTATCTATCAACATATAAAGAGAGCATAGTTTTTCACATCTATATATTTTATGGAGCCTAAAAGCTTGAACTCCAACATTAAAGTGAATATGCTCATTCCGATCCCAAGTAAAACTGTAGATACTCTGCATTGCAGAACAAGAAAGCAACTTAACTCTAAGATATCTTTGTCTAATCAGTGTATACCTAAGGAAATTCAGAAGAAAAAAAAAGAGCGAAACTGGAGAAATATATAAATTAATATGCATAAAAAAGGATCAGATGAACAAACTTAAGCATTGAAAGTAGTCTTCATTTAATAAACCGTTGGTAACATTTGCAGGTTACCGGCCATTTCGTCATCCAAAATACGACCTAGGATTTTGAAAAAATCACATACTAAAATGCTAATCCCAAAAATCAAATTTATGTACATTGGTCGGTAGAATTCAATAGTGAGCAAATTCATAATCTCAGTATTCCAAACTCCTCAAAATCATTGAAAAGGGAACTTCAAAAACCAGCATAATACTACTTCTGTATGGGAATAGACACATACAATATACTTAAGTGTTTTCACTTTGGGGCTGCAGGAACACGAATTGAAAGTATATTTTGAATTAACCTGAAAAATCGATTGTAACAGAGCTGATTGGAAGAAGTCGTATGTGAATTCTTTGCTTGTCCATCTTCTCTTAGAGAAGTTGACAGTACGATTGGGGATCACCTCTCTCATTCATATTTCTAATAAGTTATCTTGTGCCACAAGCAATTCATGCTCACAAAGGTTGAAATTGTACATATTTGAATTGGATCATATGACCCATCTAAATTTACTTTGACCTCGGCTAAAAATTGGTTTAGATCCCAATTTGACTTGTTTAATCTCAATAATTTTAATATATTATTATTTATTTTTTATGATCATAATTTGAATTTCAACTCAAAATAATAATAATAATAATAATAATAAATAAAAATAAAAGTTACAAATGTATAGATGAATCATAAAAGATATAAAATAGATTGTAATTCATACTTTCAATATGGGAACATACATTACAACAATGCAAATAAAGAATTTTAAAACGGATTAAAATTGGAGATTACATTTGGCTGAACTGAAAATTCTCTTAAAATGGATTGAGATTGACCCAATTCAAATTATTTTGAGTTCAACTCATAAATCCTTAGCGAAATACTTATATTTTTGGCTTATTATAACATTCCTAACTAAGACTAGTTAATTATATCATACGTAAGAAGATAACTATTAAAAATAGGAAAAGAAGGCATCTGGCAATAACTCTGATTCTAATTGATCATAAATCCATCGACAACCTTAGTATTTCACGAAGTTATTTTTTAAAATATTGATAATAATCAGGAGGTTTATTAACAAATAGTTTTGATTGGATTACACAAAAAATCCAACAAAAAAGGAGATCATAAATTATTAATCTCAAAATATTCTTCAGCAACACATATAAATAATGCTTTGAGAATCTGTCACACCTAGCATTTATAAGTCTTTGGATTAGCTTTTCAAAGTACCATAAAGAATTTCACATGTGTGATTAGTCATATATAAATAGATAATTCACGATTATTCACTCAACAATAACATAGTGTGTGAGTATTTATTCCCCTAAGGCATTCACTCACATAAATATATCATTACCTAAGTATTTTGGACTATTCTCTTTTGGTATCGCACCTATGTCGATACAAACATAGGTGTAGGTGTGGGTGTAGATATGGAATCCGTACCGAATCAGATCAACTAATTTTTAGTACTTTGACTAAAATTAATGGAGAAATTAGGACAAATATAATAATTTTTGTTATCAAAACATTGTATACCTTGTTATAATTTTTTTTATGTAAGTTCCTTTCCTAATATCTCTATATATGATTCTCTTCTTGATCAATATTTTCTACTGAGAACTATACCTTCTTAGTTTTCCACTTAATGTCTCATAATTTAAACATATAACTCTATTTTTAGATATTTAAATTATTTTTAGTTGAATCCCCACGCTCGTATTCATACATGGATATATACCCCAAATTTTAAAATTGAAATCATGAAAGATCCAACCTCTTGATCCACACACGTATTAATTAAATATCCGAACCTGAATCTGAGTAGCTTAGATCATTATAACTACTTCCTTAAAGAAGATCATTTAAGTCCCTAACATCTATCCTTTGGAATATTGTAAAAATATAAGCTAACTTAATTCTCATATTTAAACGGACAAACACCAAAAGTTTAGAACTTTGATAAAATTCCATGAATTCCCACCCTTTTTTTAAACAAAAATTAGGTTCTACGACAAATTCATGTTTATTTTACAAATTCAAGAATCACCCATTGTTAATAATGCCTTTCAATAGGCTACAAAATTTCAATTAACCCTCAAATTATAGTAATTAATCAAGGGACTTACCTCGTGAAGATTCCCTAAAACTCCTTTCAATATTGTAAAAATATAAGCTAGCTTAATTCTCATATTTAAACGGCCAGCACCAAAGTTTAGAACTTTGATAAAATTCCATGAATTCCCACCTTTTTTAAAACAAAAATTAGGGTTCTAACACAAATTCATGTTTATTTTACAAATTCAAGAATCACATATTGCTAATAACGTCTTTCAATAGGCTACAAAATTTCAATTAACCCTCAAACTATAGTAATTACCTCGTGAAAATTCCCTAAAATCCCTTTCAATATTGTTCTTAAATTTGACTGCTGAAATCTAAGGATAAGAATGATCTTTCTAGCGTTAGTCCTTGTTAATTCGATATAACAATTATGAAAATTGAGTAATAACTCACCTTAGTTGATTAGGGAAAGCTCTAGGTTGTTTTCTCTCTCAAAAGTCAGTCAAAACAAAGTGAAATGGTAAATCCGACTAAAACATTTTTTTTGTTTTTCTGCAGTTTTAGACCTACGATTAGGGGTGTTCGTGGTTCGGTCATTGATTAAAACCAAAACCAAATCAATCTAGTCGGTTTTTTTAATTTCTAAGACCTAACCAAATCAAACGAAAAAAAAAACAGTCGGTTTGGTTATTGTCAGTTTGGTTCAGTTTTTCTGGTTTATTTAGTTGGAAAGTAATAGGTTTTTGAGGATGTACATATCTTGATAGACACAAACACCTAGTACATGAACAATCCATAGAAAAGTTATTGTCGGTTCAATTAAGCAATTAAACAATACTAGAGTTATCATTACACGAACAAAGTGATTCAATTAAGAGAAAGTGATGGGACTATTTTATGTGAAGTAGGGTAGGTAAAGACTATAATGGATTTTGATGGACTTAAACTTAGGATTGTTATAGTTTGGCTAAAGGTTGTTCTTGAGAAAATGGTAAAGTTAAACACTAAAGTTAATTAAAATTTAACAAAATATTTATATTTTATTTATGAATAATATACAAATAATTATAAAATTTAAATATCTAATTTATCGGTTTGATTTGGTTATTTTTGCGGTTATTTTTGTCACGCCCCGAGCCTACACCCTAGGCGGGACTGACACTCGAGAACCATTACTAGCCCCAAGAGAACCCTTGGCCTGACTTACTTACTCAGCGAAAGACTTAACTCATGAAGAAAAAATACTTTTAAAGTAAACTGAACTGCTCAATAAACACTTAGAATGTATCAAGATAACATTCACTGGCCAAAAGTGGCAACTCAAGTCTCAACCATTAAAACAGGAAATAGAAACTCAGTAACTAACATCTGACTGTCTATGAAGCCTCTAAACAACTGAGGTAGGTGTTGGGACAAGACCCACGACATCCTAATGAACTAGTAATAAAACTGAAAGCAATAAAAGGGATCCTCCGGAAGCAAGGAGGCTTACCACAAACTCTGAATGCTCAACTGGATCAACAATGCGCTAGATGTTGATCCTAGTTACCTGTGTCTGCATTATAATAACATACATGTCAAATTGCATCAGTACATTGAATGTACGAGTATGCGAGGGAAATTCTAAAACAAGATATAAGCTTGAAAGGAACTGAAGAACTTACCTGGCTCAACTCAACTCAACATAACTGAACTCATTTCAATATAAAGAATTTTTTAAAAAGCAAGTGAAATATAAATAAAAGCTGTTTAAAACATGATGTCAACTTTGTGTGTATGCAAAGATACATCTAACAATGAAATGTCTATAGAAATACAAATAACTGTGTATATAAAAATACAATTTCTTCTATGGGAGTTTCTCTAACCAACAACCATCACGTAAGAGCTATTGTGATGATACAACATTTTGCCTCATGCTGCCAGGGCCGTCCTATACCATGCCGAGGGTATAGAACCTGAACTACTAAGTGGATCCACTAGTCTATGCTAAAAAGCACTAAGGAATCATCTAAAAAATATGACCCTTTTCTATCCATGATGGCTACATGGTTTATGGCGGCTCGGAGTTCTCTGAACTCTCCCTCATATCGGTGCTCAATACTACTCCCAAAATATACTAGCTCTTTATGTTTTAAAAACATAACTTCTTTCTGTGGTTTGAGATAATTGCTAAAAACTTAGCTCAGAGGCTATCTTGGAAATGTCAGTTTCCTCTCTTGCTTAATTGTGAAAGCATTTACTCTTTACTGAAAACTAGCTAAAATGATCTTTTTGAAATCAAAGTTTCCTTTCTTGCTCAAATGTGAAAACATTTACTCTTTAACTGAAAACTAGCTCAAAGGCTCTTTTGGAAATCAAAATTTCCTTACTTGTTTAAATGTGAAAATATTTTGAACTCTTTGGGAATACATAGTCCCTATATACTTTTGAAGAAATGAACTTCAAACTTTACTCTTTACTCAACTCAAAACTCAAGTCTTAAAACAAAGTTAACACATTTGTAAAAGATTTTTGGTAAACTTTATGAACTCTTCTTGACTTGACTCTAAACTTCTCTTGACTTGACTCTTAATTTTCCTTGAATTGAATTATGGATTCAAGGATTGTGATTTGTGATAGGAAAGATCTCATGATGTTTAGGAATGATTTAAATAGTTAAACAAGAGAAAAGATCAAGAAATCACTGCCTGAAAGCTAGTCCGCGACGCGGAAATGTATTTAAATTTTTGGTCACGAAATCAATTTTGAGGCAGAACGGTCTGTGACTGCTCCACAACGCGAGGGTAAATTTTCAAATCTGAGGAGACGCGGAGCTGGTACCTAGATTTGCCCAACTTGTTCCTTCTTTGTTTTTTAGCCCCAATTCGCCTAATTTTGATTCTTTTTCTCCATATCTCTTTAGATTCAGGTACCCACAACATATACACAAGAATCTAACTCAAAGCAACTCTAATAATCAATCTTAAACTCTTAAGAACTCCTCAATCTCATCCTAAATTCAAGAACGAAAGCAATTCAAGAAATACAACTCAAGAACATCAAATTCTCAATCTTTTTAGGACGAAATTACACTGAATAAACATGTTTGGCACGTGGGTGAATGAACCCAACGCTATGTGAACTCACATACCTCGTCGGGATCACCCCTTAACGAAATCCACAAGCGATTCATAAAGATCTTGATGATTCTTTCATCCTTTCCTCTTTTCTCCTCTTTTTTTCTCTTTCCTCAAAACCCTAACTCTTTCTCCAAAAGCGTAAACTGACTAAGATCATTTTAGACCCCAATTAATTACCCAAAAACGAAATAAAATAATTGTGTAAGGAAAAGACCATAATGCCCCTCTAAATTCCGGATTGGACATTTCCTTATTTGAACAACCCAACTTCCAATGGGCATATCTCCCTCATACGAACTCGGAATCGCACAAACTAGGTGGCGTTGGAAATATTGTTCCAAGATCTTTCATATGATATCTGGAAACACACCCACATCCTGAGCTAAAAGTTATGGTCGTTTGAAGTTGACCAAAAACTCAACTTTAACACACTTAGAATTTTCCAGAATTTTTTTTATACTTTACAAAAATGACTATTTCCTCTTTTTAATTTCTTTCTAGTTCTTTCTAGTTACAGGGTGTTAAAATATCTCCCCCTTGGGAACATTCGTCCTCGAATGAGCTTACTCTTAGTAGGCTAAGGATGTACTATTAATCATTCAGTTCAAACACAGAACAAGCAATTGCAAATACAACATGCAATCTCGATTAAAGAGTACTAAGAAGAGAATTAGTACCTTGGTCTGGAATTTCTCCGGATTTGAAGAGATGTGGATATCTCTTCTTCATATCTTCCTCAGCTTCCAAGTAGCTTCCTCAACAAATTGGTTCCTCCAAAGAACTTTGACTAATGCTACCTTTTTTGTTCTCAACTTGAGAACTTGGCGATCTAGAATCTGAAGTGGAATCTCCTCATAAGATAAGCTACCCTTGATTCCAATATCTTTAGTTGGTATGATCAATGAAGGATTGCCCATACACTTTTCCAACATGGAGATGTGGAACACCGGATGGACTGCTGTTAATTCTTGTGGTAGGTCTAACTCATAAGCTACATTACCAACCCTTTTTGATATTCTATAAGGGCGAATATACTGGGGACTAAGCTTCCCCTTCTTACTAAATCTCATAACACCCTTCATGGGTGAAACTTTCAAGTATACCCAATCATCTACTTCAAACTCTAACTCCATTCTCCTACCATCAGTGTAGGATTTCTGACGACTCTGCGCTGTTTTCAATCTCTCTTGAATAACTTTCACTTTCTCCATAGCTTGATGAACTAAGTGTGATCCTATCAACCCTGTTTCACCAACTTCAAACCATCCAATAGGAGATCTGCATCTTATCCCATAAAGAGCCTCATATGGAGCCATTTGGATGCTAGCATGGTAATTATTGTTGTAAGCAACTCAATGAGAGGTAGGTGATCATCCCAATTACCCTTGAAATCAATCACACAATCCACCTTGATACCTCAAAACACTATCCCCCCCTTGTTCAAAAGCCATCACTTTTTGCTTATGAACACTTGCCTTTAATTCAAGCAATAAAGGATCTTGGTTTTGCTTATCTTTTACTTCTGACACTAATGATGATTCAGCCCCAATCATCACCACTACTCCTCCTTCTATGGAATCCATTAATCGAACTCTCAAGTCTATGCACCTCTGTTGCTAACTCTTTCTTATCTTCCTCAAAATGTGCGGTACTATCCATAAATAACTTGCTCAAGGCACAACAACAACATTAGCCATACATGGGTGATAAAGAATACTCATGCATAATCCTTGAGTAATTCTAACCTCCTCATCTGTCTAAGATTAAGCTTTTTCTTACTAAACACATACTGAAGACTCTTGTGATCGGTGAATACATCCACATGAACACCATCAAGATAATGCCGCCCCATTTTCAAAGCAATTACTGCGGCAGCCAATTCTAGATCATGGGTTGGGTAATTCTTCTCATGAACTTTCAATTGTCTGGAGGCATAAGCTATAACCTTGTCATTCTGCATTAATACACAACCCAAACCAACTCTAGATACATCACAATACACCACAAAACCTTGAGTACCTTCCGGTAAGGTCAAAACTAGGGGAGTAGTCAACCTCTTCTTCAATTCCTGAAAGCTTTTCTCATAAGCTTCAGACCATTGAAACTTAACTGTTTTCTGAGTCACTTGGTCAAAGGAAATGAAATAGATGAGAACCCTTCGACGAACCTTCTATAATATCCAGCCAAACCCAAGAAACTCCTAATATCAGTTGGAGATATGGGTCTAGGCCAATTCTGCACTACCTCTATCTTCTGAGTATCAACTCTAATTCCATCACCAGAAACTATGTGGCCCAACAATGTCACAGACTCAAGCCAAAACTCACATTTAGAGAACGTGGCATATAACTCTTTATCTTTCAAAGTTTGAAAAACTATTCTGAGATGGCTAGCATGATCTTCCTCATTCCTCGAATAGATTAATATGTTATCAATGAACACGGTAATAAACATTCTAAATAAGGCTTGAATACTCTATTCATAAGGTCCATGAATGTTGCAGGCGTATGGTCAAACCAAAGGACATGACCAGAAACTCATAATGACCATAACGGGTCATGAATGCTGTCTTTGGAATACCACATTCCTTTACCCTCAACTGATGGTAGCCTGATCTGAGATCTATCTTCGAGAAACACGAAGCACCCTGAAGCTGATCGAAAAGGTCATCAATTATCAGAAGATGATTCTTATTCTAGATGGTAACCTTGTTCAACTGACGATAATCGGGAACCATCTTTCTTTCTCACAAATGGGACCGGAGCGCCCCAAGGTGAGATACTTGGTCTAATGAAACTTTTCTCTAAAAGATCTTTCAATTACTCTTTAAGCTCTTTCAACTCTGCTGGTGCCATTCTATATAGCGGAATAGATATGGGACGAGTATCTGGAAGAATATCTATACCGAAAACTATTTCTCTCTCAGGAAGGACTCCGGGAAGATCACCAGGAAAGACTTCTGGAAACTCTCTTATTACTGAAACTGACTGAATATGAGGTATCTCAACACTAGAGTCATTGGCTCGGACTAAGTGATAGACACACCCCTTGGAAACTAACTTTCTCGCCTTAAGGTATGAAATAAAATGACTTTTAGGCACTGATAAACTGCTTTTCAACTCTATAACTAGTTCACTGGAAACTGGAACTTGACTACTCGAGTTCTACAATCTATTGATGCATAACAGGCATGAAGCCAGTCCATACCTAGAATGACATCAAAACCTACCATGTCTAACTCAACTAAATCAGCCATGGTACTCTTGTGATTGACGAAAATGGAACAATCACGATAGACTCTTTCTGCTAGAATTGACTCACCATCAGGTGTAGAAACACTGAAGGCTCAAGAAGTTACTTAGGAAAAACTTCAAAATGAAGACTTAGATCATACCAGTGACAACATCTAGCGAATCCTCTTACTCTCGACGACTAGCGATAGCATAAATATGGTTTCCTTCTTCGCCTGCCCTTGAAGTAGCTCATTTAGATGCAGCTCTGTCTAGTGGAGCAACTGAAGATGACTAGGCTCTATTGCCCCCATTACCATTACTCTGCCTGTTCTTAGGACACTCTCTCATAAAATGACCGTTCTGGCCACACTTGAAGCAACCAGTGGAGCCATCACGATACACCCTTGAGTGGCTCCTACCACACATAGCACATGCAGGAATATTAGTACCCCATTGTGACTTACTACCTTGCGAATGCGCAGGTCAAGCTATGAAGTTCTGAGAATTTTGACTATTGTACTCACATTTGTTTCTTGGTGCAGGTGCACTAGCAGATGATGGAGCAGGTCCTCTCTGCTTATGTTGGAAAGAAGACCGGTTCACATTACTCTTTTGCTGCCCAAATTCATTCCCTGATGTCTTAGCCTTTTTATTCTTAAACTCTTCTCTATCCTTCAGCTTGTCCTCCTCAACTCGTTGCACATGGATTATCAGCCTTGCTATACACATGTCACTTATTAGCATAGCTGCCTTACTTTCCTTATTTGACAAACGAGTCAACCCAACAACGAATAAACTTTCCTGCTCCGCATGTTGGCAACCATCTCTTTTCTTTTCTTGGCTCACAGGGAAAGAAACGCCCCATGAAAGCATTCCCAAAATAGTCTAACTCACAATCGGTTACGCGCAAGCACGAGTTAGAAAGAAACTTTTTAGAGATAAAACTCTAACACACAAAATGAGTATGAAAGAAGTGAGGAATTTCCTAAAATGTTGCAGCCTCCTAATTATAGATGTGGCGCGCTTCACATCGATAACTAGGACTCTACAGACACGACTTCATAAACTACCTAAGACTCTTGAACTCTGGGCTCTGATACCAAGTTTGTCACATTTGAGCCTACACCCTGGGCGGGACTGGCACTCGAGAACCATTGCTGGCCCCAAGAGAACCCTTGACCTGACTTACTTACTCAGCCGAAGACTTAACTCATGAAAAAAAAATACTTTTAAAGTAAACTGAACTGCTCAATATACACTTAGAATGTATCAAGATAACATTCACTGGCCAAAAGTGGCAACTCAAGTCTCAACCATTAAAAAAGGAAATAGAAACTCAATAACTAACAACTGACTGTCTATGAAGCCTTTAAACACCTGAGGTAGGTGTCGGGACAAGACCCATGACATCCTAATAAACTAGTAATAAAACAGAAAGCAATAAAAGGGATCTTTCGGAAGCAAGGAGGCTCACCACAAGACTCTGAGTGCTCAACTGGATCAATGATGTGCTGGATGTTGATCCTGGTTACCTGTGTTGACATCATAATAAGATGCAGGCCAAATGGAATCAGTACATTGAATGTACGAGTATGCGTGGGGAATTCTAAAACAAGACATAAGCTTGAAAGGAACTGAAGAACTTACCTGGCTCAACTCAACTCAACATAACTGAACTCATTTCAATATAAAGCAGTTTAAAAACAAGTGCAATATAAAGAAAAGTTGTTTAAAAGATGATGTCAACTCTGTGTGTATGCAAAGATAGATATAACTCTGAAATGTATGTAGAAATACAAATAACTGTGTATATAAAAATACATTTTCTTTTGTGGGAGTTTCCCTAACCGACAACCATCACATAAGAGCTATTGTGATGATACAACATTTTGCCTCATGCTGCCAGGGTCGTCCTATACCTTGCTGAGGGTATAGAACCTGAACTACTAAGTGGATGCACTAGTCTATGCTAAAATGCACTAAGGAATCATTTAAAAAGTATGACCTTTTTCTACCCATGATGGCTACATGGTTTATGGCAGCTCGGAGTTCTCTGAACTCTCCCCCATATCGGTGCTCAATACTACTCTAAAAATATACAAGCTCTTTATGTTTTAAAAACATAACTTCTTTCTGTGGTTTGAGATGATTTCTCAAAACTTTGCTCAAAAGCTTTCTTGGAAATCTCAGTTTCCTCTCTTGCTTAATTGTGAAAGAATTTACTCTTTACTGAAAACTAGCTCAAAGGATCTTTTGGAAATCAAAGTTTCCTTTCTTGATCAAATGTGAAAACATTTACTCTTTAACTGAAAACTAGCTCAAAGGCTCTTTTGGAAATCAAAGTTTCCTTACTAGTTTAAATGTGAAAACATTTTAAACTCTTTGGGAATACATAATTCCCATATAGTTTTGAAGAAATGAACTTCAAACTTTACTCTTTACTCAACTCAAAACTCAAGTCTTAATACAAAGTTAAAACATTTGTAAAAGACTTTTGGAAAACTTTATGAACTCTTGACTTGACTCTTCACTTCTCTTGATTTGACTCTTAACTTTTCTTGAATTGAATTATGGATTCAAGGATTGTGATTTGTCATAGGAAAGATTTCATGATGTTTAGGAATGATTTTAGATAGCAAAACATGAGAAAAGATCAAGAAATCACTGCCTGAAGCTGGTCCGTGACGCTGAGATGTATTTAAATTTTTGGTCACGAAATCAATTTTGAGGCAGAAACAGTCCGTGACTGCTCCTCGACACGAGGAAAATTTTTCAAATCTGAGGAACAGGTCCGCGACGCGGACCTGGTACCCATATTTGCCCGACTTTTTCCTTCTTCATTTTCTAGCCCCAATTCACCTAATTTCGATTTTATTTCTCCATATCTCTTTAAATTCAGGTACCCACAACATATACACAATAATCTAACTCAAAGCAACTCTAATAATCTATCTTAAACTCTCAAGAACTCCTCAATCTCATCCTAAATTCAAGAACGGAAGCAATTCAAGAAATACAACTCAAGAACATCAAATTCTCAATCTTTTTAGGACGAAATTACACTGAATAAAACATGTTTGGTGCGTGGGTGAACGAATCCAATGCTATGTGAATTCACATACCTCGTAGGGATCACCCCTTGACAAAATCCATAAGCCATTCGTGAAGATCTTGACGATTCTTGCTTTCTTTCCTCCTTTCTCCTCTTCTTTCTTTTTTTCCAAAAGCGTAAACAGACTAAGATCATTTTAGACCCCAATTAATTACCCAAAAGCGAAATAAAATAATTGGGTAAGGAAAAGACCATAATGCCCCTCTAAAATCCGGATTGGACATTTCCTTATTTGAACAACCTAACTTCCAATGGGCATATCTCCCTCATACGAACTCGGAATCGCGCAAACTCGGTGGTGTTGGAAAGATTGTTCCAAGATGTTTGCTACGATATCTGGAAACACACCTAAATCATCTTGAGCTAGAAGTTATGGTCATTTGAACTTGACCAAAACCTCAACTTTAACACACTTAATTTTCCAGAATTTTTTTATACTTTACAAAAATGACTATTTCCTCTTTTTAATTTCTTTCTAGTTCTTTCTAGTTATGGGGTGTTACAGGTTTTTAGTAGAACCAAAACCAAACCAAATAGTACTGATTATCAAAATTTAAAACCAAACAAAACCAAATATCTATTTTTTAATCGATTTGATTCAGATTGTGCTTCAGTTTGATTTTTTTAACCATAACCATGAACAAAACCCTACCTAATACCATTTTATAAAATTAGCATATTGGACATACGATCCGTATGTCAACTTTGGAACCTTAAATAATGATATATATAAATATATATATATATTTGATATATGCATTATATATTGTTTGTTGATCATGTATGACCTTATGTGTCCTCTATATGTCAATTCAACAAAATTTCAACAACAATGATCTTTGTACTTCCATCCACAATCCAATATATATGTAACACATCAAAAATTTGAAGTTGAATTGGAAAGGAAAAGTTGCATTTTTGGCACTGAGGCAGTATTCTACGAAAGCCATCTACAGACCGTAGGAAGGCAGTCATAGAATTGGGTTGAGTTTTGAAAAATATCAAGTCTTTGATACTTGACCTACGGAGGACAGGACAGATCATAAGGGGTCTATAGATCGTAGAATGGATCCGTAGAAGTGATCCAGACTTAGTTAAATTTGGACTTGAACTAGGGGTCTACATGTTGGCTCTACGAGTCGTAGAATGGACGATGAACCATAGAATGGTTTTGTGGAAGTTGGTTGGATTTTTAAGTCCCAACAATGGTTCTATGAATATCTACGGACCATAGGTCCAAACTAACAACAATTCGTGAAACTGTGTTCAAGTCAGAATTAGTGAAATTGTGTTCAAGTCAGTGGAGTCAAGATTGATTATTGACATTCCACAAAAGCTCTCCATCAATTTTCGCCTTACCCTAGAGTTGAGAAGTCACAAACTCAACCTCATGATGTTGCACAATGTCCAACTTATGCAGCCTCTCATAACAGTCCAGAATGAACTCAAAAGCATCCTCACTCTTAGAATTATGGTCACAAATAAGAGATTCATTCGTTTAGGAGTTGAATTGATCAAATTAATTCAAAGTCTAAAGGATATGAACAAATAACTCTTTAGGAATTAACAATTTTTATGAAATTTCCTAGATTGTAGCTGATTCAGAAATTGAACTGAAGGAATAATTGAAGTGCTACAACTAACTTCTAAATAAAATACTCCCAAAACTCCTTTTTTAGAGAAATTATACCTCTTTAGCCACAAAATATTTAATTCATCGATTAATCACATTTGTGAATTTTCTAAGCCGCTTAACACCTTATTTAGGAAATAACCAGAACCTTTGTTCACTAATTTTCAAACATAAAGGTTAATTTAATAACTTTCAAAAATGATTTTCTAATTTTTCAAAAATAATCTTCACAAATAGCGAAGTTATGAGACCTTTTTAACCAAGAATAAAATCAGATGGTAACAAATGAAATTATAAGAAAATTGGATCAACTAGACCTAATGAAGTGTGCTTAAAAGAAACTTAAATAACTTGCTCTAGCTTATGCTAAGGAGAAAATAAAAGAGGATAATAAACATCATTGTTTCATCTGATCTTTGGAAAGAAGAAAGAGATGTAACAAGTAAAAAAGATCCAAATAAAGTAAAAACATAATACATGCCCTTTTATAAAAATCTCATATTTCATGAATAAGTTACCAAAACTCAAATGTGAAAAAAGGAATCTAGATAACATATTAAAGTTAACAAGAATCATTATATAAGGTAGTGGTGTCAAAAATGAGCTCAACAATAGGTACTTCGCCTAATTCGCCCGTAGTTTTAAGGGTTGAGCTCAAGATAATTTGAATCGGGTTCAATCTCAACCCATTCAAGCCTTAACCCATTTTAATAGAATCCTCAATTGAGCTAAATTTAATCTCCAATTTAACCCGTTTTAGGACTCTTAATTTGCATTGAGGTAATGTATGTTCCAATAATGAAGGTATGAATATTAAATCATTTTGATCATATTAAAAAAATGGTCATATTCTAGAGAGCTTCTCTCTAAAAAGTTTCTCCAATTTCACAACTTCTTTGTTCTTGCTTATCAATCTTCATCTCTAATCGAAGTTGTTGTGATCTCAGCGGCCAGGTTAATCCGTTGAAATTGTCAATCTTTACCTTGGCTTATATTCCTTAATCGGGTAAGTTCCTCTTGAATCACCCGATTGATTGCATCATTTTTGTGCTCTGTAAGCAAGTCTCTAGTCAAATTATGATTGGTACAATGTATGCACCGCCGGTGGGTGGACAATTTCGACCAACTGGAGATATTCCCTGCCCTAACAATGACCAATTTTCTTATGCAGATGTTATTTCTATGGCCTCAAAGAAGACGAGGCTTCAAGTTAAGCCTCAGGAAATATATAAAGGAAAATCAATTGCTTTCTTTACTCCACAAGAAGAGGAGGAATCAGCCAAAGATTGCAGATTTACTATAGTCGAGAAGTTCTCACATGGCAAACCAGTTATCGATGATATAAGGCGAGACTTCTCAGTTAGATTTCCTTTTAAAGGTACGGTTAAGATTGGCCATTACAATTCTAAACACATTTTGTTGGATCTTAAGACTACTTGAACATATACTCAAGAAGAAGTACTCCCTCCGTTTCACAAAGAATGGTCTAGTTTGATTTGGTACAGAGTTTAAGAAAACAAAGAAGACTTTTGAATCTTGTAGTCCTAAATTAAAGTTATGTCAAATGTACAAAATTGCCTTTTAATCTTGTGGCCTTAAACATGCCACGTGGAAAGCTGAAATTAAAATGTTATCAAAAAAAGAAAG
The DNA here is from genome assembly GCF_900185275.1 of Solanum verrucosum. Lineage (NCBI taxonomy): Eukaryota > Viridiplantae > Streptophyta > Magnoliopsida > Solanales > Solanaceae > Solanum > Solanum verrucosum. The sequence goes on along the minus strand of NW_026020477.1, from coordinate 5,620,711 downwards.
AGGTCATTCTTTTTGAAACTGACTAAAAAGGAAAGGAGGTCATTCTTTTTGAAACGGAGAGAGTATCTAGTTTCTAGGATGTCTAATAAGGATGGTTACTTAGACCATAGATTTTAATCTGGAAGAGGAAACGTCATTAGCACCGATATGAATTACTTTGCCATGCCTCAAATGACATTATTTTAATTGGGATGCTTTGCTGCCGATTACATCCATCATTGGTACTCTTCTAAAGATCGACAAAGCCACAAATGCTAAAACTAGACCAAATTCTACTAAAGTAATGGTAGAGATTGATTTGGCTGTACAAATGAGGAAGTCTATTTGGGTTGGAATTAAAGAGGAAGATGGTAAAGAAATATGAGGCTTTTGGAAGGAGATTGAATACAATGTTGTTCGAGATTATTGTTTTTCTTGCAAACATCAAGGTCATATTGAAGATGTATGCTTAGCATATGGGAAGAAAGATCCTACCAAGAGAGTTGGCATTAATGCTACCGAAAATATTGCTTCTTCTTGCAATACTCGTAATGGCGAATTCAATTATCATAAGGAGGGGGATAAGGTAATTCATGATGATGTTGCTATTGTCGGTAATCTTAAACAGAAAAATATGATTGGTGTTAACAATTCCAAGCATGCTGAAATTTTGTTGACAAAAGATGTTGTATTGTCCACTACGGCTGGAAAATCAAAGCAGAAGCAGGTGGATCAATTTGATAAAAATCTTAAGCAGCATGAAAATCAACAAAATTTCTTCTATCATAAGAACTTTAAGTACAATAATTTTTTGACTAGACAAAGAATTCAACAAGGCATTAAGGCTAAGTTGAACAAGAAAAATGTGATGAAGTGGGCTGCAAGACCACCTAAGGACAACAATCTACAATAGAAATTGTCACAGGCTAAAGATGTTATTCATGATTTCTTACGAAGTTCTAATGTTATAGATGTGGATACTGGTATCATTGATGGTGGTAAAGAGCTTGAGTTGGAAGTTGGTAAAGTGCAATTTGAAGTTCATCTTCCAGCAGTTAAGCCTATTACAACTTCCAATTCCTTTAAGCATCTTGAAGAGTTTGACAAAGATATGGAGGTATGTTATTCCGAGGGTATGAAAAAATCTAGCAGTGCTACCAACATTGCTTTTTCTAGCAATACTTCTAGTACAACTATTATTAATACACGTCAAACTGTCACTTTGAAAGATGATGCTAAAATTTATAAACAAGACAAACTAACTAAGCCTGACAAGGATTTTGCTAGAAAGTTGCAAACCAAATCTCCATATGTGCTCGATAATTGCTGTCCCATTTTATCTGGGAAGCCACCAAATAATGTTCACAATGAAGCTCAAGGTATTAACCTTGAAGTCCAATTATGGAGTCCTAATTCGTTAGTTGATGTGCCACTTCAAGTTATAACCCCGACTGATGAGAATTCTACTGGGAATCAGGCCAACAATGAAGACAACAGTGAAGATGGAGAGGATGAATATGATTCTGATTATGGTGTAGAACAGGAAAGCAACGCAGAGGAGGGCTCTGATGAAGAATTTGAAGAATGTGACTCTTCTGATGAGGACGCTCTTATTGATGCTTTTGCTCCCAAAACTTCATGGAAAGGTGAAAAGGTCTCAAATTCACATGGTGTAATGCTAGGGAAATAAGCGAAATAATATGTAAAAGGATGGACAGAACATTTACTAACCAGCACTGGACTGATAGTTTCTCCATTATTGATATTGAACACTTAGCAAGCATAGGATCTGACCACACTCATATGATTGTGAAATACTCTACATCAGAACATCCAAAAATCAAGTATTTCAAAATTTTAAATTCATGGATTGACCAACCTAATTTTAAAGACGTGGTACAAGAAGCTTGGAATGAAGACGTGGATGGTAATAGTGTGAGAAGATTACATCTCAAAATAAAAAATATGAGTCGCAAACTTAGCCTCTGGTCTAGAGAGCATATTGGTAATGTTTTTGATAAGGTCAGAGAATGGGAAGCTAAGATGCTGGATCTTGAAACTGACTACATTGAGAATGATAATGATGATTTGAGGCCTCAAATTCGTAAAACTCAAGCTGAACATACTAGGTGGTTGAAATGTGAGCAATCCATTCTCAGACAAAGAGCAAATATCATATGGTTAGAGGATGGATACTACTGTTCATAGAATCCAATCAGAAAATGGTCAATGGATAATAGGGGACGATCAGATTGGTAAAGAGGCTGTAGATTATTTTAGTAAAATATTCTTTGATGATCAAGAAATTGAACTGCACCACTTAGATTGTATTGATCAGAGAGTTCATCGAGATGACAACAATATGTTGGAGACTATTCCTAATGAAGCTGAAATCAAGGAAGTTGTCTTTGGTCTCAATCTTGATAGTACTCTAGGGCCTGATGGTTTTGGAGGCGCTTTCTATCAAAGTTGTTGGGACATCATTAGAAGTAATCTAATAGATGTGATAGAACAATTTTTTGGAGGGACATGCTTGACTAAATTTTATATCAGTTCTTGTCTTATTATCTTGCCTAAAACGGACAATCCTAGCTCTTTTAACGATATAAGACATATTAGTCTTAGTAATTGTTCTAACAACATTATCTCTAAAATCCTTAGTTATAGACTTAATAATATTCTTCCTCATATTATTTCTGAGAATCAAAGTGGTTTTCTAAAAGGTAGATCTTTCACTGAAAATGTTTTACTTGCACAAGAGGTTATTCATGATATTAGAAAGAATAATTATGGTCGTTATACTGTCCTTAAGTTGGATATGGCTAAGGCTAATGATTGGGCAAATTGGAATTTTCTACTTCATGCTCTTAAGAAATTTGGCTTTTCTGATAAATGGGTTGATATGATTAGAAGATTAATTTCTAATGTCTGGTATTTTGTTATTATTAATGGTGTGAGAAGAGGCTTCTATCACTCTACTAAGGGGCTTAAACAAGGTGATCCTCTATCACCTTCTTTATTTATTTTAGGAGCCGAAGTGTTAACTATAATGCTTAATCAGTTGCGTCACATTCATCCATATAGAGGTTTTAGTTTACCCTATAATAGCCCATACATTACTCACCTTGCATATGCAGATAATGTGTTTATTTTTACCTCTGGTGATAAGGAATCACTGGAATTAGTTATGTATCAACTACAAAATTATCAAAAATGCTCTGAACAAAGGATCAATATCAACAAGAGTTGCTTCCTAGTTGAACCCAAGGCGGTCAACAATGTCATTCAGAGAATTAAAGAGGTAACTGGCTACAAACATTCTAATTTTCCGCTCACTTACTTGGTTTGTCTGTTATATGTAGGGAAACAGAAAATTGCTTTCTATAGTGGCATGGTATCCAAATTGGTGAAAAGGACTACTGGATGGCAAGGTAAACTTGTTTCTATTGGGGGAAAATCTACTCTTATCAGACATGTATTACAATCTCAACCTATTTATATTTTGTCTGCATTGAAACCTCCGAAGACGGTTTTATCACAACTTGAAAGTTACATGGCTAATTTCTTTTAGGGCTCTAAGGAGGGCAAAAATAAATATCATTGGAGTTCTTGGGACAAATTGTGTTTTCCAAAAGAGGAAGGTGGTCTAGGCTTTAGAAGTATTTTTGATGTTAGTAAAAATGTTTAACTATGCAAAGATGGTGGAGGCTTAGAACCTGCAATTCTCTGTGGGGTACCTTTATTTTAGCTAAATATTGTTCTACTCATCCTGTTGCCTCTATTATTCAACATACCCATTCCCTTGCTTGGAAACAATTGGTCAATATTAGAGATCATGTGGAAGGTCGATCTGAAAATTAATAATGGTAATAGTAATTGTTGGTGGGATAGTTTTTGTGAAATGGGTGTTGTAGCTCATATTATTCATAGAAATGATTTTAATTATGCCGAACTTGTTAGTAATTTTACTACTAATGGAATTTGGGAGATTGATCGGTTACGACTTCCTGAATTCCTTGTTGAACACATCAAGACCCTTGTCATTGGTAATAAAAACTTAATTGATACTCCTATTTGAACACCTAACAATAATGGTATTTTCTCTACTGCATCTGCCTAGAAACATATTAGACAGAAAAAATGAGATTTCTTATTTCTTAAAGAAGATTTGGCATAAAGACTTACCTTTTAAAATGTCTTTCTTAATGTGGAGATTTTTGAAAAGTAAGTTACCTTTTAATGATACTATTGCGGCTAGATTTGGGATAGACTATGATGCCAGGTGTTTTTGTTGCCCTATTGACCAAAGTGATACTATGCACCACACTTTCATTGGGGGGAATTGCAGAACATATTTGGAATTTTTTTGGAAATTCTGTTGGAATTTCTTGGGAGGATGTACCTATCAAGTATATGCTCAAAAAATGGTGGGCTATCAAACCAAAAAACTCACTCCATCAGACTATTTTACAAATTACTCCTGTCGTAATTTGTTGGGAGATATGGAAAGTGAGATGTTCTGTAATTTATGGAGGAAATAATTGTTATACAAAGAGGATCCAATATCATATTTTATCTCATCTAAAATGGGTAGTGTCCAGGGAAAAGACTAATACAAAATGGAGCTTTATGTGGGGAGTTATCTATCAACAGATTATTGGCCTTATTCCCTAAATTGAATGTACTGTGGTTAAATGGCTTAAGCCCCCGGAAAATTTGGTGAAGATTAATACTGATGGAAGCGGGGATGCCATTGGTAGAGCTGGAACTGGAGGGATTTGTAGAGATCATAGAGGTAAAATTATCATGGCCTTTGCTCGAAGTATTGGTAGGGTTACTAGCAATATGGTTGAAGCCAAGGCTGCTCTAAATGGCCTGAATGGTGTTCTCAAAATGGGCATCGCAATGTAATCTTGGAATGTGATTCAAAGATAGTTATTGAGATGATCAAAGTTAACTACAATATCCCTTGGCAAATGAAGAATATCATTACTCGTACTCAAAATATTTCAAGTACTATTACTTGTGAGGTTAGACATTATTACAGGGAGGCCAACCAAGTTGCAGATGCCTTGGCAAAATGGAGTATTACAAATGAGAAGTTGTTTATTTTTGCACAGGCTCACCTACCATCGATAGCCATCGGACCTTACAAACTTTATCTCATACAAATGGAGTCCCTAAGGCATAAGCAGAGGAGGAATTATTTTGTATAAAACTGATCCAGTTGAGATGTTATAGCTAATTTTGTCTATTACGCTGGACTTGTAAATTTGTGCAAAACTTGTATAATTTTTGTCAGAATCTTAGTTTTTGCGAAGAAACTACTGTAACAATGGGTCGAGCTTAAGCTCTCCTTAGCTTTGTAATTTTATTCATCAATATAGAGGTCTCACCACCATATGGTGATAATTTTTTTAAAACAAATAAAAAAATAATGAAGCTATGAATTACTCTCTATTTTATATCTTTTAAGATTTATCTATCAATTTATCACTTCTTTTTATTAATTTTCATGATTTTAAATTCAAATTGTGGTTATAAAACTTAAATAACAACATATTAAAATTATTGAGATTAAGCGGATCAAATTGGGCGGGTCAAGACCCAATCCGTTTTAAGCCCATTTGAGCCCAAAGTAAATTTGGGCGGGTCAAAACTCAACACAATTTCTATTTCAACCCATTTTAATATCTTCAATTTCAACTAAACCCGTCAATTTGATACCCCTAATATAAAGTAAAAATAAAATATCATATATTTACATAGCATAATCTTTATATTTAGTTACTTATTCATATTTCATGAATAAATTGCCAAAAGCAAAAAGTAAAAAAAGGAATTTAGATAACATATTAAGTTAGGGCCTGTTTGGAATTGTTGTTCGGGGGCTAGAATTACTTATTTTGAGAAAAAACCACTTTTATTGAAAAAGTAAATATTTGGTAGATCAGTAAAATTGCTTTTAAATTCAAGCAGAAGCATTTCTCTTGTTGGGTAGAAGCTAAAAAATTGTATTTCTTAAAAAAAGCAGAAGCGGAAACAACGAATTATTTTTCTCAAGACTAAAATATATTTTCCATATATACATATTTACCAATATATCTCTTATTAATTAATTAGCATATTTCATTTGTTTGGTTTAATTTCATTTAAGAATTTTATTTTTTATTTAATAAATTTATAATTTATTTTACGTTTACATATTATTATTTTATATATTATATATTATTTTACGTATTATTTTGTAGAATTGGAAAAAAGCTAATAACAATATCTTTGCAAGATTACAAAAAAGGAAGAAAAATAACAATTAAAGATTTTAGCCTCCCAAAAAAGGTATAATATTGATTGAAAATTTAAATATGTACATTTTAATTTAATAAAAATAAAATTTTAATTAATTTTCTTATAATAGATATTTAAAATAGTTTCTATGTATCAAATAATCTTAATAATAAAAGTACATTAATAGTTATCGTTTTTTTGTAATTTGACTCTTTAAAATACCTTTCTTTTTAAAATCAATCAAACACAATTAGCTTATGAAAAACACTTTTCAAATAAATTAGTCAAACACAATTTAAAAATTCTATTTCTTAAAAAAAGCAGAAGCAGAAACAAAAAAATATTTTTCTCATGACTAAAATATATTTTCCATATATTTATATTTACCAATATATCTCTTATTAATCATTAGCATATTTCATTTGCTTGGTTTAATTTCATTTAAGAATTTTATTTTTATTAAATAAATTTATAATTTATTTTACATTTACGTATTATTATTGTATATATTATATATTATTTTCCGTATTTTTTTGTAGAATTGGAAAGAGGTAATAACAATATCTTTGCAAGATTACAAAAAAGGAAAAAAATAACAATTAAAGATTTTAGCCTCCCAAAAAAGGTATAATATTGATTGAAAATTTAAATATTACATTTTAATTTAATAAAAATAAAAATTTGATTAATTTTCTTATAATAGATATTTAAAATATTTTATATGTATCAAATAATCTTAATAATAAAAGTACATTAATAGTTATCTTCTTTTTTTTTGTAATTTGACTCTCAAAAATACATTTTTTTTTTAAAAAATCAATCAAATACAATTTGCTTACGAAAAACACTTTTCAAATAAATTAGTCAAACACAAATTATTATTTTTTCAAAAACACTTTTCTAAAAGCCATTTTAAAAAAGTGATTCAAAGAATAAGGTATTTTTAACAGCAATATCAAATAGACTCTTGATTAGAACCACTATATAAAGTAAATACAATATACCATATATTAGCATAGCATAATTTTGTCCCATTTTAGGTAAATTCTTTAATAGTGTATATGTTGCTACCTTTTTTGAGTGTATAATTACATGTTCACTTGAAGTTTTATTACAGAAGAAAATATCCATACACTTGCTTCAAACCTGTAATGGCAAAGACTAAATTGATTTTTCTTGTTATGTTTTGCTTAATTTTATGTGATTTCAGCCAAATGGTGAAATCTTTGGAGGTTGAAAAACATAATTATTCATATGATAAGATGGAGAAGTTTGAATGTCAAACTGGTGAAGATTGTGTGGCCTATTGTAGAGATCATTTTAATTATGAAAGTTGTGGATGTGATGTGAGCAAACTTTGTTGTTGCATTGCTTCCCTACCACGCCCTAATACTTATGTATAATTCATATTGAATTAATGATTCTTATTTATGATAAGAAAGAATGCTTACATAAGATCTGGTAATTTCAAGATCTAGTGTTTTTGTATTTTACTTTAATTATTTCTTATCATATAGATACAACATAATTTCTTATCATTTATCCATTTATCATATATAATTCAACTAGCTTCATCACTTTATTTCAACTCTTATTCATCACTTAAAATTCTATTAATTACAAACATCTTTCCAAATTACTCTTATGCAATTTCAAATAATACTAATTGAGAAAGCACAAGTAATAAAATGATATTTTAATGAAGAATTGACATTATTTATACATGTTAATCATGAAGTATCTGTTTTAACTAAAATATATATTTAGAAGCAATAATTATTTTGAGAAAGACATATTTTGGCCTAGCTAAAAATCACTAAAGTTAAGGACAAAATTTTTGAAAACAGCAGAATATAATGTAGAACATATATAATATGTTTCTTATAAAATAGGAGAATTTGTGTGTCAAACAAATGTGTCAACATACTAAAACGAGCAAACATAAAAGGAAAAGATGATAATTCATTATTTAAACTTGATGTTTCTTTTACTTTGTTTTTACCATAATAAAGGCCAACTTGACAATAACACTTACTCTTTGCCTAGGTTTATGTTAGTTGACTCTATACTTAATATATTATTATTATTATTATCTCCAATCGTAGCTAATCTCATCCTCACCATATGTAAGAGGATAAAACATGGAGTTTAGAAAACTCAAGAGATAATTGATTACGCACAATGATGAATAAAAAAAATGAATTTTCCTAAAATTCTCATAGCCTCCAAAGATAGATACATATGTCACCATATTAATTTGTGAGACTAAATTAGACAGTTTTTGTTAATCGTGAGACTGATGAACCTAATACTATGATATCAAATTATCCCGACTTATACTAATATGATATACAATGCATTACAAATTTCAAATACCACAATAATAAGAGGCAACACAACAGATACTAATATGATATACAATGCATTACAATGGCCAATATTTCCACCGATATATACCGTTCAAAAATAGTATGCTATGAAGTGAGACCTATTGAGGTTGTCATGTTTGCTTAATTTTATGTGATTTCAACCAAATGTTGAGATCTTTGGAGGTTGAGAAACATAATAATATGTATATTTATATATATATAAAGCTGGATAATAAAAATTCGATGTGGCACCTTTCTTTGGCTAGAATTGCCATTTTTTTAAATCAATTTTTTGGATTTTTTCCCTTAATTTGTTCTTTAAAAAATAATAATCAGAAAATAGGTACACATAACTTTTCTCTTTCTTCATTATTACTACATATTTATAACTTCCTAAGATTTCTCTTTCTCCTACTTTTATCTTTCGTTTTTATTCAAAATAATTATGCTTTTAAAAATTTCAGAAAATAACTACACTTACATTTTCTCTTTCTTCATTAATATTATACTATTTATGTCTTTCCAAGATTCCTTCTTTTGCCTTCTTTATTTAATTTAACACATTTATAAATATAATTGTAACTAAAATATTACAAATGTAATTGTTATTTATAAATATATAGATAAATAAATAAAATCAGATATAAGCAAAGTTATTTTTATCTCTCTTTTTTCTCCTTTTTTGATTTTGATTTTTTATTTTTACAATTAATTAATTTAAAAAAGTCATCTTTATAACTCACACCTCTACATATTTATAAATGATAGTCTTAATTATATTAATAAAATACTCATAACTATCTAATATTCCATATTTATAACTTTCATCATTTAATTTTGCGTATGTTAAAAGATGGGAGTTATTTTATTTTTTATAATTTAAAAAAATAGTTATTCAATTCAATCAACTTTTCACCTCCCTCCACAATTGCCTTCTTTATTAGAGATTTTAATATATATTCATTCACCATCAATTTTTATAATTCTTCATTAATTTTATTAATGTGGAGTAATAATATATTAAAAGATGGGAGATGAAAGGACAAAAATTAACTTTTGTAGGGCCCATTTGAGGGTGGGCTCCAACAAAATTTTCTCCATCCCAGGGCTCGAATCCGAGACCTTTGATTAAGGGTGAAACACTCTCATCAGTGCACCGCAACCCATGTTGATCCTTGTCCATCTTCTGCAAGGCTCTCCTAGTCAAGCTGATAGTACGATTGGGGATCACCACTCGGATTCATATTTTTATTTGTACCTTAAATAAGTTATCATGTGGCACAAGCAATTCATGCTCACAAAGGTCTTAGACAGTTTGTGTTAAAATTGTAGATGTTAAACGATGCAAATGGATTAAAATAGAAATTGAATTGGGTCATAAGATTCGTCTAAATTTACTTTGAGCTCAAACGGGCTAAAAATTAGGTTTGGTCATCACCCGCCCAATTTGACCTGATTAATCTCAATAATTTTAATATATTGTTATTTATGTTAGTTTCAATAAAATAGATAGTAATTCATACCTTCATTATGGAACATACATTACAACAATGCAGATAAAGGATCTTAAAACGGATTGAAATTAAAGATTAGATTTGAGTCAATTGAATTTTTTTTTAAATGGATTGAGATTGATCCAATTCAAATTATTTTGATATCAACGCATAAAATCCCGAACAAAATATTTATAATTTTTGGCTCATTTTAACACTTCTAACTATGACTAGTTAATGATCATACATAAGAATATAACTATTAAAAATAGGAAAAGAAGGCATGTGGCAATAACTCTGACTCTAATTGATCATAAATCCATCGACAACCTTAGTTTTTCACGAAATTATTTTTAAAAATATTGATAATAATCAGGAGTTTTGATTGGATTACACAAAAAAATCCAACAAAAAAGGAGATCACAGATTATTAATCTTAAAATATTCTTCAGCAACACATAAATGCTTTGAGAATTTGTCACACCTAGCGTCCATAAGTCTTTCGAATAGCTTTTCAAAGTACCGTAAAAGATTTCACATGTGTCATTAGTCATATATAAATAGATAATTCACGATTATTCAGTCAACAATAACATAGTGTGGGAGTATCTATTCCCCTAAGGTATTCACTCACATAAATATATCATTAACTAAGTATTTTGGATTCTGCTCTTTTGGTATCGCACCTATGTTGATATAAACATAGGTGTAAATGTGCGTGTAGATATGGAATTTGTACAGAATCAGGTCAACTAATTTTTAGTACTTTGACCAAAATCAACGGAGAAATGCACGACAAATACAATGATTTTTGTTATCAAAATAAAAACTAAGGTGAAATTGAATAAAATGAAATACTTGTATGTAATTTTTTTTTTTTATGTATGTTCCTTTCCTAATATCTCTGATTCTCTTCTTGATCAATATTTTCTCCTGAGAAATATACTTTGTTAGTTTTCCACTTAATGTCTCATAATTTAAACATATAACTCTATTTTTAGATATTTAAATTATTTTTAGTTGAATCCCCACGCTCGTATCCATTCCTGGATATATACCCCCAAATTTTAAAATTTAAATCATGAAAGATCCAACCTCTTGATTCACACACGTATTAAATATCTGCAAGAAGATCATTTTAGGCCACTAACATTGATCCTTTAGAATATTGTAAAAAAATAAGCTAACTTAATTCTCATATTTAAACGGCCAGCACCAAAGTTTAGAACTTTGATAAAATTCCATGAATTCCCACCCTTTTTAAAACAAAAATTAGGCAAAGCTCTAGGTTGTTTTCTCTCTCAAAATAAAAGTCAGTCAAAATGAAGTGAAATGGTAAATCTGACTAAAACATTTTTTTTTGTTTTTCTGCAGTTTTAGACCTACGACTAGGGGTGTTCGTGGTTCAGTTATTGATTAAAATCAAAACCAAATCAATCTAGTCAATTTTTAAAATTTTTAAAACCAAACCAAACCAAACGAAAAAAATAACAGTCGGTTTGGTTATTGTCGGTTTGATTCAATTATTCTGGTTTATTTGGTTGGAAAGTAATAGTTTTTTGAGGACATACGTATCTTGATAGACACAAACACCTAGTACATGAACAATCCATAGTAAAGTTATTGTCAGTTCAATTAAACAATTAAACAATACTAGAGTTATCATTACACGAACAAAGTGATTCAATTAAGAGAAAGTGATGCAACTATTTTATGTGAAGTAGGGTAGGTAAAGACTTTGATGAATTTTGATGGACTTAAACTTAGGATTGTTATAGTTTAGCTAAAGTGTTGGGCTTGAGAAAATGGTAAAGTTAAAGACTAAAGTTAATTAAAATTTAAGAAAATATTTATATTTTATTTATGAATAATATATAAATAATTATAAAATTTATATATCTAATTTATCGGTTCGATCTGGTTATTTTTGCGGTTGTTTTTTAGTAAAACCAAAATCAAACCAAATAGTACTATAATCAAAATTTAAAACCAAATCTAACCAAACAAAACCAAATATCGATTTTTTAATCGATTTGGTTCAGATTGTGCCTCGATTTAATTTTTTGAACCATAACCATGAACAACTCTACCTACTACCATTTTATAAAATTAGCATATTGGACATACGATCCGTATGTCAACTTTGGAACCTTAAATAATTGATATATAATTTGATATATGCATGATATATTGTTTGTAGATCATGTACGACCTTATGTGGCCTCTGTATGCCAATTCAACCAAATTTCAACAACAATGATCTTTGTACTTCCATCCACAATCCAATATATATGTAACACGTCGAAAATTGGAAGTTGAATTGGAAAGAAAAAGTTGTATTTTTGGCACTGAGGCAGTACTCTACGAAAGCCATCTACGGACCGTAGGAAGTCCTACGGGCTGTAGGAAGGCATTCGTAGAATTGAGTTGAGTTTTGGAAAATATCAAGTCTTTGATGTTTGACCTACGGAGGACAGGATAGATCATAAGGGGTTCTACAAACCATAGAAAGAATCCGTAGAAGTGATCCAGACTTAGTTAAATTTGGACTTGAACTAGGGGTCTACATGTTGGCTTTACGAGTCGTAGAATGGATGATGAACCATAGAATGGTTTTGTGGAAGTTGGTTGGATTTTTAAGTCCCAGCAACGGTTCTACGGTTGACCTGGATGACCTGTAGAAAGACCTATGGACCATAGGTCCAAACTGTAGACCTTGCTCGACAGTTTTAGTTAAGGGTGTTTTGATCTTTTCCTACTCAATTGATCCCTAAACTATGTCGTTTTGACCCTATAACTACCCCTATTATCGTTTTTACTCATTAGATTAAGCTTAAATCCATCCCTCATAATATGATGAGCTGAATATATCTACTGACCGAAGCCCTTGGAATATGAACTGTTATAATTCCCCACATTCCTGGGATTCTTAGCCAATGTCTTGACCTGTCCAACCTATTGAACTCCCTCTACCTTCTTCACAAAATCACTCACCTCATTGAATCTCCTACCCGCGAAGGTCATTTGCACAAACAAAAAGAACTTGCAACTCAGAATTCAAACCTTTGATAGACAAATGAATCCTCTCCTCCTCCAAACTTACCAACTGTGTAGCATAACGGTACAAGACATAAAACTTAGCCTCATAAGTAGTCACAACCATGTTGCCCTACTCAAGAGCCATAAGCTCATCCTTCTTCTTATATCTCAAGATGCGACACACAAATATCCCTAAGAACAATGCGTGAAATTATGTTCAAGTCAGTGGAATCAAGATTGATTATCGACATTCCGCAAAAGCTCTCCATCACTTTTTGCCTTACCCTAAAGTGGAGAAGTCACAAACTCAACCCCATGATGTTGCACAATGTCCAACTTATGCAGCCTCTCATAACAGTCTAGAATGAACTCAGAATTATAGTCAGAACGCTCTCAGAATTATAGTCACAAATAAGAGATTCATTAGTTTAGGAGTTGAATTGATCAAATTAATTTAAAGTCTAAAGGATATGAACAAATAACTCTTTAGGAATTAACAATTTTTATGAAATTTCCTACACCGTAGCTAATTCACAAGTTGAACTGAAGGAATAATTGAAGTGCTACAACTAACTTCTAAATAAAATACTCCCAAAACTCCTTTTTTAGACAAATTATACCTCTTTAGCCACAACATATTTAATTCATCGATTAATCATATTTACGAATTTTCTGAGCTGCTTAACACCTTCTTTTGGAAATAACCATAACCCTTGTTCACTAATTTTCAAACATAAGGTTAATTTAATACCTTTCAAAAATGATTTTCTAATTTTTCAAAAATAATCTTCACAAATAGCAGAGTTATGAGACCTTTTTAACCAAGAATAAAATCAGATGGTAAAAAATGAAATTATAAGAAAATTGGATCAACTAGACCTAATGAAATGTGCTTAAAAGAAACTTAAATAACTTGTTCCTGCTTCTGCTAAGGAGAAAATAAAAGAGGATAATAAACATCATTGTTTCATCTGATCTTTGGAAAGAAGAAAGAGATGTAACAAGTAAAAAATATCCAAATAAAGTAAAACCATAATACATGCCCTTTAGAAAAATCTCATATTTCATGAATAAGTTACCAAAACTGAAATGTGAAAAAAGAATCTAGATAACATATTAAAGTTAACTGGAATCATTATATAAAGTAGTGGTGTCAAAAATGAGCCCAACTATAGGTAATTCGCCTAATCCGCCCGTAGATTTAAGGGTTGGGCTCAAGATAATTTGAATTGGGTTCAATCTCAAGTCATTCAAGCCTTAGCCCATTTTAAGAGAATCCTCAATTGAGCCCAATTTAATCTCCAATTTAACCAGTTTTAAAATTCTTAATTTGCATTGATGTATTATAACATCTCGCAACTAGAAAGAACTAGAAGGATGTTTAAAATCTGGAAGTAGTTACTTTTGGGAATAATTTAAAATTCTGGAAAATTTGGTAAAGGTGTTTAGGTGAGTTTTTGGTCAACTTCAAACGGCCATAATTTCTAGCTCAGGATGAGTTAGGTGTGATTCCAGATATGTTTGGAAATCCCCTAGAATGATCTTTGCAACACCGCTTAGTTTGCGCGATTCTGAGTTAGTATGAGTAAGTTATCCCCTTCGGAAGTTGAACTGTTCGAATAAGGAAAGTCCAATCCGGATTTTAGAAGGGTAGTTTGGTATTTTCCTTACCCAACTTAATTAATTTGTTTTTAGCAGTTTAGTTGGGTAAAGTCAAATTTTAGTCAGTTTTAGAAAAGTGAATTTCACGCTAAGGCATGGAGAAAAGAGAAAGGAGATGGGGAACCAAGAACGTTCAAGATTCCTTCAAGATTCGTCGAGATTGGCTTGAGGATTTCATCGGGGGTGATCCCTACAAGGTATGTGAGATCACATAGTGTAGGGTTAATTCGCCCACGCGCCAATCATGATTTATTTCAGTGAATTTAAGTTCTTGAAAGATTAGAAATTGAGTTCTTGAATGGGTTTGTTGAAGTTTCATTAGATTCTTATTTAGTTGAATTCGTTCAGGAGTTGTTTGATCCTAATCTGTGATTTTAGGTTCGATTTTGAGTAGAATCTGATGTACTTTGAACATTTAATCGATTCTAAGTGTTGGGTAAAAGAACCCATGGAGTTTAAAGGGTTTAGAGCCAAAAAATGAAGAAGAAGATTTTGTCAGACGAAATCCAGCACTTCCTCCGTGTCGCGGAGCCGGTTCCCAGATTTGGGAATTTCTGTTTCGCATCATGGAGCTGTCATGGAGCGTTCTTCCTCAAAAGACGTTTTTGAAACCAAAAATTAAATTTGTCTCCGCGTCACAGAGCTGTCACGGAGCGTTTCGCCTAAAACGTCATTTTCGAAACTAAATTTTAAAAGCTTCTCCGCGTCGCGGACCCACCCTCAAATATTGATTTTGGGTCTTTTCTCATGTTTAGTTATCTAAAATCATTCCTAAACATCATGAGATCTTTCCAATCACGAATCACAATCCTTGAATCCATAATTCAAGGACCAGTTAGGAGTCAAGTCAAGAGCAGTTAAGATCAAAGTCAAGAGAAGTCAAGTGTCAAGTTAAGAGAAGTTCATAAGGTTTTCCAAAAGCCTTTAGCCAACATTTTAACTTTGCTTTAAGACCTAAGTTTTGAGTTCAGTAAAGAATAAAGTTGATTTTCATTTCTTCAAAAGTATATGGGGACTAAGTATTCCCAAAGTGATTTAAAATGTTTTCACATTTAAATAAGAACGGAAACTGAGATTTCCAAAGGGCCTTCGAGCTAGTTTTCAGAAAAGACTAATCGCTTTCTAAATGAAGCAAGATGGGAAACTTTGATTTCCAAGATAGCCTTTGAGCTAAGTTTTTGAGCACTAATCTCAAGTCACAGAAAGAAGTATGTTTTTAAAACATAAAGAACTAGTATATTTTAGGAGTAGTATTGAGCACTAATATGGGGGAGAGTTTAGACAACTCACAACCCCCATAAACCATGTAGCCATCATGGATAGAAAATGGTCATACTTTTTAGATGAATCTTTTTCGCATAGACTAGTGGATCCACGTAGTAGTTCAGGTCCTATACATGTGGCAAGGTATAGGATGCGCTGGCAGTGTGAGGGAGATCACTGTATCATCACAATAGCTCTTACGTGATGGTTCTCGATTAGAGAAACTCCCACAGAAGTTATTGTATTTTTATATACATCAGTTTATTTGCATTTTTACATATATCTCAGAGTTATTTGTATCTTTACATACTCACAGAGTTGACATCATGTTTAAACAACCTTTCTTTATGTTGCACTTGTTTTAAACTGCTTTATATTGAAACGAGTTCAGTTATGTTGAGTTGAGTTGAGCCAGGTAAGTTATTCAGTTCTTTTCAGATCCTTTCCAAGCCTATGTTGTTTTAGCATTCCAACTCGCATACTCGTACATTCAATGTACTGATGCCAGTTGGCCTGCATCGTTTTGTGATGTAGATACAGGTAACTAGGATCGGCATCCGGCGCACTGTTGATCCAGTTGAGCACTTCAGAGTCAGTGGTGAGCCTCCTTGCATTTCAGAGTACTCCTTTATTGCTTTTAGTTCTTTTCAGTATTTCATTTGTTAGGATGATCGGGGTTCCTATCCTGACATCCATCTAAGTTGTTTTAGAGGCTTCATAGATAGTCAGATACTAGTTCTTTAGTCTTTTCATTGTCATTTTTCCATGTTGAGACTTGAGTTTGCCTTAATGGCCAATTGAATGTTCTTTTATAACATTCTAGTTTACTATATAAACTTATTTTGTTGAGTTTAAGTCTTCCGCTGAGTAAGTAAGCCAGGCCAAGGATTCGGTTGGGGCCAGTAATGGTTCTCGAGTGCCAGTCTCGCCTAGGGTGTAGGCTCGGCGCGTGACAAACTTGGTATCAGAGCATAGAGTTCAAGAGTCCTTGGGAGTCTATGAAGCCCTGTCTGCAGAGTCCTAGTTATCGGTGTGAAGCACGCCACATCTATAATTAGGAGGCTGCAACATTTAGGAACTATCTCACTTCTTCACACTTATTTTGTCCGTTAGAGTTGATCTCTAAAAAGGTTTCCTTCTAATTCGTGTTTGCGCGTGCTTTCAGATAATCATGCCTACATGAAGAGTTGTCAGAGTTCGTCCTGATAGATGCAATGTTGAGGAACAAGAGTTACCAAATGCACCTGAAGTGCAACCTCAAGGAGAAGTTACCAATGCTGAATTCAGGGAAGCAATCAAGATGCTAAGTCAGGCCGTGACTAACCAGGTTGGGCAGCAAAGAGGAACTAGACAGAATGAGGCTGATACTTCAAGGGTTCATGAGTTATTGAGGATGAATCCTCCAAGTTTCATTAGTTCAAGCACTTCTGTGGACCCAGAGAACTTTGTTGATGAACTGAAGAAGGTATTTGAGGTTATGCATGTTGTTGATGCTGAGCGAGTTGAACTAGCTGCATATCAACTGAAGAATGTTGCTAGGACTTGGTTTGACTAATGGAAGGGGGGTAGAGCTGAGAATGCCCCACCTGCTAGTTGGGTTTGTTTTGAGGAGGCTTTCTTGGGGCGTTTCTTTCCCCAAGAACTGAAAGAGGCTAAGGTACGAGAGTTCCTCACACTTAAGCAAGATTCTTTGAGTGTTCATGAGTATGGGTTGAAATTCACCCAAATGTCTTGCTATGCTCCGGAAATGGTTGCGGACATGAGGAGTATGATGAGTCTGTTCGTTGCTGGGTTGTCCCGTCTACAAGCAAAGAGGGTCGGGCAACAATGCTTATTGGGGACATGGACATTTCGAGGTTAACAGTATATGTGCAGCGGGTTGAGGAAGAGAAGCTAAGGGATAGAGAGGAATTCAAGAACAAGAGGGCTAAGACAGGGAATAAGTCCGGGCAGCAGAAGAGTAATGCCAACCGGTCATTCTTCCAACATAAACAGAAGGGATCTGCTCCATCATCTGCTAGTGCACCTGCACCTAGGAACAAAGGTGAGTACAATGGTCAGAATTCCAGAGCTAAGCCTGCCTATTCTCAAGGTAGTGTGGCGCAAGGGGGTAGTAAGCCTCCTGCCTGCGCCAAGTGTGGTAGGAACCACTCAGGTATTTGTCGTGAGGGCTCCATTGGTTGTTTCAAGTGTGGTCAGACTGGACATTTCATGCAAAAGTGTCCAAAGAACAAGTAGGGAAATGGTAATGAGGGCAATAAAGTCCAGTCTTCTTCAGTTCCTCCGAATTGCACCTAGAGGGGCTACTTCTGGTACTGGCGGAGGAGCAAACGACTTATATGCTATCAACAGTCGCCAAGAGCAAGAGGATTCACCAGACGTTGTCACTGGTATGATTCAAGTCTTTGACTTTACTGTTTATACCGTGCTAGATCCAGGAGCGAGTTTATCTTTTGTAACTTCATATGTTGCTATGAACTTTGATGTTATTCCTGAGTAACTTAGTGAACCATTCAGTGTCTCTACGCCTGTTGCTGAGTTTATTCTTGCAGAGAGAGTCTATCGTGATTGTCCCATTTCCGTCAATCACAAGAGTACCATGACTGATTTAATTGAGCTAGACATGGTAGATTTTGATGTCATTCTTGGTATGGACTGGCTTCATGCATGTTATGTCTTGGTTTATTGTAGAACTCGAGTTGTCAAGTTCAGTTTCCAAATGAGCCAGTCTTAGAGTGGAAAAGCAGTTCAGTCCTAAGGGTCGTTTTATTTCGTACCTTAAGGCAAGGAAGTTAGTTTCTAAGGGGTATGTCTATCACTTAGTTCGAGTTAATGACTCAAGTGTTGAAGAACCTCCTATTCAGTCAGTTCCAGTAGTAAAAGAGTTTTCAGAAGTCTTTCCAGATGATCTACCTGGAGTCCCTCCTGAGAGAGAGATAGACTTCGGTATATATCTTCTTCCAGATACTCGTCCAATATCTATTCCGCCATATAAAATGGCACCAACAGATTTGAAAGATCTTAAAGAGCAGTTAATGGATCTATTAGATAAGGGCTTTGTTCGACTAAGTGTCTCACCTTGGGGCGCTCCATACTTATTTGTGAGAAAGTTAGATGGTTTCCTTAGGATGTGTATAGATTACCGTCAGTTGAACAAGGTTACCATCAAGAACAAGTATCCTCTTCCAAGGATTGATGATCTTTTCGATTAGCTTTATGATGCTTCTTTTTTTCAAAAATCGACCTCAGATCAGGTTACCATCAGTTGAGAGTAAGGGAATGTGATATTCCAAAGAAAGCTTTCAGGACCTGTTATGGTCATTATGAGTTTATGGTCATGTCGTTCGGTTTAACCAATACACCTGCAGCGTTCATGGACCTTATAAATAGAGTATTCAAACCTTATTTAGATATGTTTGTTATTGTCTTCATTGATGACATACTAATCTATTCAAGGAATGAAAAGGATCATGCTAGTCATCTCAAAATAGTTCTTCAGACTTTGAAAGATAAGGAGTTATATGCTAAATTCTTTAAATGTGAATTTTGGCTTGAGTTTGTGGCATTCTTAGGCCATATTGTGTCAGGAGAGGGAATTAAAGTTGATACTCAGAAAATTGAGGCAGTGCAGAATTGGCCTAGACTCACATTTCCAACTAATATTAGGAGTTTCTTGGGTTTGGCTGGCTATTATAGAAGGTTTGTAGAGGGATTCTCATCTATTTCATCCCCTTTGACCAAGTTAACTCAGAAGACAGTGAAATTTCAATGGTCTGAAGCTTGTGAGAAAAGCTTTCAGGAATTGAAAAAGAGGTTGACTACTGCCCCAGTTTTAACCTTACCAGAAGGTACTCAATGTTTTGTGGTGTACTGTGATGCATCTAAAGCTGGTTTGGGTTGTGTCTTAATGCAGAATGGCAAAGTTATAACTTATGCCTCCAGATAATTGAAAGTTCATGAGAAGAACTACCTAACCTATGACTTAGAGTTGGCTGCTGTAGTATTCGCTTTGAAGATATGGCGTCATTACTTGTATGATGTGCATATTGATGTATTCACTGATCACAAGAGCCTTCAGTACGTGTTTACTCAGAAAGAGCTCAATCTCATACAGAGGAGGTGGTTAGAATTACTCAAGGATTATGACATGATATTCTTTACCACTCAGGTAAGGCTAATGTTGTTGCTGATGCTTTAAGCAGGTTGTCTATGGGTAGTACTACCCATGTTGAGGAAAAAAAGAGAGACTTAGCAAAAGATGTGCATAGACTTGCACGCCTGGGAGTCAGACTTATGATTCCACAGAAGGAGAAGTAGTGGTGTTGAATAGGGTTGAATCTTCAATAGTGTCAGAAGTGAAAGAAAAGCAAGACCAAGATCCCATTTTTCTTGAATTGAAGGCAAATGTTCATAAGCAATAAGTATTAGCTTTTGAATAAGGGGGAGATGGTGTATTGAGATATCAAGGTAGATTGTGTGTACCTATGGTGGATGGACTCCAAGAGAGGATCATGGAGGAAGCTCATAGCTCCATATATTCCATTTATCTGGGTTCCACAATAATGTACCGTGACTTGAGAGAGGCTTATTGGTGGAATGGCATAAAGAAGGGCATTGTTGAATTTGTTGCTAAGTGTCTAAATTGCCAACTAGTGAAAGTAGAGCACCAAAGGCCCGGTGGTTTGGCTCAGAATATAGAACTTCTGAAATGGAAGTGGGAGATGATCAATATGTATTTCATCACAGGTTTACCAAGGTCTCGTAGACATCATTATTCTATTTGGGTGATTGTCGACATAAGATAAAATCAGCCCACTCTTTGCCGGTAAAGACTACCCATTCAGTAGAGGATTATGCCAAGTTATATATTCAGGAGGTGGTAAGACTTCATGGAGTCCCTGTTTCGATTATATCAGATAGGGGTGCACAATTTACTGCACAATTTTGGAAGTCATTCCAAAAAGGCTTGGGTTCAAAGGTGAACTTAAGTACTACCTTTCATCCTCAGACTGATGGGAAAGCAGAACGCACTATTCAGACTTTAGAAGATATGTTGAGGGCTTGAGTGATTGATTTCAAAGGGAATTGGGATGATCACATACCTCTCATTGAGTTTGCTTACAACAACAGTTACCACTCTAGCATCCAAATGACTCCTTATGAAGCTCTCTATGGGAGAAGATGCAGATCTCCTATTGGATGGTTTGAAGTTGGTGAGGCTGGGTTGATAGGACCAGATTTAGTTCACCGAGTAATGGAAAAGGTAAAAGTGATTCAAGAGAGGTTGAAAACGGCACAGAGTCGTTAGAAATCCTACACTGATGTTAGGAGAAGGGAGTTAGAGTTCGAGGTAGATAATTGGGTATATCTCAAAGTTTCACCCATGAAGGGGGTTATGAGGTTTGGTAAGAAGGGGAAGCTTAGTCCCCGATATATTGGACCTTATAGAAATGCCAAGAGGATTGGCAAAGTAGCTTATGAGTTGGAGCTACCACAAGAGTTAGCAGCGGTTCATCCGGTATTTCACATCTCCATGTTGAAGAAGTGCATGGGCGATCCTTCATTGATCATACCAACTGAAAATATTGGGGTCAAGGATAGCTTATCTTATGAGGAGATTCCTGTTCAGATTCTAGATCGCCATGTTAGCAAGTTGAGGACAAAGGAGGTAGAATCAGTCAAAGTCCTTTGGAGGAACCAATTTGTTAAGGAAGTTACTTGGGAAGCTGAAGAGGATATGAAGAAGAGATATCCACATCTCTTTGAATCCGAAGAAAATGCAGATCAATGTACTAATTTTCTTCTTAATGCTCTTTAAATTATGAGTGAGCATGTTGTATGTTTGCATTTGCTTGTTGAGTGTTTGAATTTGATGTTACACCCTAAGCTTAGTAAGAGTAGTCTCATTCGAGGACGAATGTTCCCAAGGGGGAGATATTGTAACATCTCGCAACTAGAAAGAACTAGAAGGAAGTTTAAAATCTGGAAATAGTTATTTTTGGGAATAATTTAAAAATCTGGAAAATTTGGTAAAGGTGTTTAAGTGAGTTTTTGGTCAACTTCAAGTGACCATAGTTCCTAGCTCAGGATGAGTTAGGTGTGATTCCAGATATGGTTGGAAAGCCCTTGGAATGCCTTTCCAACACCACCGAGTTTGCCTGATTCCGAGTTAGTATGAGTAAGTTATGCCCTTTGGAAGTTGGGCTGTTAGAATAAGGTAGGTCCAATCCGGATTTTAGAAGGGTAGTTTGGTCTTTTCCTTACCCAACTTAATTAATTTGTTTTTAGGAGTTTAATTGGGTAAAGTCAAATTTTAGTTAGTTTTAGAAAAGTGAATTTCACTCTAGGGCTTGGAGAAAAGAGAAAGGAGAAGGGGAAGCAAGAACGTTCAAGATTCGTCGAGATAGGCTTGTGGATTTTGTCGGGGGTGATCCCTACAAAGTATGTGAGATCACATAGCGTTGGGTTATGCCCACGCGCCAATCATGATTTATTTCAGCGAATTTATGTTCTTGAAAACTTAGAAATTGAGTTCTTGAATGGGTTTTTTGAAGTTTCATTAGATTCTTGTTTCGTTGAATTTGTTGAAGAGTTGTTTGATCCTAATCTATGATTTTAGGTTCGATTTTGAGTAGAATCTGATGTACTTTGAACATTTAATAGATTCTAAGTGTTGGGTAAAAGAACCCACGGAGTTTAGAGGGTTTAGAGCCGAAAAACGAAGAAGAAGATTTCGTCGGACAAAATTCGGCACTTCCTCCGCATCGCAGCGCTGGTTCCTAGATTTGGGAATTTCTGTTTCGCATCGTGGAGCTGTCACGGAGCGTTCTGCCTCAAAAGTTGTTTTTGAAACAAAAAATTAAATGTCTCCACGTCGCTGTCATGGAGTGTTCTGCCTAAAACGTCATTTTCGAAACTAAATTTTAAAAGATTCTCCGCATCGCGGACCCACCCTCAAATATTGATTGTGGGTCTTTTCTTATGTTTAGTTATCTAAAATCATTCCTAAACGTCATGATATCTTTCCAATCACGAATAACAATTCTTGAATCCATAATTCAAGGACCAGTTAGGAGTCAAGTCAAGAGCAGTTAAGATCAAAGTCAAGAGAAGTTAATAAGGTTTTCCTAAAGTCTTTTGCAAAAGTTTTAACTTTGCTTTAAGACTTAAGTTTTGAGTTCAGTAAAGAGTAAAGTTGAAGTTCATTTCTTCAAAAGTATATGGGGACTAAGTATTCCCAAAGAGATTTAAAATGTTTTCACATTTAAATAAGAACGGAAACTGAGATTTCCAAAGGGCCTTCGAGCTAGTTTTCAGAAAAGACTAATCGCTTTCTAAATGAAGCAAGAGGGGAAACGGGGAAACTTTGATTTCCAAGATAGCCTTTGAGGTAAGTTTTTGAGCACTAATCTCAAGTCATAGAAAGAAGTATGTTTTTAAAACATAAAGAACTAGTATATTTTAGGAGTAGTATTGAGCACTGATATGGGGGAGAGTTTAGACAACTCACAACCCCCATAAACCATGTAGCCATCATGGATAGAAAATGGTCATACTTTTTAGATGAATTTTTTTCACATTGACTAGTGGATCCACGTAGTAGTTCAGGTCCTATACATGTGGCAAGGTATAGGATGCGCTGGCAGTGTGAGGGAGATCACTGTATCATCACAATAGCTCTTACGTGATGGTTCTCGATTAGAGAAACTCCCACAAAAGTTATTGTATTTTTATATACATCAGTTTATTTGCATTTTTACAGACATCTCAGAGTTATTTGTATCTTTACATACTCACAGAGTTGACATCATGTTTAAACAACCTTTCTTTATGTTGCACTTGTTTTAAACTGCTTTATATTGAAGTGAGTTCAGTTATGTTGAGTTGAGTTGAGCCAGGTAAGTTATTCAGTTCTTTTCAGATCCTTTCCAAGCCTTTGTTGTTTTAGCATTCCAACTCGCATACTCGTACATTCAATGTACTGATGCCAGTTGGCCTGCATCGTTTTGTGATGTAGATACAGGTAACTAAGATCGGCATCCGGCGCACCGTTGATCCAGTTGAGCACTTCAGAGTCAGTGGTGAGCCTCTTTGCATTACAGAGGACTCCTTTATTACTTTTAGTTCTTTTCAGTATTTCATTTGTTAGGACGATCAAGGGTCTTGTCCCGACATCCATCTCAGTTGTTTTCTAGGCTTCATAGATAGTCAGATGTTAGTTCTTTAGTCTTTTCATTGTCATTTTTCCATGTTGAGACTTGAGTTTGCCTTAATGGTCAGTTGAATGTTCTTTTATAACATTCTAGTTTACTATATAAACTTATTTTGTTAAGTTTAAGTCTTCCGCTGAGTAAGTAAGTCTGGCCAAGGGTTCGCTTGGGGCTAGTAATGGTTCTCGAGTGCCAATCCCGCCTAGGGTGTAGGCTCGGGGCGTGACATGTATTGTATGTTCCAATAATGAAGATATGAATTACTCTATTTTTTATATCTTTTAAGATTTATCTATCCATTTATAACTTCTTTTTATTAATTTTTTTGAGTTGAAATTCAAATTGTGGTTATAAAACTTAAATAACAACATATTAAAATTATTGAGATTAGGCGGGTCAAATTGGGCAGGTCAAGACCCAACCTGTTTTAAACCCATTTGAGCCCAAAGTAAATTTGAGCGGGTCAAAACTCAACACAATTTCTATTTCAACCCATTTTGATATCTCCAATTTCAACTAAACCCGTCAATTTGACAGCCCTAATAAAAAGTAACAATAATATATCATATATTTACATAGCATAATCTTTATATTTAGTTACTTATTCATATTTCATGAATAAATTGCCAAAAGCAAAAAGTAAAAAATGGAATCTAGATAACATATTAAGTTAGAACCTATTTGGAATTGTTGTTGTGGGGGGTGGGGGCTAGAATCACTTATTTTGAGAAAAAACACTTTTATTGAAAAAGTTAATATTTGGCATATCAGTAAAAATGCTTTTAAATGGAAGCAGAAGCATTTCTCTTGTTGGGTAGAAGCTAAAAAAAAATCTATTATTTAAAAAAAGCAGAAGCAGAAACAAAAGTTATTTTTCTCAAGACTAAAATATCTTTTTCATATATATACATATTTGCCAATATAGCTCTTATTAATTAATTACCATATTTCATTTGTTTCGTTAAATTTCATTTAAGAATTTTATTTTTTATTTAATAAATTTATAATTTATTTTACATTTACATATTATTATTTTATATATTATATATTATTTTACATATTGTTTTGTATAATTGGAAAAAAGGTAATAACAATATTTTTGCAAGATTACAAAAAAGGAAAGAAATAACAATTAAAGATTTTAGCCTCCCAAAAATGGTATAATATTGATTGAAAATTTAAATATGTACATTTTCATTTAATAAAAATAAAAATTTAATTAATTTTCTTATAATAGATATTTAAAATAGTTTTTATGTATCAAATAATCTTAATAATAAAAGTACATTAATAGTTATCCTTTTTTGTAATTTGACTCTCAAAAATATATATTTTTTTAAATCAGTCAAACACAATTTGCTTATGAAAAACACTTTTCAAATAAATTAGTCAAACACAATTTTATTTTTTTGCAAAAACACTTTTCTAAAAAGCCATTTTAGAAAAATGATTCTAAAAATAAGCTATTTTTAAAAGCAATATCAAACAAACTCTTAATTAGAACCATTGTATAAAGTAAATACAATATACCATATATTAGCATGGCATAATTTTGTCCCATTTTAGGTAAATTCTTTAATAGTGTATAGGTTGCTAGCTTTTTTGAGTGTATAAATACATGTTCACTTGAAGTTTTATTACAGAAGAAACTATCCATACACTTGCTTCAAACTTGTAATGGCAAAGTCTAAATTAATTTTTCTTGTTATGTTTTGCTTAATTTTATGTGATTTCAGCCAAATGGTGAAATCTTTGGAGGTTGAAAAACATAATCATTCATATGATAAGATGGAGACGTTTGAATGTTAAACTGGTGAAGATTGTGTGGCCTATTGTAGAGATCATATTAATTATGAAAGTTGTGGATGTGATGTGAGCAAACTTTGTTGTTGCATTGCTTCCCTAGCACCCCCTAATACTTATGTATAATTCGTATTGAATGATTCTTATTTATGATAAGAAAGAATGCTTACATAAGATCTGGTAATTTCAAGATCTAGAGTTTTTGTATTTTAATTTATTTCTTGTCATATATATACAACATAATTTCTTATCATTTATCTATTTATCATATATAATTCCACTAGCTTCATCACTTTATTTCAACCCTTATTCATCACTTAAAATTCTATTAGTTACAAACATCTTTCCAAATTACTCTTATGCAATTTCAAATAATACTAAATGAGAAAGATCAAGTAATAAAATGATATTTTAATGAAGAATTGACATTATTTATACATGTCAATCATGAAGTATCTGTTTTAACTAAGATATATGTTTAGAAGAAATAATTATTTTGAGAAAGACATATTTTGGCCTAGCTAAAAACCACTAAAGTTAAGGACAGAAAATTTTGAAACAAGCAGAATATAATGTAGAACATATATAATATGTTTCTTAGAAAATAGGAGAATTTGTGTTCCAAACAAATGTGTCAAGATACTAAAACGAGTAAACATAAAAGGAAAAGATGATAAACTTGATGTTTCTTTTACTTTGTTTTTACCGTGATAAAGTCAACTTGACTATAACACTTACTCTTTGCCTAGGTTTATGTTAGTTGACTCTACACTTAATAAATTATTATTATTTTTATCTCCGATACGATCGTAACTAATCTCATCCTCAACATATGTAAGAGGATAAAACATAGAGTTTAGAAAACTCAAGAGATAATTGATTACGCACAATGATGAATAAAAAAAATGAAATTTCCTAAAATTCTCATAGCCTCCAAATATAGATACATATGTCATCATATTAATTTGCGAGACTAAGTTAAACACTTTTTGTTAATCGTGAGACTGATGAACCTAATACTATAATATCAAATTATCCCGACTTATACTAATATGATATACAATGTATTACAAATTTCAAATACCACAATAATAGGAGGCAACACAACCGATACTAATATGATATACAATGCATTACAATGGCCAATATTTCTACTGATATAGACCGTTCAACAATAGTATGCTATGGAGTGAGACCTATTGAGGTTGTCATGTTTGCTTAGTTTTATGTGATTTCAACCGAATGGTGAGATCTTTGGAGGTTGAAAAACATAATATATATATATATATATATATATATAAAGCTGGATAATAAAAATCCAATGTGGTACCTTTCTTTGACTAGAATTACCATTTATTTTTTTTATCAATTTTTTGAATTTTTTCCCTTAATTTGTTCTTTAAAAAAAAATATCAGAAAATAGGTACACTCAACTTCTCTTTCTTCATTATTACTACATATTTATATCTTAGTAAGACTGTTCTTTCTCCTACTTTTATCTTCCGTTTTTATTCAAAATAATTATGCTTTTAAAAATTTCAGAAAATAACTACACTTACAATTTCTCTTTCCTCATTAATATTAGTATAAATTATAGGAACCACATATTATAAGTACTAAATAACATTCTATCCCTTCTAGTTTTCTATTTACCAAATATCCCTTAAAAATGATGTTTGCGGGATACATAGCGTTGTGCACGGGATACATTAGGTTTGATACATTCCACATAGCGGGATACATAGCGTTGTGCATGAGATACATTAGGTTTGATACATTCCACATAGCAGGATACATGCGGGATACATAGCGTTGTGCACGGGATATATGCGGGATACATAGGTAAAATAAGGGATTTTTGAAATTTTTGAAACAAGTAGGGATAAATGGATATTAAGGTAAGTAACGGAGTGTAGTTAAGTAATTTGTCCTCCTTAATATTATACTATTTATGTCTTTCCAAGATTCCTTCTTTTGCCTTCTTTATTTAATTTAAAACATTTATAAATATAATTGTAACTAAAATATTACAAATGTAATTGTTATTTACAAATATATAGATAAATAAATAAAATCAGATATAAGCAAAGTTATTTTATCTCTCTTTTTCTCCTTTTTTGATTTTTATTTTTTATTTTTACAATTAATTAATTTAAAAAATTCATCTTTATAACTCACACCTCTACATATTTATAAATGATAGTCTTAATAATATTAATAAAATACTCATAACTATCTAATCTTCCATATTTATAACTTTCATTATTTAATTTTGTATATGTTAAAAGATGGGAGAAAAAAAATCATTTACTTATTTTATTTTTTATAATTAAAAAAATATTTATTCAATTCAATCAACTTTTCACCTCCCTCCATAATTGTCTTCTTTATTAGAGATTTTAATATATATTCATGCATTCATTCACCTTCAATTTTTATAATTCTTAATTAATTTTATTAATGTGGAGTAATAATATATTAAAAGATGGGAGATGAAATGACAAAAATTAACTTATATATGTATCTTTCACTATCAAACTATGCATATATGTATCAACCATTTTAGTTTAGTTGTGCTTGAGAAATGCTCCAACATAATTATCAATGTATTTTAATTTTTGTATATAGCAGTAATTCATCTAATGAGATGACGTATTGATGAATATATATCTTAATTACGCTTATTTATATGTGTTTTATTCTCAGTCCGTTTCTTTATACGCTGAGATTTCTAATCTTATTGGTTGAAAGTTTTATATTTTTACTTCATTACTATTTTTGGCTCAACATTTGTTAAGTTTTAATGATCCGTGCTATGTCATCTATATCAAGAAGCATGATACATATAACAGATTTGTTCTAAGGTAAATTTATGCACTCAATTTTTAAATTCATAAAACAAATTATGCTCCTATTTTTTTTTCAATTTCTTTTATGATGTATATTTTCTTAGATTAAATTTGTTCAAGAATATGATTACTGATTGATATTGTGTAAATTTGAAAACTGTTATGAAGTTTATGACTCAAAAATATCGGTAAAAGTTAATTTCATAACAAGAAATTAAAATGAAAATAAGAACTCTCCTATTACAAATATATATAGGTTAATTTTTGTCTTTTCATCTCTCATCTGTTAATACATTATTACTTCACATCAATAAATTAATTAAGAATTATAAAAATTGAAGGTGGATGAATACGTGAATATATATTAAAATCTCCTTATAAAGAAGGCAATTATAGTAGAAGGTGAAAAATTGATTGAATTGAATAAATATATTTTCATCTATATCGAGAAGCTTGGTACATATAACAGATTTCTTCTAAGGTAATTTTATGGACTCAATTTTTTAAATTCATAAAAATAAACTTTGTTCCTATTTATGAACCCTTTTGTGTTTACTTTATTTGCGCCGCTATTATATTAATTGGCGGCACCGATGTCAGAATGGGGCATTTTTGTATGCAGGTGGAAGCGTTTCATAGTTTATTTTTTAAATCTGATTAGTTGCTACTCAGTCCTTCTAACCTACTAAGTACATGTGGATTGTATTCACCCCTACTTCTGTTATCTTTTAATACAAATCCTAGTCAGGGTGATCTTCGTAGCGCATGATCAAATCTAGCAATTTCTTTTCATTCAGTGTTGTGGTGAGATCTTGTTTATTAGATCGTCATTGGCCTCCATCTTTCATTTACAGTCTTTAATCTCCTTTCGAAGACTTGAGATGTATTTCAGAATCTAGAAATGTACTAGATGCAGATTTTGGGAACTTTTTGTTGTTTTCATATCAGTTGTGGCCTTACTTCTCTTTGAATGTTTCGTATGGGTTATTTCTTTTGGCTTACACATTATTTTTGAGGTTCTCGGGATTTGTGTCATCATGGCCTCGACTTTTGGGTTTTGACAAAAGTCAACCTCTGAAGTCCATCCCACGGGTGGCATCTTCGGTCCAGGAAACTTTGTACATGTCATAAATCCGGACCATATATGTTCAAAGTGCAACGGAGAAGATAATATAATTCCAGATGTCCAGCTGGAATAATTAACGAGGAAGAAAACAAGAAGAAGATAAGAGCAGAAAAAGTTATGTCAAAGATAAGAACGGAAGGAAGATATGTAATAATGTAAAGTTGTCAAGATATGTAAAGATATGTGTCATAAGGTAGATATGAAGTAGGTATGGGTCTTTTGTCATCAAATAATGACAAATGTAGATAGTGTAGATTGTAAATAAAAGTCGTAAAGTAGAAAGTAGCATGCATGTGCATATTAGACAAGTGTAAAAGTTAGGTGTAAATAAGTCTTAATAAGATAAAATAGGAACTATTCATGAATAGTAGTCATGAATAGTAGTAAATAGTAGTGGACAGGTGTAAAAAACGCGTAAAAAAACGTGTTAGGATAAGTATTTAGAATAGTAAGCTTGTATGTCTATATAAGGAATCGGATGTAAATGTTATAAGACAGGCATTGCCTAACAAAAATAAAAACTCTCTTCTCAAAAAACTCTCTTAAGATATTAATTACTTAAAAGTTAATGGATAAATCTGAAATCCAGTCAGATATTTCAGATAGCATGGCTAAGCAAGAGGCAAAGGTATTTTGTTCAAAAAATACGCGGAACTAATTTCATATATTCCTGAATATCATATATATGATTGAATAAATTTATGTTAGTTATTATGTATTAGAATTATTTGAATCATGATTTCTAGTTTATTAGCACACTGGAAACAGGGAGAAAACTTCTATACTATGCCATCCTAATGTTGAAACCGGTAGGCGAGGGAAGCCGTTTAGGGGAGTAAACAAAGTTGAGGCGCTGATAAGAAGGAAGTATCCGCTAAAGTACGATGCTAGTAGTGACAGGAAAACATGATAAAGATAATCTAGTTCATAATGATCTAATATGAATTTAATCAATTATGAATATGATAGGAAGGAATAATTTGAAAATAAAAACTGCATAGACAACGAACATGACTACATATATGCATGACGAAATGATAAAAAACTACGAAACTTTAATCCTATATATACTTAACGATATAGAAATATTTGAATTAAGAAGAATAATATGGGAAAAAATATTTAATGATCACGAATCAGAAAATATATTGAATCAAGAACGGTATGAAATAGATTTACAAGATCTATATTTAGATAATGAAAGAATAGAATTGTACGATTTAGAAATAAATTCATATTAAAATGAATTACGAATATTTACAATATTGGATAGGAGCTATGGAAGATATAAAATTATTAGAACAATTAATGAAGGAAAATTTATATATGTACCAAAGAACCGAAGATATGTTATATCTAGAATATATCATAAATAATATTAATGAAATGTTCAGATTAAAACAATTATCAGAAGAATATTACAATAAATATTATTACACATTACCATTAATTTAGTACTACCTAAAAGTAATATTAAAGAGATATCAAAATTAAGACACTTAGTAAAAAGATATTATAATAAAATCTTGAAAATAAGTTACTTACCTACCACACTACCACTTTCATGACTTCACCAACTACCAGTTCCGCACCGAAAAATGGTATTAGAGCTATGGATAATAAGAAACACGGTAAGAAACATACAAGTAGAAAATTGAGAAAAATAAGAAGAAAATTAAATAAATTATATCCGGAATATAAACAACTTAATATCACAAAGACTGATAATGAGAAATTAGATCAATTAATAAATAATATATCTAAAATAGAATATAAATATATTAAATACTTAAAAATACAATGAATAACAAGAATAGTGAATATAGACAAAAACTTAATGAAGTAATTATAGAAAAACGACAAGAATTAGAACATAGGCAAAATAGACTTAATAGTAATATATTTGTAGGAATTTGTCACAAATCTATAGTAGCACAAAGAAAGACTATTTTTTATCTAGAAATACAAATAAATAACTTAGAATATAAACTACAACATAATTTATAAATGAATAAAGAAGAATACGCAATAGATGAAAAAACATATGAAAATTATGACGGATTAAAAATAAAGATAATATTTTCTAATCTAGGAAGAAGATATAAGAAAATAGGTGACAATATAAGTTTAATGTTAGAAAAAGAAACGGTAAAACTAGAAGATAGTTTAACTGCTATGGTAAGAATAACAAAAGAAAATGAAGAAATAGATAGAAGAATGGAAATTGAAAAAATAAAACAACAAGCAAAAAAGGAAGTACAACAATTAGAAGAAGTAAAGAATACTAAAATAATAGAGCTAGAAAAAGAGCTAGCAATATTAAAAGAAATGTATGAAATTAAACAAAAAGAAAAAGAACAAAAAACGAAATTAAAAAATGAGATAATTGAATTTAAAGAAAAATTGCAATTACGAGATGAATTAGGAGAAAAAGAAGAAAATAACCAAGATAATCTACCCGAAATAAGAGTTGATGAAATAAACGATGATGATCTAGAACAACATTCGGAAACAAGCGAAACATATACGGAACTTTTAGCAAACATAGATAATACAAAGAATTTAGAAGTAAATACAGAAGACGTAGACATAGGCGAAGAACCTAGCACATCAGGAGTAAAAAACCCAAAAAATTTTAATCCAAAATATTATAATGAAAATTATGAACAATATGATAAAGAAAAAACTACATGGGATAAAAGATTAAATAAAAAATGGACGCCTAAACCAATAACTGGACAACATGAATTTTTAGATTTAGACTGTGTAGCAGACATAAATAAAACAATCCAATTATGGGTAGGATACATATCAAAACAATTAATAGATAACAAGATAGTAATAACAGAGGCACCAGGATACATAGAAAGAACACTTATAGGAACAGTAAAATTATGGCTACAAAATTTAACAAATGAAAGCTTAACAACTTTAAGAAATAATAAAAAATTTGATGGTGGAATAGCCACTACAACCATGGAAATACTATATAAATATGAAATAGCTATAAGAAATGAATTTAGTAGTATGACAACAGAGGTAGAAGAACAAAATAAAGAAAAAAATCATAAATCGGAATCTAATGACAAAATTAGCAATATGTAATATGTGTTACATAGATGAATATACATGTGCATTTAGAGAATATTATTATAAAGGAACATATAGCATAGAAGAAAGTAAAGAAATAAGAAAATTATATTTTACAAAATTAGCAGAACCTTTTAATTCAAAAGTAATAAAAAGTTGGAATGAAGCAGAATTAACAGATACCTTAGGAGCTAGAATAAAATTCTTGCAACGGTGGTTTATGGAACTATGTGAAAAACATAAAGAAGAAATTAAGATGGAAAAAATATTAGTAAAAAACTTAGCATGTTGCAAAAATAAAACAGCACCCCAATTTGGTTGTACGGATAGGTATTATAAAAATAGAAAGAAATATACTAAAAAATATAGATCAAAATACAAATATAAAAAACCAAGAAGAAGGTACTATGTAAAAAATTACAAAACCAAAAGACCATATAGACCAAAAAGAAAACTAACGGAATGTACTTGTTATAATTGTGGAAAATTAGGACATATAGCTAGAGATTGTAAATTACCTAAAAATCCAAAGAAAAAACAAATATCAGAAATAATAATAGACGATGAAAAATATACAGAAATAGAATATGTAGATTATGAATTAGAAAGCAATGATAGTATATATGAATTATCTGAAAATGAAATAGATAATGACATAGAAATAGAATCAGATAATGAATCCTATAATATAACAAATGGCTGAAGCAGATATACAAACAATAAATAAAGAAAAGCATCAAGACGAAGAATATTTAGAACAGAAAATAATATTTGATAATAGTATATTTGAACAAATAAAAGGAAAAGAATTAGACCTAAGCGTAGCAAAAATATTCGAAATACCAACAGTAAGAAACTGGTTTAAACGACAAAAAGAAGAATATTATGTAGTAAGTCAAAGAGAGCATATCATAGATTGCAAATATACTAAAGGAAAGGCCAAAATACCAATAATAAATAAACGAATAATAAATAAAGAAATACAAGATATTAAGGCTAAAAATCCAATTAAATATGTACATTTAGGAGGAACAGAAATATTAATAAAAGCATGTTTTAGAGAAGGAATAGATACACCCATAGAAATATACTTAGCGGATGATAGAATTATACAACCCATAGAAAAAAGTGTAATAAGTGCAGTAAGAGGTAACCTCATATACCAAAAATTTAAATTTATAATAAGTGCTAATTACTCAGTAGCAATAAATGACAGAAATATAGATAAATCGTTAGTATTATATTGGAGAATGTCAGGAATAGAACTAGCCCCAGGAAGTAAAATATTTACAGCTAGATGTAAAAACTTATATGTTCTAACAACAAAACATAAAATAACAGCAAAAAATAAAATAGATAAAATAAAAATAGAAGATCCCTTTGAAAGAATAGTTACAGTCATAGATAAAAATGATTATAGTTATAATGAAATTGATATAGAAGAAGATTTAGAAATAGTAAAAGAAAGACTAAGCACATCGAAAAGAATAAACGATGAGATACCCCAAACATCATCAAAAATGAGTACCCCAAGGAGAATAGATAAAACCTCACAAAAATCAATAGAAGAAGATATAAAACCACATCATTACTACATAACGGGAATAATGGAACAACGAAAATATTTAATATTAATAAATACAGGACGAGAAGAAAACTATATTACAAGAGAATTAGTAACGGAAGATGAAATAATAACTATTGAACAATCATGCTCCGAACTACCAAAAGCATTAATGTATACCGAAGAAACTACGGAAAAGGAAATAATCATCGGAGGAGTACCAATAGTAATAAAATTCAAAATATATCAAGGAAATGAAAATATCATTTTAGGAATAAAATGGTTGGAACAAGTAAAACCATATAATCTAGAAGACAAACAGTTAACAATAAATTATGAAAATAAAAGAGTAATAATAAAAAGGACTTTAGTATAATAAAAATATGAAAATATATATACTTGCAAAGATAATAATAGAAGGATACTACAACCGATATTATACACCAATGATAGATACGGGAGTAGAAGCTAATATATGTAAATACAATTGTTTACCAGCAGATAAATGGGAAAAATTAAAAACACCGATAGTAGTAACAGGATTTAATAATGAAGGAAGCATGATCACATATAAGGCAAAAAATATAAAAGTACAAATATGGGATAAAATATTAACTATAGAAGAAATATATAACTTTGAATTAACTACAAAAGATATGTTATTAGGAATGCCATTTTTAGAGAAATTATACCCACATGTAATAACAAAAACACACTGGTGGTTCACAACACCGTGTAAACAAAAAATAGGAGCAAAAAGAGTAAATAATAAAAAACGAAAAACAACAGAATGGATAAAAGGAAGTGAAAAAATTACACAAAAATTAGAAAATATAAAAGAAGAAGACCCTAAAATAGAATTAATTATATTCTCTATAGATAAAGTAAAAATAATTCAAGATAAGTTAGAATTATTATATAGTGAGGATCCTTTACAAGGATGGGAAAAACATAAAACAAAAGTAAAAATTGAGCTAATTGATAATAACAGTATAATAACCCAAAAACCATTAAAGTATAACTTTAATGATTTAACTGAATTTAAGATACATATAGATGAATTACTAGAAAAAGGATATATACAAGAAAGCAATAGTAAGCATACAAGCCCGGCATTTATCGTAAATAAACATAGTGAACAAAAAAGAGGAAAAAGTAGAATGGTTATTGATTATAGAAATTTAAATGCAAAAACTAAAACATATAATTATCCAATACCAAATAAAATACTAAAGATAAGACAAATACAAGGATATAATTATTTTAGCAAATTTGATTGTAAATCAGGATTTTATCACTTAAAACTAGAAGAAGAGTCTAAAAAACTAACAGCATTCACTGTACCACAAGGATTTTATGAATGGAATGTATTACCATTTGGATATAAAAACGCACCAGGTAGATATCAACACTTTATGGACAATTACTTTAAACAAATTGAAAATTGTGTAGTGTACATTGATGATATATTATTATATTCCAAAACACAAGATGAACATATAAGATTATTAGAAAAATTTATACACATCATAGAATATTCAGGTATAAGTCTAAGTAAAAAGAAAGCTGATATAATGAAAAATCAAATAGAATTCTTAGGAATACAAATTGATAAAAACGGAATAAAAATGCAAACACATATAGTACAAAAAATAATTAACTCAAATGAACAACTAGACACAAAAAAGAAATTACAATCATTATTAGGACTAGTAAATCAAGTAAGAGAATACATACCAAAATTAGCAAAGAATTTAAAACCATTACAACAAAAATTAAAGAAAGATATAGAATATCAGTTTGATAAAAAAGACCAAATACAAATACAAAAGGTAAAATTATTATGTAAAAACTTACCTAAACTATATTTTCCAGATGAGAACAAAAAATTTACTTATATAATAGAATCAGATGCGTGTGAAAAAAGTTATGGAGGAATATTAAAATACAGGTATGATAACACTACGATAGAACATCATTGCAAGTATTATTCAGGAACATTTAATAATACTGAAATAAAATGGGAAATAAATAGAAAAGAATTATATTCAGTGTATAAGTGTTTATTATCATTTGAACCATATATTGTATATAACAAATTTATTATAAGGACAGATAATACACAAGTAAAATGGTGGCTAACAAGAAAAATACAAGATTCGGTAACAACAAAAGAAATAAGGAGATTGGTATTAAATATATTAAATTTTACATTTACAATTGAAGTAATAAAAACTGATAAGAATGTTATTGCAGATTACTTATCAAGACAAAGCTACTCAGACTGAGACTGAGGAAGAAGATACAATTGAAAAACTACTCAAAGCCATTACTACACTTTGTATAAAAGTGGACAGTATGGACAACGAGATACAAAAGCTAAAGACTAATGAAGATAATCTGAAGTCTAAAGCTAGTCAGCAGCATGACTATAAAAATGCGGAGCTACGTCGACCCGAAGACGGAAAAAACCCAGAGCTAAAAGGAGACGATGGGAAACTCCTTAAAACCCATAACGTTTGTTTAAATACAGCTGCAGGTACAAGCAAACAAGTTAGCGATAAACAACATAAAAATCCTACTCAAACCAGCTATTTGCAAAACCATTTACCCAAAGGACACCTAGACATGTATCCATAGAACCACAAACATCTACATACGCAGATAGCTTACAAAATCAAAATGAGAAAAAGACATATAATTACATCACACGAACCTATATTGAAAACATCCACAAAATTCAAACCTATTTAAACCGCAACCCCAGATCAACTACAAAAGAACCAAACCAAGATTATTTAACCCAAAGATTGCAAGGTTATAATAAACTAATTGCACAACCAAAAACTAATGCCAACTTAGTAAGGACATGTTATAACTATGGATTACTAAATACTGTATATACATATGACGGAGAAGAAGTTAGTGGAATACCAGAACTATACAGAGCATTTATCACATACAAAAGAGTTACGAAAGGAAATTTATTTTATATAAAATTATATACGGCACCAGCGGAGATATTATACGAGGAGATAAAACCTCCGATACAGGTTATCAAGATAGGACTGACTAAAGATATGATTATACCCGAGGACATCGGACAACAAGAAGAGATATGCAAAATAGAGATACCAAGTTTTTATGCCAACAAAAGAATAATTGGTATATCAACTATCATACAAGAGTTAGCAAATAATTATTTAAATGGAAATGCTATATGGAGCTACTATGCAAGAGACCAGTTAATGATTTATTCCAATTCAAGAGAGCTAAGGAAAGCAGATATGGATGAAGTCCAGAGATGGATTTTATCATTACTTAAGCCAGAAGAACAACCTACGACACGAGCATTAAAAGAAGGATTTATTTCAGCAGAATTATTAACCAGATATTGCAAGCTAATTGGTCATAAATACCCGGACCATATATGTTCAAAGTGCAACGGAGAAGATAATATAATTCCAGATGTCCAGCTGGAATAATCAACGAGGAAGAAAACAAGAAGGAGAAGATAAGAGAAAGAGCGGAAAAAGTTATGTAATAATGTAACAAGATATGTAATAATGTAAAGTCGTCAAGATATGTCATAAAGTAGGTATCAAGATATGTAATAATGTAAAGTTGTCAAGATATGTCATAAAGTAGGTAAGGAATAGGTATGGGTCTTTTGTCAAATAATGACAAATGTAGTAGATAGTGTACATTATTGTGCAAATAAGTCGTAAAGTAGATAGTAGTAGACAAAATAAAACTATTCATGAATAGTAGTCATGAATAGTAAGTAGACATGTGTAAAAAATGTGTTAGGATAAGTATTTAGAATAGTAAGTTTGTATGTCTATATAAGGAATCAGATGTAAATGTTGTAAAGCAGGCATTGCCTAACATAAATAAAAACTCTCTTCTCAAAAAACTCTCTTAAGATATTAATTACTTAAAAGTTAATGGATAAATCTGAAATCCAGTCAGATATTTCAGATAGCATGGCTAAGCAAGAGGCAAAGGTATTTTGTTCAAAAAATATGTGGAACTAATTTCATATATTCCTGAATATCATATATATGATTGAATAAATTTATGTTAGTTATTATGTATTAGAATTATTTGAATCATGATTTCTAGTTTATTAGCACACTGGAAACAGGGAGAAAACTTCTATACTATGCCATCCTAATGTTGAAACCGGTAGGCGAGGGAAGCCGTTTAGGGGAGTAAACAAAGTTGAGGCGCAGATAAGAAGGAAGTATCCTCTAAAGTACGATGCTAGTAGTGACAGGAAAACATGATAAAGATAATCTAGTTCATAATGATCTAATATGAATTTAATCAATTATGAATATGATAGGAAGGAATAATTTGAAAATAAAAACTGCATAGACAACGAACATGACTACATATATGCATGACGAAATGATAAAAAACTACGAAACTTTAATCCTATATATACTTAACGATATAGAAATAATTGAATTAAGAAGAATAATATGGGAAAAAATATTTAATGATCACGAATCAGAAAATATATTGAATCAAGAATGGTATGAAATAGATTTACAAGATCTATATTTAGATAATGAAAGAATAGAATGGTACGATTTAGAAATAAATTCATATTAAAATGAATTACGAATATTTACAATAT
Source organism: Solanum verrucosum (assembly GCF_900185275.1). Classification (NCBI taxonomy): domain Eukaryota; kingdom Viridiplantae; phylum Streptophyta; class Magnoliopsida; order Solanales; family Solanaceae; genus Solanum; species Solanum verrucosum. The sequence goes on along the minus strand of NW_026020477.1, from coordinate 5,581,331 downwards.
TGGATAGAAGCTATGGAAGATATAAAACTACTAGAATAATTAATGAAGGAAAATTTATATATGTACCAAAGAACCGAAGATATGTTATATCTAGAATATATCATAAATAATATTAATGAAATGTTCAGATTAAAACAATTATCAGAAGAATATTACAATAAATATTATTACATATTACCATGAATTTAGTACTACCTAAAAGTAATATTAAAGAGATATCAAAATTAAGACACTTAGTAAAAAGATATTATAATAAAGTCTTGAAAATAAATTACTCACCTACCACACTACCATCTACCACACTACCACTTTCATGATTTCACCAACTACCCGTTCCGCTACGAAAAATGGTCTACATATATGCATGATGAAATGATAAAAAATTACGAAACTTTAATCTTATATATACTTAACGATATAAAAATAATTGAATTAAGAAGAATAATATGGGAAAAAATATTTAATGATTACGAATCAGAAAATATATTGAATCAAGAATGGTATGAAATAGATTTACAAGATCTATATTTAGATAATGAAAGAATAGAATGGTACGATTTAGAAATAAATTCATATTAAAATGAATTACGAATATTTACAATATTGGATAGGAGCTATGGAAGATATAAAATTATTAGAACAATTAATGAAGGAAAATTTATATATGTACCAAAGAACCGAAGATATGTTATATCTAGAATATATCATAAATAATATTAATGAAATGTTCAGATTAAAACCATTATCAGAAGAATATTACAATAAATATTATTACACATTACCATGAATTTAGTACTACCTAAAAGTAATATTAAAGAGATATCAAAATTAAGACACTTAGTAAAAAGATATTATAATAAAATCTTGAAAATAAGTTACTTACCTACCACACTACCATCTACCACACTACCACTTTCATGACTTCACCAACTACCAGTTCCGCACCGAAAAATGGTATCAGAACTATGGATAATAAGAAACACGGTAAGAAACATACAAGTAGAAAATTGAGAAAAATAAGAAGAAAATTAAATAATTATATCCGGAATATAAACAACTTAATATCACAAAGACTGATAATGAGAAATTAGATCAATTAATAAATAATATATCTAAAATAGAATATAAATATATTAAATACTTAAAAATACAATGAATAACAAGAATAGTGAATATAGACAAAAACTTAATAAAGTAATTATAGAAAAACGACAAGAATTAGAACATAGGCAAAATAGACTTAATAGTAATATATTTGCAGGAATTTGTCACAAATCTATAGTAGCACAAAGAAAGACTATTTTTTATCTAGAAATACAAATAAATAACTTGGAATATAAACTACAACATAATTTATAAATGAATAAAGAAGAATACGCAATAGATGAAAAAACATATGAAAATTATGACGGATTAAAAATAAAGATAATATTTTCTAATCTAGGAAGAAGATATAAGAAAATAGGTGACAATATAAGTTTAATGTTAGAAAAAGAAACGGTAAAACTAGAAGATAGTTTAACTGCTATGGTAAGAATAACAAAAGAAAATGAAGAAATAGATAGAAAAACGGAAATTGAAAAAATAAAACAACAAGCAAAAAAGGAAGTACAACAATTAGAAGAAGTAAAAAATACTAAAATAATAGAGCTAGAAAAAGAGCTAGCAATATTAAAAGAAATGTATGAAATTAAACAAAAAGAAAAAGAACAAAAAACAAAATTAAAAAATGAGATAATTGAATTTAAAGAAAAATTGCAATTACAAGATGAATTAGGAGAAAAAGAAGAAAATAACCAAGATAATCTACCCGAAATAAGAGTTGATGAAATAAACGATGATGATCTAGAACAACATTCGGAAACAAGCGAAACATATACGGAACTTTTAGCAAACATAGATAATACAAAGAATTTAGAAGTAAATACAGAAGACGTAGACGTAGGCGAAAAACCTAGCACATCAGGAGTAAAAAACCCAAAAAATCCAAAATATTATAATGAAAATTATGAACAATATGATAAAGAAAAAACTACATGGGATAAAAGATTAAATAAAAAATGGACGCCTAAACCAATAACTGGACAACATGAATTTTTAGATTTAGACTGTGTAGCAGACATAAATAAAACAATCCAATTATGGGTAGGATACATATCAAAACAATTAATAGATAACAAGATAGTAATAGCAGAGGCACCAGGATACATAGAAAGAACACTTATAGGAACAGTAAAATTATGGCTACAAAATTTAACAAATGAAAGCTTAACAACTTTAAGAAATAATAAAAAATTTGATGGTGGAATAGCCACTACAACCATGGAAATATTATATAAATATGAAATAGCTATCAGAAATGAATTTAGTAGTATGACAACAGAGGTAGAAGAACAAAATAAAGAAAAATCATAAATCTGAATCTAATGAAAAAATTAGCAATATGTAATATGTGTTACATAGATGAATATACATGTGCATTTAGAGAATATTATTATAAAGGAACATATAGCATAGAAGAAAGTAAAGAAATAAGAAAATTATATTTTACAAAATTACCAGAACCTTTTAATTCAAATGTAATAAAAAGTTGGAATGAAGCAGAATTAACAGATACCTTAGGAGTTAGAATAAAATTCTTGCAACGATGGTTTATGGAACTATGTGAAAAACATAAAGAAGAAATAAAAATGGAAAAAATATTAGTAAAAAACTTAGCATGTTGCAAAAATAAAACAGCACCCCAATTTGGTTGTACGGATAGGTATTATAAAAATAGAAAGAAATATACTAAAAAATATAGATCAAAATACAAATATAAAAAACCAAGAAGAAGGTACTATGTAAAAAATTACAAAACCAAAAGACCATATAGACCAAAAAGAAAACTAACGGAATGTACTTGTTATAATTGTGGAAAATTAGGACATATAGCTAGAGATTGTAAATTACCTAAAAATCCAAAGAAAAAACAAATATCAGAAATAATAATAGACGATGAAAAATATACAGAAATAGAATATGTAGATTATGAATTAGAAAGCAATGATAGTATATATGAATTATCTGAAAATGAAATAGATAATGACATAGAAATAGAATCAGATAATGAATCCTATAATATAACAAATGGCTGAAGCAGATATACAAACAATAAATAAAGAAAAGCATCAAGACGAAGAATATTTAGAACAGAAAATAATATTTGATAATAGTATATTTGAACAAATAAAAGGAAAAGAATTAGACCTAAGCGTAGCAAAAATATTCGAAATACCAACAGTAAGAAACTGGTTTAAACGACAAAAAGAAGAATATTATGTAGTAAGTCAAAGAGAGCATATCATAGATTGCAAATATACTAAAGGAAAGGCCAAAATACCAATAATAAATAAACGAATAATAAATAAAGAAATACAAGATATTAAGGCTAAAAATCCAATTAAATATGTACATTTAGGAGGAACAGAAATATTAATAAAAGCATGTTTTAGAGAAGGAATAGATACACCCATAGAAATATACTTAGCGGATGATAGAATTATACAACCCATAGAAAAAAGTGTAATAAGTGCAGTAAGAGGTAACCTCATATACCAAAAATTTAAATTTATAATAAGTGCTAATTACTCAGTAGCAATAAATGACAGAAATATAGATAAATCGTTAGTATTATATTGGAGAATGTCAGGAATAGAACTAGCCCCAGGAAGTAAAATATTTACAGCTAGATGTAAAAACTTATATGTTCTAACAACAAAACATAAAATAACAGCAAAAAATAAAATAGATAAAATAAAAATAGAAGATCCCTTTGAAAGAATAGTTACAGTCATAGATAAAAATGATTATAGTTATAATGAAATTGATATAGAAGAAGATTTAGAAATAGTAAAAGAAAGACTAAGCACATCGAAAAGAATAAACGATGAGATACCCCAAACATCATCAAAAATGAGTACCCAAGGAGAATAGATAAAACCTCACAAAAATCAATAGAAGAAGATATAAAACCACATCATTACTACATAACGGGAATAATGGAACAACGAAAATATTTAATATTAATAAATACAGGACGAGAAGAAAACTATATTACAAGAGAATTAGTAACGGAAGTTGAAATAATAACTATTGAGCAATCATGCTCCGAACTACCAAAAGCATTAATGTATATCGAAGAAACTACAGAAAAGGAAATAATTATCGGAGGAGTACCAATAGTGATAAAATTCAAAATATATCAAGGAAATGAAAATATCATTTTAGGAATAAAATGGTTGGAACAAGTAAAACCATATAATCTAGAAGACAAACAGTTAACAATAAATTATGAAAATAAAAGAGTAATAATAAAAAGGACTTTAGTATAATAAAAATATGAAAATATATATACTTGCAAAGATAATAATAGAAGGATACTACAACCGATATTATACACCAATGATAGATACGGGAGCAGAAGCTAATATATGTAAATACAATTGTTTACCAGAAGATAAATGGGAAAAATTAAAAACACCGATAGTAGTAACAGGATTTAATAATGAAGGAAGCATGATCACATATAAGGCAAAAAATATAAAAGTACAAATATGTGATAAAATATTAACTATAGAAGAAATATATAACTTTGAATTAACTACAAAAGATATGTTATTAGGAATGCCATTTTTAGAGAAATTATACCCACATGTAATAACAAAAACACACTGGTGGTTTACAACACCGTGTAAACAAAAAATAGGAGCAAAAAGAGTAAATAATAAAAAACAAAAACAACAGAATGGATAAAAGGAAGTGAAAAAATTACACAAAAATTAGAAAATATAAAAGAAGAAGACCCTAAAATAGAATTAATTATATTCTCTATAGATAAAGTAAAAATAATTCAAGATAAGTTAGAATTATTATATAGTGAGGATCCTTTACAAGGATGGGAAAAACATAAAACAAAAGTAAAAATTGAGCTAATTGATAATAACAGTATAATAACCCAAAAACCATTAAAGTACAATTTTAATGATTTAACTGAATTTAAGATACATATAGATGAATTACTAGAAAAAGGATATATACAAGAAAGCAATAGTAAGCATACAAGCCCGGCATTTATCGTAAATAAACATAGTGAACAAAAAAGAGGAAAAAGTAGAATGGTTATTGATTATAGAAATTTAAATGCAAAAACTAAAACATATAATTATCCAATACCAAATAAAATACTAAAGATAAGACAAATACAAGGATATAATTATTTTAGCAAATTTGATTGTAAATCAGGATTTTATCACTTAAAACTGGAAGAAGAATCTAAAAAACTAACAACATTCACTGTACCATAAGGATTTTATGAATGGAATGTATTACCATTTGGATATAAAAACGCACCAGGTAGATATCAACACTTTATGGACAATTACTTTAAACAAATAGAAAATTGTGTAGTGTACATTGATGATATATTATTATATTCCAAAACACAAGATGAACATATAAGATTATTAGAAAAATTTATACACATCATAGAATATTCAGGTATAAGTCTAAGTAAAAAGAAAGCTGATATAATGAAAAATCAAATAGAATTCTTAGGAATACAAATTGATAAAAACGGAATAAAAATGCAAACACATATAGTACAAAAAATAATTAACTCAAATGAACAACTAGACACAAAAAAGAAATTACAATCATTCTTAGGACTAGTAAATCAAGTAAGAGAATACATACCAAAATTAGCAGAAAATTTAAAACCATTACAACAAAAATTAAAGAAAGATATAGAATATCAGTTTGATAAAAAAGACCAAATACAAATACAAAAGGTAAAATTATTATGTAAAAACTTACCTAAACTATATTTTCCAGATGAAAACAAAAAATTTACTTATATAATAGAATCAGATGCGAGTGAAAAAAGTTATGGAGGAATACTAAAATACAGGTATGATGACACTACGATAGAACATCATTGCAGGTATTATTCAGGAACGTTTAATAATACAGAAATAAAATGGGAAATAAATAGAAAAGAATTATATTCAGTATATAAGTGCTTATTATCATTTGAACCATATATTGTATATAACAAATTTATTATAAGAACAGATAATACACAAGTAAAATGGTGGCTAACAAGAAAAATACAAGATTCGGTAACAACAAAAGAAATAAGGAGATTGGTATTAAATATATTAAATTTTACATTTACAATTGAAGTAATAAAAACTGATAAGAATGTTTTGCAGATTACTTATCAAGACAAAGCTACTCAGACTGAGAACGAAAATACAATGGAAGAGATACTCAAAGCCATAACTACACTTTGTATAAAAGTGGATAGTATGGACAACGAGATACAAAAGCTAAAGACTAATGAAGATAATCTGAAGTCTAAAGCTAGTCAGCAGCATGACTATAAAAATGCGGAGCTACGTCGATCGGAAGACGGAAAAAATCTAGAGCTAAAAGGAGACGATGGGAAACTCCTTAAAACCCATAATGTTTGTTTAAATACAGCTGCAGGTACAAGCAAACAAGTTAGCGATAAACAACATAAAAATGCTAACTTAAACCAGCTATTCGAAAAACCATTTACCCAAAGGACACCTAGACATATGTCCATAGAACCGCAAACATCTACATATGCAGATAGTTTGCAAAACCAAAATGAGAAAAAGACATATAATTACATCACACGAACCTATATCGAAAATATACACAAAATCCAAACTTATTTAAACCGCAACCCCAGATCAGCTACAAAAGAACCAAACCAAGATTATTTAACCCAAAGACTGCAAGGTTATAATAAACTAATTGCACAACCAAAAACTAACGCCAACTTAGTAAGGACATGTTATAACTATGGATTGCTAAATACTGTATATACATATGACGGAGAAGAACTAAGCGGAATACCAGAACTACATAGAGCATTTACTACTTATAAGAGAGTTACTAAGGGAAATCTATTCTATGTAAAGTTTTATACGGCAACAGCAGAGATATTACACGAGGAAATAAAACCTCCGATACAAGTAGTAAAGATAGGACTAACAAAAGATATGATAATACCAGAAGATATCGGACAACAACCAGAGATACAAAAAACAGAGATACCCAATTTTTATGCCAATAAGAGAATAATTGGTATATCAACTATTATACAAGAACTAGCAAATAATTATTTAAACGGAAACGCAATATGGAGCTACTATGCAAGAGATCAGTTAATGATCTATTCAAATTCAAGGGAGCTAAGGAAAGCAGATATGGATGAAGTCCAGAGATGGATTTTATCATTACTTAAGCCAGAAGAACGACCTACAACACGAGCACTAAAAGAAGGATTTATTTCGGCAGAATTATTGACCAGGTATTGCAAGCTAATTGGTCACAAATACCCTGACTACATATGTTCAAAATGCAACGGAGAAGATAACGTGATTCCCGATGTCCAGCTGGAATAAGATAAAGATGGAAGGAGATAAGAAGAAGAAGACAAGTCAAAAAGATAAGAAAGAAAAAGTTAGTACGTAAAAATGTAAAAAAGTCATAATAGTAATAGTAGTATGTCATAAATATAGCATGTAAAGTATGACAAGTGTAAAGTAGTCAAAGACAAGAAAAGAAGATACGGATGGAAGGAGATAAGAAAAGAGATAAGACAAAAGTAAATATATTAGTCTTATTATTGAATGTAATATAGTCAATAAAGTGGGTAGTGTGTGCATGTGCATATTAAAAGTAGGATGGACAAATGTAATAAAGTAGTATGGGCAAGTATGGGCAAGAATGGACAAGTGTAACAATTATATGGGTAAGTGTAAGTAGTAGGAATGGTAGGTGTAAATTGTAAGTAGTACGTAAGAACTCCTTTCTATATAAGTGGAAGGATATGTAAATATAAAGGCAGGCATTGCCTAACTTAAAATCTTTTTTTCTTTTTTCTTTTTATCCATAGCTCTGATACCATTCTAATAATTTAAATCTTTTTTTCTTTTTTCTTTTGTCTTTTTAATGCAAAAAATATTCCTAATTTTTATGATGCTGACATGTGTCAGTTTTTCCTCTCCTATTATATAGATAGAAGATTTGAAAAATCACCCTAATTGAAATTGACGTAAATATTATAGTAGTAACTATCAGCCTAGGAATTACACAATCTAATAATTTATCTGAACTATTTATTTGTCACAGTATCATTATAGTATATTTATGAATGTATTGTTTGGTTCAATGGTTGCACAAATACAATTATATTATTATATCAACCTTTTAAAATACAAGTTAATTATCTAACATTAAAATGTATATTAAAAAAATAAGGACATTTATAAATGATATTAACTTAAATATTTCAGATATATATAAATAAAGGTAAATTAAAACACAATAAAAATAAAAATAAAAAGAAGAAACTAAAAAGTAATCAACTTATAATTACACCATGAAATTATCGACAATTCACAACCCCCCTGTGAATTGAAAAGTGTAATTACCCTTTGTCAATTACACTCAATTACTTACTGACCAAGTAATTAAATGACCAATCAAACATACCACACAATGTAATTACACTCAATTATATCAAATTCAATTACCAAGATGACTTTTCAAACAATCACTCAAAAGAAGATTGGATATCAATGGGCTATTGGTGTTTCATTATTGGGTACAAATAATGTACTTGAAAAGATGTGATCTTTGTATGAGCTTGGTTTTATTAGACATATGTCACAAACTTAGACTTCAACTAAAGTTCCGTGCCGCACTTGACAATTTACTCACAACTCTTTTATGATCGTGTAAGCTAAAGTTAGCTTTTCAAACTTAGATTGCTAAAAGAATGAAGAAAGACACAAGAGAGTTTTTAAAGAAGACTTTGTATTGATTTGGAATATTGCTTACAACTCTTGGTTGAATTTTAAATGAGAGCCCCTCTATGACAATCACTGATTTTAAATAAAGACTTAGATTGCATGGATAAAAGTTTTTAAATTCCGTACCATTTTCTTATGTCTTATGTTATGAATGCTATGAGGCATGTATGAGGCTCTTCAGATTCTTGTACACCGTGTTACGTCTGGGATGTAGGCTCGGGTCGTAACAAACATGGTATCAGAGCACAAGATGTTGGGATGGTTTCAGGATGATGTCTCATAAGTGACGTCTAGTAGAGTCTTTTTCATAGTGTGAAGCGCTCCACATTTATGAATAAGAGGCTATAAGATGTTAGGAAACTACACTTCTTTCATTACTCTAAGTCGTGTAATATAGTTTAACTCTATAATGTCTTTCTCTTATTCCTTATCCGATGATCTTCAAGATGTGACTACTTGAAGGGCTAATGCTACAAGGATCGAGGGAGTTTAACTCTATAAATTTTTCTGTACTTTTCTAGTATCTTATGTTATGATTATGCTAAGGGTTTGTATGAGACACCTTCGTGGTCAAGTACGCCATGTTACGTCTAGGGGGTACCCCTGGGTCGTGACACTACCCATGAAGTGGAACAACATATCTTCATCTGTGAGGTTGGGAATATGAAGCATGAGAGTTGTGAACTTCTTCACGTACGCTCGTATGCTACATGTCTACTTCAACTCCCTAAACTTGTACTTGGCCTCATAAATGATGTTGTTCGAGACAAAAGCCTTCTTAGATTTAATTCGGAATTACTCCCATGTGTTGATGGTGCAAAGCCCCTTCCCTATTTCCTACTCCTTTCGCCTCCACTATAGCATGACCATCTCCAAGAGGTACAATACTGTAGTGTTGATGTTATTCTCATCACTCTTCACCCTTTTACACTTGAAGTAATTCTCCAAAATGCCACAGGAAATTCTCCACCACTTGCGCGTCACAAACATCTTTGAACATTGGTGGTTTGAGAGTCTCAATCTTGGCCTACCTATTTGCAATGGATGTCATAGATCCTCCAGCTTCCATTTCTCCCTTGAGCGCTTCCATATCAACCTTCATGGTTTCAATCGTGCTTAATGCATCCATGAGTCGACACTCTAAGGAAGTGATAATTTCCTTCATCTCATATTACACATGCCTACGTGCCTCCAACTTTTTACGGATGTTGTCATTCTCTTCAAGGGTGAAGTCCTCGAGAGTCTTAAACTTGACATTGACCTTGTTCAAGTGCTTGCCTAAGAATTTTATAGTTTGCCTCGCCCTGTCAACCCCTGGGATCTACTCTACTCTAGACATGACATCATGCTCCTCACCATGTTCATTGTCACTCGCTTCAGTGGTCAAAAGTTGGTGAGATATCAACATTTCACTTGGTGTAGGGTCGAGCAACAATTCCTCTTTACTGCTAAGGTGCTTTCTTATGTTTTCGTGCTTCTTTCCACCATCTGGCATGACGTTGGTGGTGCTAGCAACATTGATGTCTCCCTCGTTAGCCATTACCTTAGTTTTAATATTTGCTCTGATACCACTTTGTCACGGACTTGAACTTCAACTAACAGTTTGTGTGGCACTTGACAACTTACTCACGACTCTTTCACGATCTTGTAAGCTCAAGTAAGCCTTTTCAAACTTAAATCGCTAAGAGAATGAAGAAAGACAAAAGATAGTTTTTAAAGAAGGCTTTGTATTGCTTTTGAAGATTGCTTACAACTTGCTTGATTGAATTTCAAATGAGAGCTCCACTATTTATACTACTCTCATAGGAGCTAAAGTGTAAATAAAGATTACTATACAAATCTCTACATATTTACAATCTAGTCCCTCTTCTAGAATTATCTACAAGCCTAGATAATTCTAAAGTTTTCCAATAATTCCTCTTAAGTATTCTAGAGTCTTCTTCAAACCTCTCCAAGAATCTAAATTATTCTCACTTATATTATGCCTAATTTGAGTGATAGAGTGGCAGATCATGACACTTATCTTGATTATTTGAAATTATCTATTAACTTTACTTTGTGCGGAGTAATCACTCATTAGAAGCCTTTTAGTTTGTTTGCAATTTAAAGGAAGTGATAAGTCATTTGTTGATTAAGATTAAAAAAAAAAGTAGGAGATTACACTTCTCAACGCCCAAGAAAATAATGTTTGCGTAAAATAAATCGAGGAAAAGACAAAGGAAAAACCAAAGTGAAACACCAAAAAGGAAAAAATGAAAAAAAGGAGGAGAGTATATTACACCCTCCTTCCCATATTAGTTGATCATTTTTCTCTTTACACATATTAAAAAATTATAAATAAGAAGATAATTTTACTAGTTCATCCCTTGAAAGAATTTCTTGGATATTTTACAAACAAATGCGAACACTTTAAAATAATTTAATTGCAAGGGTAATATAGAAAAAATTTAATTAATGTTTTCTTGATTTAGTAAAATGATCATTTAATATGGAATGGACGAAGTACTTTTTATCATGTAATTATGTTGACCTCTGAAAATTGTTCATGCGTGTTTAGTTCATTTTTAAAATTTAACTTATTTCAAGAAATATATGTTGGCAAAAAATAAATTTTGTTTGGTCAATTAACATTAAAAATATCTATCAATAATAATTACTTCATCTGTCTCATATTAGATGGACATTTTTTTATTTTACAAGATAATTACGAAATCATTAATAGATTGATCAATTTTACTATTTTACCCTTTGTTCATATCAATGTACATAAAAATAAGTTAGAAAAAGTATAAATAGAGTATAGGAATAGCTAGTATTGAGAATTGTTCACATTCAAAAGATCATATTAACTGTAGGGTAAAATAAGAAAAAATTAATTAATATTATCTTGATTTAGCAAGTAATTAACTAATATGAGACAATTTTTTTTTAGTAAGATACCATCTAGTATGGGACGGAAGGAGTAGTATTTAATCAAATTTTTAAGAAGTATTTTAATGTGTATTCTTTTCTTAAAACATGCATAACATTTTACCCTGAACTCGAAATGAGGCAAACTTGGTGTCGTTGGAAATATGACTCGTAATCTTTTAATTTAATAGGTCATGGACTATCTAATTCATTATGATCTGAGAGATATGATCATTTGAAATCGACCCAAGTAAAATCTTATATTGAAACTCAATCGGTAAAAAAACTTTCAACTCAACTTTGTGCTAGGAGATTCTAGTGACCTTAATTGATATCCAAAATAATTTCACACTAAAGAATTGACCTTAGCACCTAAGAATAATTAAGAATCACTCGACACGACCTTATGCATAAATGAACAATAGTTTAGATCTTAACTTAGAAATTTTTCGGCGTGTAACAATTTTATTCTAAGAACCTTAAGTCCTAAACTAAAATGTGCCAAAAATCAATCATAGAATGATGATAATATAAAGTATAAATTTTAAGAATCCCATAGTGTAAGTGTGAAATTACCTTCTATCCCTACTCTTTTTCTAATTACAAAAATCTCATATTTTTTAGGCATTCTGGATAAATAACTAAGGATCCGAATACATTATTGTTGTTAAATTATGTATCCATCTGTTGCGCGTATTAAGGGAAAAAACTGAAAATCAAATTAAGATCCTAGAATATCCATATGTTGCGCTAATTAAGGGGGAAAAAAAACAAACTGAAAATCAAATTAAGATCCCATAAATTGTGCTATTCCATTCAAAATTACTGTCAACGATTCAGTTATTAGCGTAAAGGAACCAAAAAATTTAAAATTCAAATTTCTTCACCCTTTTCATCAAAGAACCTTTCAAATTATGGAGCAACTCTCCTGTCAAAGAAACTGACAGAGAAGACCGATGATTCTGACCAACCTTTGCCTGAGAGTGAAAAAGGTGGTAGTAACGGTCTTTCCGAGTCCACCCAAGAATCTCTACCTGTGAAACTGATATTTCATTTGCTAGGTAGCTTAGTTTAAATTTTCTTTGCCACATAAATTTATTTTGGAGTAATTGAATACATCAGTTAATTCAAAAGTTTTTTGATTGACTGGATACTAAGTGCTAATCATTGTGAGAGTTGTATCTCTTTGTGGTTCCTTCACACTCCATCGATTAACCCACGGTTGCGACTTTTGAATATTATATGTATATTTTTAATGAAGAATGCATAAAAAATTGTTTTTAAGAAATAAGCAAATAACATGTTAGTGACAATTATATTCATATTCCAAAAACATGTATTAATCGATTTCTCTCTCTTAAGGAGCTTCTTATTGTGTATTGTCACATTTATTTTATCAGGTTGTTGATGTGTATCTGATACATGTAGTAAAGTGTATACAAGAAGATGTATCAGATACTTATTGTATTAATTCTAATTAAATTAGTGATTAAAATGTATCTTGTTATTTTTAACGGCTCAATGTACTATATTTTTGAATGATACATGAGACATTAGTTGTTTTGTAGTGAATTATCATGTAATGTATTACTAACTTTTAAATGTTTGCAGGTTATTGCATCTGTTTAAATTATTTTTTCACTGTATGAAGGTAGACAAATATACATTGTTTGCCTTGAGCGAAAAATATGTAATTGTAGGAGATTTCAACTTGACAAGATACCTTGTGCGTACGCAATTGCTATTTTAAAGAGCAAGAATGTTACCGATCTATATCCCTACTTTTGTCATGACCCAAGGGTACTTCCTAGATGTAATAAGGCGTATACGACCCTGAGAGGCCTCATACAATCCACTTAGCATATCATAACATAAAGTAATAGAAAAGTGCGGAAATTTAAAACATTTTCCAATACAATCAAAGTCTTTCATTACACGAAACGGAAGTCTTTAACACTTGTCTCAAACCATCTAATACTTGAATAGTCTTGGGACACAACCCTTACAAAAATTCTAACATAAAGAAAGACATAAAAAAAAAGGTAGTCAAATCCTCGATGCTATGAGGACTCATCAAATCTTCACTTGCTTGCTTATACTAAGATCCTAGCCATGAGGATGGAAGTCAATATCGCCTGACCCTACATTTGATAAGAATGTAGGAAAGAGTATGCGTTAGTACAATAATGTACTAAATATGATGGCTAGCATAAAACATCAACATAAGCATAATGTAGATGTTATACCCCATTTTAACTCGAGGTCCAAACGGTGTACAACATTTTGGTGATTTCTAAATTATTAACTAAGTCAAGAAATCGCCACCTAATTAATTATGGTGAATTAGGACACCTAAATATTTAACTAAGTAATGCTAAAATTTGACTTCAATTAAGGTTTACTAAACCTATGTTATTCTAGTTAAGAGTTCTAATTATCCTAAAGGAAAGGGATAAGGCATCCTCTAAGATCAGTTAAAAACTGTTAACCAACCAAACTTAGGTTAATTAATTTTAAAGAAAGCAAATACTAAAAGAATCAGAAAAGTCAAATAAGTAAGTTGGAAAACATTTCAACATTTGAAAATTTCTTTTATATTTATATTTAAAATGATGGAGATTTAAGAAAGGATAATTTGTCTAAACCAATTTGTTGTTGATCCGTAATATGTGATTAAAAGATATAGTATAAAAACTTTTATTCATGAATTCATAAGATGTTTCCTTTTTGAAAAGAAAATATGATTACAACAAAACATTTTTATTTATTTATTTGTTTTTAAAGGGTCACTGCCAAGTTGAATAAAATTAATGAAAAATTAGTGGGTTTAAATGATGTAAAAGAAATGTTTTAAAAAAAGAAACCAAAGGAAAACCTTAAACAAAATAACAACTAAATCATAAATGATAATAATAATAATAATAACAATAATATTAATAATAATAATAATAATAATAATAATAATAAAAAGTAAACTAACCCAACCCCCAAAAGCACAGCAAAGCAAACAAAGTGCAAAAGATATAGCAAGACACAAGTTCACAAACAAGCCAAAACAAACACATCATAATAACAAATAGAATTGAAAAAAATATAAATATTTTTTCCAAACTTCTTCGCTCGTCTTCTTTAACTTCAGTTCGGATCCAATTCGACTGAGCGAGAGAGGGAAATGCATATCCCAAGTTTAGCGATGGAAAGAGGATATGTCATAGTGAGAGTCTCTCAAAGAAACTCCAAATTTTGCTCCAAAATTGTTCATGCAAAGAAAGTAAAAAAAGAAAAAAGAAAAAAAAAAAGAAGAGTTAGTAAGACAAATCAACAATGCTCAATATCGAATAAACTAGATATAAAATTCGGTTAAATGACACAATATCTTACTATTCAAAACATTAAAACACGCAAATGCGGAACAAATTCAAAACCACTACTACAAACAACTTTTAAAGCATAAGATTAATAGACAAGTCTTTTCATGTTTAAGCTACAGAAGTACTAGTCATTAGAGGTTTGAACAATAATAAAAATTATGATATAAACTTTCCGGTTATAAAAATGCCACATATATATATACTACAAAGTAGGAGAGGAAAACTTCAACTTATGCTTTGTATATATTTTTAAAAAAATGAGAAAAGCTATAGGTAAGGAAAGTGGTGTGCCTTTACAAGCATAAATCCATATTTTAATTAAGGAAAGACACATAATCTGCACAATATATATATAGTAAGCTAAACTAAGAAAAGTAATAGTCATATCTTTTAAGCATGTTTCTACCTAAAAAAGAACATAAAACTGCCAAGTTCTCACATGACTTAAACTTAACATAATATCTTTTAAACTCACTTACTATTATAGCCCAACGAACAAAGATTACTCTTGACCCGTAGCTTTCTCAAAAAAATAAAAATAAAAAATTGGCATAACAAAAGCAGAACTAGAGGAGAAAGGACGCAAATATCACCTGTTATGGGGCAGTGAACTGAGTCGTCTTCGATCAAGAATCTACGCTCGTTCCTCCAACAAAGTCAAACAAAAGAGAAAGTAAAGTAGGAGATATTGAAAATGTAAAAAAGTGGTATTCTTTGGAATGTACAAGTCTTTTTTCATGATCTCTTTTGCTAACCAAAACCCGTCTGTTCAACTGAAGATATATGGGAGTATTTATAGAAAGAAAAAATAAAGCTCAGAGCTTAGAGTTTGAGCGGGATTTATTTTGAATTTCAAATTTGTCTTGGTTGGAGAAAAATCACATGAAGATTTTGGACTCCGTAAATCAAGTTGTTTGAACAGTGAACTTCTGCCCCAAAGAATCAAAAATCAAAAAGTTATTTGGCTTCTTGTGTTGACTAAATTGTTGAATATGAGTGAGAAGGAAATTTTGAACGTTAGGATATGCTAGAACACAGTGAATGGATGAAATTTGCTAAAAAAGGTTGGACAAAGACTATCCACAGTTATGGTGCTACCTACCACGGTTGAAAATGGAATGAGGGGTGGGGTATGACTGCTAGAGTTTATTAATAGGGTTAAATTGACATGTTAGAGGAAATGGGTCCGTTCAATTGAGTAGTTGAGCTGCTACATTTTGAGCAAAAAATGGGCCGAGATGGGCTGCATTTGGATAGCCAAATTGCTGAATATTTTAAACTTGTAAATGGGCTGGAACATAGCTAAATTGCTAGAGCATTTTGGGCCTCTTTGACCAGAGACGATGTAAGAGTTTTTGGGCAAAGAAGTTGATGTAATAGCCAATTTTGTCCCGACCAACAAATGCAACCTTGGAGGCGAAAAAGATAGGGGTATTAGATAAATTATGAGGCAGAGGATCTTGAAAACAAGGTACGCACGAGCTTACAAAGTTTGCCCCGGTGTTAAATTATGATGTTACTGGTTGGTGTGATTGAGGAGAGTATTTGACAGTGGAGTCGAGCAGAGTGAATTATGATGTTACCAATTAGTGTGATTGAGGAGAGTATTTGAGAGTGGAGTCGAGCAGAGTTCGAGGTAGACCTTTGACCTTTGTTGGAAAGCTTAACTTTCTCAACAAATTGCCCCAGTTCACTGCTTAGATAAAGTTCCACGTTGTGCTAAAGCTCCTGCAGAACTCAAACTTGACAAAACAGTTAATAATATTAAACATAAAGCATGGTGCGATAAACACATGGAAATAACATCTCCTGGATGTGAATTTATGAAAATGCGGCCTTGCAAGCCGAAATAATTTAATGAGATAAAATCTTGCAAAGTAAAAAAAAAGAAAAAAAAAGAAAGGGTTTAAGGCCGATGATTCATGAGGAATGGTGCTTTTCAGCGATGATTAATGAAAATGAGGCCTTAACCAAATAAATTATGGATATGAGGCTTTTTAGCCAAATGATTTAAGAATGAGACTTTTTAAGCCTGGTGATTTATGAAAAAGAAGTCTTTGAAAGCAATGTATTTTGTTAAAACATTTGTGCAGTATATTTGAAAGCATCTGTGCAATCAACTGAAAGCATTTGTGCAATGCATTAGAAAAGTGATAAAGCCATGTAGGATTCCTTTTAAATAATTGAAAGTATTTGTGCATTTGAAAATATGCATTTGTGCGAAATATAAAGTATTTGAAAATATTTAGAAGCATTTGTGCAGTGCGTTTGAAAATTATTGAAGGCATTTGTGCAGTGCATTTGAAAATATGCATTTGTGCGGTGCATTTGAAAATATTTGAAAGCATTTGTGCAGTGTGTTTAAAGTATTTGAAAGCATGCATGCTAAAAATCTGAAAGTATTTGTGCGGTGCATTTGAAAAATATCTTGAAGCAAATGTGCAGTGCGCTTGGAAATATCTGAAAGCATTTGTGTAGTGCATTTAAAGGCATTTATACAGAGCAAAATCATGTGCAATGTCTTATTAAATAATATTTGTCATCAACACATTTGAAAATTTATAAAGATTTACTTATAAGTTTTCGAATTATAAATTTATAAGTAAGTAATTCAAACCACTCGACATATAGTCCTTTCGATGCTATGGATGTTATTAACTTCTCAGCTTCTGGTAATCCTGATAAACCTGCACTCAAAGAAAAAAATATAAGTTTTGGGGGAGGTTAATTCGCGTTGACTTTGAAGGTCTGGCTCTTCATACTTCTTTCTTCCAGCTTTGCTTGGACTCATAACCTCCGTCCATTCTAAATCTTGGTTAAATGAATAACAAGAAAATAAATAAAAAGAAAATATTTGATTGAAAATCATATTTGAAAATAAGATAAAATTATATACGTATATATATCAATAAAGAATTTTGCCGAACTTCAAATTGTGACATGTCATGAAACAAAGCGAACGTTCTTTATCTGAAGTCTTTCTTCTGTCGGATGATTCGATTGACCATATACTCTTCAAATATCTTGATATCTTCTTGCAATGATTCTCTTAAAAATTGTCCCAGTTTTTGTGAAAGAGATGCGTTGTCCTTTGGTCACGATGATACTGAACCTCCTATAGGATGCACACTATTCTATCAAGGCACCAAGCCAAACATAACCTAAGGATACAATTAAAATTGAAATAAAGGGGCCGAACCCTCCTCGGGTTGCCTATGTATCTGAACGGAATCAGGCCATACGTAGTTCGTTGTATACAAAGAAATGGAGAAATGAAAAATAATTCTAATAAAGTGACGGAAGCCGATATAGGCCACCTATGTATCCCACCAAAGGTATCATGCCAAGCGTAGTTCATATTACATAGAAAGGAAATTTTGCAAAATCTATTAAAAGACCAAATCCGATGTGGATTTCCTACATATCCCGCTATGGCAATCAGGTCAAGACGTAGTTCCAATACATGACAAAAAGATTACAAGAAAATGAAATAGAAACCTCTAGATGTAGTATCTCTTAACCGCATCTGCATTGATAGCTTTTGGCCATATTTTACCATCCATTTCTGCTAGAATCAAAGCTCCTCCAGTCAGTACTCGGTGAACCGTGTAAGGTCTTTGCCAATTAGGTGCAAACTTTCCCTTAGCTTCATCTTAGTGCGGGAATATTCGCTTCAACACCAACTGTCCCGGTTCAAACTGTCTCAATCTTACTTTCTTGTTGAAAGCTTTAGCCATCCTGTGTTGATAAAGTTGTTCGTGACAAACTGCATTCATTCTTTTTTCATCAATAAGCATCAATTGTTCATACCGGTTATGTGTCCACTTGGCATCAATTAACTCAGCTTCTTGGATGATCCTTAGAGATGGTATCTCAACTTCCATTGGTAACACTGCTTCTATTCTATAAACCAAAAGATAAGGTGTTGCCCCAGTCGAAGTCCTGATTGTGGTGCGGTAGCCAAGAAGGGCAAAGGACAAACTCTCATGCCAGTGTTTGTAGTTATCAGTCATTTTCCGCAATATCCTCTTGATATTTTTGTTGGCGGCCTCAACTGCTCCATTCATCTGAGGTCGATAAGGAGTGGAATTGCGATGAATACTTTTGAACTTCTCGCATATCTCATGCATCAAGCCACTATTGAGATTAGCTCCATTATCTGTAATAATTGACTCGGGGATCCCAAATCTATAAATGATGTTATTGCGAACAAAATCTGTCACCACCTTCTTTGTCACAGACTTGTATGAAGATGTTTCTATCCACTTTGTGAAGTAATTAATAGCTACCAGAATGAACCTGTGTCCATTTGAGGCAGCTGGCTCAATAGGGCCAATGGCATCCATGCCCCAAGCTGCAAAGGGCCAAGGAGAACTCGTCACATTTAGCTCATTTGGTGGAACTCGAATCAAATCACCATGAATCTGACATTGATGACATTTTCTCACAAAACGGATGCAGTCTGTTTCCATTGTCATCCAAAAATATCAAGCTCGTAGAATCTTCTTTGCCAAAATGAAAACCATTCATGTGTGGCCCACATGTACCTCCATGTATTTCTTCAATCAACTTGCTTGCCTCTTGAGAGTTATAACATCTTAAAAATCCCAAATCTGGAGTCCTCCTATAAAAGATTTCTCCACTAAGGAAAAAATGATTTGCGAGGCTCCGAAGTGTCCTCTTTTGAACATTGTTTACTCCTTCTGGATAGTCTCCTTCCCTGAGATACCTCTTAATGCCATAGTACCAAGGTTCTCCATCCGGTTCTTCGTCTACATGGAAACAATAGGATGGCTGATCCTGCACATTGACCTTGATTGGATCTATGTAGTTCTTGTCTGGATGTTGAATCATAGAAGCCAGTGTTGCCAACGCATCTGCAAACTCGTTCTGAGCTCGAGGAATATGCTTAAATTCTATCTTGACAAATTTCTTGCACAATTCTTTCACACACAACAAATATGGAAGTATCCTCACATTATTGGTGCTCCATTTGCCTTGAACCTGATGAATCAATAAGTCGGAATCACCTATAACCAACAATTCTTGTATGTTCATGTCAACAGCCATCCTAAGCCCAAGAATACAAGCCTCGTACTCCGCCATATTATTTGTGCATAAGAATCTGAACTTTGTTGAGATAGGATAATGTTGACCTGATTCTGAAATCAACACTGCTCCAGCACCGACTCCTTTGGAATTCACAGCACCATCAAAAAACATTCTGCACCTGGGATATTCTTCGAAAATATCCTCTCCAATAAATAAAACCTCTTCATCAGGGAAATAAGTTTTAAGAGGCATCTACTCTTCATCCACGAGATTTTCAGCGAGATGATCAACTAGCGCTTGTCCCTTGATGGCCTTTTGAGTGACATAAAAAATGTCGAATTCATATAGCAAAATTTGCCACTTTGCCAACCTTCCAGTGGGCATAGGCTTCTGAAATATATACTTGAGTGGATCCATCCTTGAGATGAGAAAAGTGGTATATGCACATAAATAATGTCTTAAATTTTGTGCAACCCAAGTCAAACCACAACAAGTGCGCTCCAATAAAGTATACCGAGCTTCATAAGGTCTTAACTTTTTGCTTAAGTAATATTTAGCTTGCTCCTTCTTTCCAGTTTCATCATGTTGTCCCAGCACACATCCAAATGCATTGTCAGACACTGACAAATATAACAACAAAGGTCTTCCAGATTCTAGGGGCACCAAGACTGGTCGACTAGATAAATACTCCTTGATTCTATCAAAAGCTTTCTGACAATCTTCCATCCATTTGGTTGCAGCATCTTTCCTCAGCAACTTGAAGATTGGCTCGCAAATTGCAGTGGATTGTGCAATGAATCGACTAATGTAATTGAGGCGACCAAGAAAACTCATTACATCCTTTCGACTCTTTGGAGGAGGCAAGTCTTGAATAACCTTTATCTTTGAAGGATCCGGCTCTATCCCGTTCCTACTCACGATGAAACCCAACAGCTTCCCGGCAGGGACACCAAATGCACACTTTGCGGAATTTAACTTTAGATTGTACCGCCATAATCTGTCAAAGAACTTCTTTAAATCTGTTATATGATTTGAGCTCTTCCGTGACTTGATGATGAAATCATCCACATAGACTTGAATCTCCTTATGGATCATATCATGAAATATGGTAGTCATAGCTCTCATATATGTTGCCCCTGCATTCTTGAGTCCAAAAGGCATTACCCGATAACAATATACTCCCCAAGGCGTGATGAATGCGATTTTCTCCGCATCCTCATCATCCAGTAGAATATGATGATATCCTGTAAAGCAATCAACAAATGACTGCAACTCATGCTTTGCACAATTATTAATAAGTATGTGAATGTTTGGGAGAGGAAAATTATCCTTCGGGCTAGCCTTGTTGAGATCTCGATAATCTACGCATACTCTAATTATTCCATCTTTCTTTGGCACTGGTACTATGTTGGCCAACCACGTGGGATAGTTGGTGACCCGGATGACATTGGCATCAAATTGCTTTGAGACTTCTTCCTTAACCTTTAAACTCAAATCAGACTTGATCTTTCTCGACTTTTGCTTTACTGGGGGGCAAGAGGGATCAATTGGCAACCTGTGTGAAACAATATTTGTGCTTAGACCCGGCATATCATCATAAGACCATGTGAACACATCCATGTATTGTCTCAAAAGATTAATAAGTTCATTTCTTTGGGACAGAGTCAAATGGACACTAATTCTTGTTTCCCTCACCAATTCTGCTGAATCTCCCAAATTTATCGTCTCAGTTTCATCCAAATTTGGCTTTTTTTTTATTCTCAAAATGTTCAAACTCCTTAGTCAACTCTCCAGACTGCACATCTTCTTCATATTCTGCAAAAGTTTATTCACTGTTCGGGGTTTGTTCGCTCATTTCATTACATGTCACATTCTCGACATTGACAGATTTATTAGTTTGCTTACTGAAAGAGAGACAAGAAATAAAAATAAAATAAATAATCAAGGACAAATTTTAAAATTTAAAGCAGAAAAAAAGGTAACATAGATTTGGCATTTAAGCTTTCAAAAGATGGAGGCAAAACACATCAAATTCAAAAACACGATTCATGCCTCAATTTGAATCATGTTTTTTGTTAATTCTAATACAATCATCTACCAAGATTCCCGGAGAACTGGGGACGGGTTACAAGTCCAATTGTTCAAAGCATCTCCAGACATAACATCCCATATGGTCGGGGCGTCGGTGCCGTCCTCCAAAATCATATTGCATTCAACTTCTTCAATGAACAAGTTTTTGAGTCCTTCTATGAGATTATCTTCAACAACTTCTTCTAATCCTTGTGCAACAAACACCTTGGAAAATGACTGATTCAAGGGCGGGATAGGTAGTGGTAAGGGAATGTCACTGTTCCTTTTGAGATTAATCGATGAGACTTCTTCAGAAGTAGGCTCGTATCCAAGACCAAATGTGTATTTCTGACCAGGTAATTGAATTGGTTCCACTATTCCATCTAATTTCTCTCCAAGACCTTGACCTATGATAAAACCATTCTTCAACATTTCCCAAGCCACCATCATAAGCACACGTGGCAAATTTGCCTTTCCAGCTTGAGTAGCACACATAATTTCCCTAATATGGAATACAGACCCATCCAACTCTTCCATACTTTCAATAACATGGACTAAATTTTCAGGATATATTGAGTTGTTACCTTCTCCATGAACAATAATTTCCTGATGGTTCCAAACAAATTTCAAAGTCTGGTGCAAAGTGGAAGGGACCGCACCAGCCATATGAATCCATGGCCTTCCAAGTAATAAATTATAGCTAGCAGATATATCCAACATTTGGAATTCCATAATGAACTCCACAGGTCCAATTTGCAATGGCAGATCAATTTCTGCGATGACTCCCCTTTGTGTCCCGTCAAAGCCTCTAACCCTTACATGACTTTCACGAATCTTTCCAAAGTAAATTCCCAAAGCTCGAAGAGTAGTGAAAGGGCATATGTTAACAACTGAACCATTATCAATCAACACTCTGGAAATAAACTTATCCCTACATCTGACAATAATGTTCAACGCTTTGTTATGTCCCAAACCTTCAGGCAGCAACTCATCTTCATGAAAGGTGACTTTGTTAGCTTCCAAAACTTGTCCTACCATGGCAGAAAAGTTCTCACTAGTGGTCTCTGCTGGAACATAAACTTCATTTAAAACCTTCACCAAAGCGTTCCTATGAGTTGCAGAATTCATCAGGCCATTAAGGAAATTTGAGAAGGAGTTTTCTTCAGTTGTTCAACAACCGAATATTCCTTAGTTAGCATCTTCCTCCAGAAATCTTGCACTTCGGCCTCTGTCACAACCCTTTTTTGGTTGTTTTCCTTGTTTGGTCCTCCTTATATAACTTCTTCAGGGGCATAACAACACCCGGATCTTGTCATTCCTGCAGCAATGGCTTCTACAACTATCTTTCCTTTTCCTTTGTCCCTTGCATCAATCGAGTAATCCCAAGGAATTGCTTTGGTGTCAAAAGGGAATGATTAAGTGACAAGGTCCATGATCTTAGGTTTGGGAAGAAAAACTTCCACTTCAATTGGCACTCGTACTTGGACTGTGATTACAGGAGAAATAAAGGTCGATGTCTCAACATTCTTCTCTATCTTGATTGGTACTATGGTCCCTTCCAAGTTAAAATCTTCGTCAACGACAATTAAGTTAATATTGCCATGATTTGGCAGAGGGTTGTTGTTTACATTGGGGGCAACACCTTTGAGTTGAATCTTCTTTGATCAATGTCTCAATCTTGTCTTTGAAAGTAAGGCAACTTTCAGTATCATGTCCAGCAACTCCAGAGTGATATGCACAGTGCTTGGTCTCGTCATACCATCCAGGAAGGGGATTAGGAATTCGTCCTTGGATTGGTTGGAGTATTCCTGCGATTTTCAACCGTTCATATTGTTGGGCTAAAGGTTCAGCTAAAGGTGTATAAGTTTTGGCTGGTCTTTTTTCAAAGTTTGGGTAAGGTCTGGGTGCATTTAATGGACGGTTTTGTGGTTGGTAGTGGGATTGGGATGGATATGTCGGTTGGTATCGTGATGGATTCGGATAGACAGGTGCTTTAGGTGGACAATACATTGGTTGGGTGGTGTAAACTGGGTAAGGGTCAGGTGAAGGGTGATAATAGGGTTGAGGAATTTGGGTATACTGACTATAGTATGAATGTTGGGGTAATGGGTTTTGGTAGGTTAACATTTAGTTTGGCCTACGTTCCTAGATGGTTATGACAGCAGATACGCCGTTCTTCTTCTTAAGGGTTCCTTCGATTGAATCTGTCTGAATGGCCTTACTTGTTGCTTGTAGGGCTGCCAAATTAGTGATTCTCCCAGTTTTAATACCTTTTTCAATGAATTCTCCCATTCTGACAACCTTAAATGACTTTTGTCCTACAACACATATCATCTTTTCATAGTACGTTGCATTTTTTTGGGATTGTATAAAAAGAGAGGTCATCTCACTTTCTGCTATTGGAGGTTGAACTTTTGCGGCATCTGCTCTCCACCGCATCGCATACTCTCTGAATGACTTTGTTGACTTCTTTTCCAACTTCATCAAGTAGAGCCTGTTCGGAATAGCCTCAGTGTTAAACTTGAACCTATCCATGAATTCTTGTGCCATCGCACCCCAACTATTCCATTTCTGTGGGTTTCGACTCGTGTACCAATCAAGGGCCTCTCCCATTAAGATCCTTATAAACAACTTCATTCTAATGGCCTCATCTTTCCCCAGTCCAACTAACTTGTCACAATACGACCTTAAATGAGCTCGAGGATTTCCCTTCCCATCAAATACATCAAATTTTGGTACCTTATACCCCACGGGTAATTCAACATCGGGATGAACACATAAATCCTCATATTCAAGACCTTCAACCCCCTTATGGACTTGGATACTTTTGAAAGCTTCCTTCAAATTACGAATCTCCCTTGCTACATTGTCATATGTTCTTGACCTTGCTTCTTTCTCCATCTCTTCATATGGATCGACTTCTGGCATGGTTGGCATTGGATTAAGGAAATGTTGAGTTTTCGCTACATATACTTGAGACACATATTGAACGTTAGGGATTGCAGTGTGTGCCACCGGTACATGTTGGGTTGCTTGGTATTTTTGGGTAGGTAAGGCGGTTTGGGTGAGCGGTGTAGTTTGGGCGCATATGAGGTAGTGAAGGGTAAAGGGTTGGCTTGTTGCGGATTGTTTTGTGGAAAGTTGGGTTGTTGAGGGTTGGTGGATTGTTTGGAAGCAATTGGATTGGTCTTTTGAAGGGAAAGGTTTGGTGGAAAGTATTGAGGAGTAGGAGAGTCAAGATGTGGAAAAAGAGGCGGAGTAGCTATGTTTGTTCCATGCTCGGGAAGTGGCGTATTCAAAGTGATGGACAAATTGGTGAGTTTTCAAAGTCGATCAATCTCACTTTGCATATTGGCCATTTTTGCATCAAATTAGCAATGTGTTCATCATAAGGGATTGATTCCCTTCCTTCCGAAGTCTCGGGTTTATCTCTCAGGACAGTGACAAGCCCCAAACCATTTTGATCAGACGCACCTGAATCAGTCATGTCTGCACATGCTTTTGATCTCGTAAAGTATGGATGATCCGCCAGTTCGTAGTCAATGCAAATCAACCTTTGGGGAGAATAAATCAAAAGAAAGAAAACCTTCAAAAAGAGAGAAATATTAGTATCAAGTGGATGATTGTTGTTTCAATAATTAGGCAGATAATTAAATAATAACAATAAATAAATAGAGAATAAACATGTATTACGCAGCAAGTAAATCACATAACAAAATAATAAACAAAATATTCAAAAGAAAATGCATCCTAATATGCACGGGACCTCTTTTTGCCAGAGGTGGGCCTAAATGTCAAACATAACGTGATTATGATAGATTGATCCAAGCCATTAATTTGTGCCAACTCGAGTTTTGGGAAACAAAAGACCAAGTTTTCATTATTACAAAAAAGAAGAAGGAGAGTACAATGAAGAAACTAAAAAAAATACATAAAAGATGACATAATATAAAGACAAATCTAAGACTTGGCCTAAATTTGCTATCAATCAGGTGGAGGAAATGAAGATGATGCTCCCACGTTGCTAGATCCTGCTCCCGCATTGTCCAAATATCGCATTATATTTTCCATTTGAGCCCACATTTCAGGAGTAAATATTTTGGTTCCAAGACGAGAATGTCTTATCCAGATCGTCATTCTAATAGCCTCAAAACCTTGCTCACCTTCTGGACTTATGCTATCGCGATCCTCTTGAAACCATACCTGATATTCTGGAATTTCCTTTTCAGGCCCATTTCCAATAAATAACGTGAGGATATTGGCCCACTTATGAAGAATCTCTCTGGCTCTAGGGACTTCAAAGTTTCGTCCAAAGAAAATTTTAGAATTTCTCATATTTGCTCGTAGAGGAATTATTTGTGCTTGACCAAACTGTTGAAGCACGCGCACCGGAGCATATAGTTGGAGACCTTTCAATCCAATTAGCTCGATATAATAAAACCTTCTACATCTTATATAGGCAGGGGAATGTGGGAGTAATGGATATTTCTACTGAATTTGGTCACTAGTGCGATGGGCCAGGAACTCATACCAATCATCAGTACCAACAGGATACACAAACTCTTTCATCCTGTCGTAAAAACTGTTAATATGATTTGTGTTACTAAAACATATGTCATCCATATTTTTACGTTGGTTAAAATGTTCCATTGCCCACATTTGTAAATGAAGATTGCAACCTTCAAAGAAGTTTGATTCCCCTCTTTTTACATTTCCCAAGAGCTCGAAATATCTCTGCTAAAATCATGGGAACCACAGTGAGTTCTTCGCCATCTACTCCCTCAAAAAGTACTCGAGCCACAGAACATATGCAAGTGCTAATGTATCCGTGTTCTCGTGGGAATACCAAAGTCCCTAGTAAAGCCACAACAAATGCAATAGGACGTCTAACTTGCCAATGAACTTGAGTACAAGAGAATTCTTTCCTAAAACAGCTTGTAACTATTCGAGCGTCCATAACCTCTCATATAGGTAGTCCAAAGAAACCCAATTATTTTCGAAGCACCGAAGTTTCTTTTCACTTTTCAACCCTAAGTAGCGAAGGAATTTCTTCCCTAATTGACTGTGTGGAATAATTTGACCCATTCTTTGATACTTCAAACTGGTGAAATAGAGGATTTCCTCCAATGTAGGTGTTAGTTCAAAGTCTTTGAAGGCGAACACAACACGGTTTGGATCCCAAAACTGAATTAGTGCTCTAATCACATGTTTGTTGGGGGTGATTTTGAATAGCAGAGGGAGGCACCCCAACCTTCTGTAATCGCTAGTTTCTCAGTTTGAGTGAAATTTTCTCACCATGTCCTCAATTTGTGTGGGAAACCGTCGACCATCCTAACTTTGGGCACTTTGGGGACTGGACTCATCCTACATTAAGATCGAAATAAAATGAACACTTAATTTCCAAACTCACTATGTCAAAATTAGGCTTGGATCTGTCAATTATTATCACGTTGCACAAAATATGTTTGTTGGTCGTTGGGTCGTGAAACCCGTCGACAAAAGGGTGGATTTCTTAAATGTGGATTCGATACCCGGGATCGATCCACCTAAGGTGAATGCATGCATGACTTAAATTAAGGGGTGGTTTAGCTCTATCTTATGTTTTCTAAGATTTGGCTTACTAGACACAAGGTTCCCGAGTGGACAACTCGAGTGAGAAGGCTACGCAGTCACACGAAAAAAGATTCGGACACCCCGCGCATATGCCAACTCTCCTAACTTTTGGATTTTGAAAGAAATTTGCGGGTGTTCAAAACACAACCTCGCGTGTACGTGTGAGATTTCCAGAATTGGAGGAATTATGAACGAAATAATATTTATATAAAGCAATAACAAATAAATAATTTATATAAATCAGTAACAAATAACCATTTTAATACCACATAAGCATAATAAGTAAAGCATTTTGGCATTTAAAATAAAACAAACAACAAAAACGAAACAAGCAAATGTTAAAAACATAATTATTAACCTCAGTCTATTATGGTTTAGAACCTAAAGTCCCCAGTGGAGTCGTCAAGCTGTTATACCCCATTTTAACTCGAGGTCCAAATGATGTACAACATTTTGATGATTTCTAAATTATTAACTAAGTCAAGAAGTCGCCACCTAATTAATTATGGTGAATTAGGACACCTAAATATTTAACTAAGTAATGCTAAAATTTGACTTCAATTAAGGTTTACTAAACCTATATGATTCTAGTAAGAGTTCTAATTATCCTAAAGCAAAGAGATAAGGCATCCTCTAAGATCAGTTAAAAAACTGTTAACCGGCAAAACTTAGGTTAATTAACTTTAAAGAAAATGAATACTAAAAGAATCAGAAAAGTCAACTAAGTATGTTGGGAAAACATTTCAACATTTGAAAATTTCTTCTATATTTATATTTAAAATGATGGAGATTTAAGAAAGGATTAATTTGTCTAAACCAATTTGTTGTTGATCCGTAATATGTGATTAAAAGATAGAGTATAAAAACCTTTATTCATGAATTTCATAAGATGTTTCCTTTTTGAAAGATTTTTGAAAAAAAATATGATTACAACAAAACATTTTTATTTATTTATTTATTTTTAAAGGGTCATTGCCAAGTTGAATAAAATTAATGAAAAATAGTGGGTTTAAAATGATGTAAAAGAAATGTTTTAAAAAAAAGAAACCAAAGGAAAACCTTAAACAAAATAACAACTAAATCATAAATGATAATAATGATAATAATAAAAAATAAAAAAAAGTAAACTAATCCCACCCCCAAAAGCACAACAAACAAACCAGTGCAAAAGATATAGCAAGACACAAGTTCACAAACAAGGCATAACAAACACATCATAATAATGACTAGAATTGAAAAAAATATAAATATTTTTTCCAAATTTCTTTGCTTGTCTTCTTTAACTTCAGCTAGGATCCAATTCGAGGGAGCGAGAGAGGGAAATAAAGGGAAAATGCATATCCCAAGTTTAGCGATGGAAAGAGGATATGTCATAGTGAGAGGTCTCTCAAAGAAACTTCAATTTTGCTCCAAAATTGTTCATGCAAAGAAAGTAAAAAAAAAAGAAAAGAAGAGTTAGTAAGACAATCAACAATGCTCAATATCAAATAAAGTAGATATAAAATTGGGTCAAATGACATAATATCTTACTATTCAAAACATTAAAACACGCAAATGCGGAACAAATTCGAAATCACTACTACAAACAACTTTTAAAGCATAAGAATAATAGACAAATCTTTTCATATTTAAGCTACAAAAGTACTACTCATTAGAGGTTTTGAACAATAATAAAAATTATGACATAAGCTTTCCGGTTATAAAAATGCCACACACACACACACATATATATATATATACTACAAAGTAAGAGAGGAAAACTTCAACTTATGCTTTGGTATATATTTTTAAAATAATGAGAAAAGCTATAGATAAGGAAACTGGTATGCCTTTACAAGCATAAATCCAATTTTAATTAGGGAAAGACACATAATCTGCACAATATATATATAGTAAGCTTAAGATAAGTAATAGTCATATCTTTTAAGCATGTTTCTACCTAAAAAAGAACATAAAACTGCCAAGTTCTCACATGACTTAAACTTAACATAATATCTTTTAAACTCACTTACTGTTATAGCCCAACGAACAAATATTACTCTTGAGCCGTAGCTTTCCCAAAAAAAATAAAAAAATGGCATAACAAAAGCAGAACTAGAGGAGAAAGGATGCAAATATCACTGTTATGGGCAATGAACTGAGTCATCTTCGATCAAGATCTACGCTCGTTCCTCCAACAAAGTCAAACAAAAGAGAAAGTAAAGTAGGAGAAATTGAAAATGTAAAAAAGTGGTATTCTTTGGAATGTTCAAGTCTTTGTTCGTGATCTCTTTTGCTAACCAAAACCCGTCTGTTCAACTGAAGATATATGGGAGTATTTATAAAAACAAAAAATAAAGCTCAGAGCTTAGAGTTTGAGCGGGATTTATTTTGAATTTCAAATTTGTCTTTGTTGGAGAAAAATCACATGAAGATCTTGGACTCCGTAAATCAAGTTGTTTTAACAGTGAACTTCTGCCCCAAAGAATCAAAAATGAAAATGTTATTTGGCTTCTTGTGTTGACTAAATTGGTGAATATGAGTGAGAAGGAAATTTTGAACGTTAGGATATGCTAGAACACAGTGAATGGATGAAATTTGCTCAAAAGGTTGGACAAAGACTATCCACAGTTATGGTGCTACCTACCATGGTTGTAAATGGAATGAGGGGTGGGGTATGACTACTAGAGTTATGAATAGGGTTAAATTGAACATGTTAGAGGAAAATGGGTCCATTCAATTGAGTAGTTGGGCTGCTACATTTGAGCAAAAACTGGGCCGAGATGGGCTGCATTTGGATAGCCAAATTACCGAATATTTAAACTTTGTAAATGGGCTGGAACATAGCTAAATTGCTGGAGCATTTTAGGCCTTTTTGTTCTTCTTTAAATTAATTTATTTGAGCTTCTAACTTAATAGCTAAAACCATAAATATGATACTATAGGATGACAAATACTAATTTAAGAAAGTGAAATTATAAAAATATAGATACAAAATATGAACTTATAATTACTTTAATAAGTGTGAAACTTGAAATAAAGCAAAGACAAATCGATTATTTAATAAAAGAGTGTGAAAAGTGATAAATAATAATTTCAATAATAGAAT
This sequence comes from Solanum verrucosum, assembly GCF_900185275.1. Taxonomy (NCBI): domain Eukaryota; kingdom Viridiplantae; phylum Streptophyta; class Magnoliopsida; order Solanales; family Solanaceae; genus Solanum; species Solanum verrucosum. The sequence goes on along the minus strand of NW_026020477.1, from coordinate 5,550,339 downwards.
ATAAAATTTGTTAGATAAGTAGTTATAGTAGTAAAAATAGTTGTCAAAAAATAATTTTATATATCATTAATTTTGAAGCTTTAAAACAATAAATTAGAAGAAATGAGGGTCAAAATTGTGTGTCAACAGTAGGCATTAGTCAACATAAGACATATACCATAAACATAAGAGACGTCATCATAAGGCATAGGCTATAAGCATAAAAGACAATAACATAAATCATAAGCGTATTCCATGCACATAAATCATCATCCTCATAAGAGGAACACTTCTCAAGTAGCCTCAATTTATCTTTATTCAAGACATAGGTCATCACCTCTAATAATGCATATCAAGGAAGGCAACTTTAGCAACAATCCAAGATAACCTAACATCATGCAAATAACCTCATATTAAAACATACTTACAATACTTCCTTGAAGTAATCTTGTTTCATCATAAACATGCTACTTTGATTAGGGACTTGTCCCTCATATTCATACTAATCATGGAAGAGTATCTCTTTACTAGTCCAAACACATCATCACTCATGAATGGTTACGATTTACTCATTCAAGGCTATCAAGGAAAAGCACCTTACTATGCTAGACCAAGCTATCATGGAAAGCAACTTACTTATGCAAGTCCAAGCTACTCAAGGAAGGGTACTATTGCTCAATCCAAACTATCATGAAATGATGTGGCCTGATCAAGTCAAGCTATCATGTAAGCATTCTATTATGCTAGTTCAAGCTACATTGGAAGGGTTTGATTTCTCAATCCAAGGCTATCCATGAGTTCTACTATCTCAAGCTACCATGCATGGTCTTGTCTTACCAAATCAAGCTATTCACGAAGGGATATCATATCACTACTTCAAGCTAACATAGTTTATACATGAAGCCTTTGAACACTACGAGATACTTCTTTAAGCATGTCTTAGTTCATTATGTAAGCTTATTAGATCATGCGTGAGAAAATCTTTCACCGTCCATGTCTACATGTAAATCTTATATTCAATTAGGTGAGAAAATCTTTCAACCTTAGAATCTTCATTATGTGAGAAAAACTTTCACATCATGTTCATTACTCATGAAAGGGTGTCATTGGCCTACCGATTCAAGGTACATCATTACTTTAACTCTTTACACCATGCGTGAGCAACTGCACCATACATGATCTATTTATGTGTTCATGAGAATGTCATTTCAATTAACATAACAACAATAGCGTAATCATTAACACCTTACTCTCAATCTGGTCTTAAGGCATTTACATAGATTCTATAAGAACATGCACAATCTCGTGCATTCATAATATAGGCATGTGGGTAAAGTCCTTCCACAACAATATCATGTACAAATCAACATAAATCATATAGCTTCCCTCTCAAAGCCTTACTAGTCTTAACTCGTCATGTTAGCTTTACTCTCAAAGCAACAATTCTCATAATCGTCACATATGCCTAGATCTCAAGACATTCTAATCACATGCTCCATTCTTAAGCAATTCTAATCATATATCATCATATAGGCTCAATCTCAAGCACTACTAATCATGATTCATTATATAAGATTTAATATAATTCAATTCATGTGTATGTTCTTCCATCTCAAGCAATCTATAATGTAATTCATCAATCCTAGAAGATCACATCTAAGCCCTCAACTTCCCCTTTCATGGCACAAAACCCAACTATATCAAATTCACTCTAGAATCATAGGTTAAGCATGGATATATGTATAATCATACTAAAATATGCAATTCCATCATAAACAATCATAATCCACTATATTGGATCATAACCCATTGTAACACCCCGACTTTTCAAAATGTCTAAATTAACTCGTACCTTCGTGGAAAGACAAAGAGGGTGAGTAATACATTAAGAATGATGTGGTATGTCATATTTTAAGTGTTAAAGGGTTGTATCTCAAGTTTTGAAGTAAGGTAAGTCGCAAAATAAAAGTTGGCGAAAGTTATCGTAAGTTCCTTTTTAAAGATTTCTCTGAAATTTGGGTCAAATGTCTCGGAAGTTTTCTCCCAATCTATAACAGTTTGTTCATACGACTTCAGAATAGAGAGATATTTGCGTTTTCGCAAGATTGCGCAAGCAAGCACGTGAGGTGGGTCCCCTAAGTCGGTGGGAAGCTTATAAGATAGTATCTTCTTCATTTTTCTTCATTCAAACTCATAAGAAACCCACGAAAATCAGAGAAGTTCTCCTCAAATCATCCTTGTGTGTTCATAATCTCTTGTTGGCTCCTTATCGAAAATTGCCCTACTTCGCGAGCTCGTCGTTTTGGTATAGTTTTCATGGTGAATTGATCGGTGTAGCTCCGTGGAGGCTGTGGCAGCAAAGTTTTTTTCAGTGGTTTGATTTTTTTTAAGTGTTCTAGGCGTGTAAAGAAAGGTAGGAACCATCTTTTAGTAGTTATGGATACCTTAGGTCTTGGATAGTAATTTACGATAGGAATCCGTATCGATTGTCGTATAATTCTTGTCCTTAATTACTGATTTATTTTACCTTTTTTTTAGTATTGTAGTGGTGCGGATGGAGGTATTTTCAACATAAATTTAAAGGAAAAGGTATGTTAAGGCTATTCCCTTCGTTCGGCATATTTCCTTATATCTTGGAAGTGATATAGTAGGGTAGTTAATGTTGGTGATCTTGTAGATGTAATTGTGAATGGTTGGATGATTGAGTGGTTATAAACCCTCATTATAGGGACTCATAATCTGTTAAGAACGACCCTGAGTTAGGAACGACTTGGAAACTATATATATATATTGTTTAAAGCTAAATAGCTCACCTTTAGCTTATTCAATTATTTGTTGTCGGCCTTGGAGCTATTGTGGTTAGCTGCTGAGATATGAACTGCCTATGGGGCTATGATGTTGTCTAATAAGACTATGTTATTGCCTAAGAGGGCTATGTGTTACCCATGGGGAAATATTGATGCCAAAAAGTGTTATGTGTTGACTACGGGGCTATTTTGACGCCAAAGAGGGCTATGTGTTTGCCTATAGGGCTAAGTGATGCAAAAGAGGGCTACGTGCAATCCACAAAGTTATGATGTTGCCTAAGAGGGCTATGTGCTGCCTACGACGCTATATCTTTGCCAAAAAGGGATATGTTACTTCTTACAAAGACAAGGGGCTACCGATAGGGTTATGTAGATTGATTTGGAACCTTTAGGGTTTATGGGGCCCTAGGTAGGTGGTATGTTGTTTGTACCTATCGAGCTTATGAGGTCTTGGTTAGGTTGTTGTTTGATCATTATTGTATTTTTTAGATTCAGTAGTGGGTTAGCATGCTTATCTAAATTGATTTCCTTACCTGATTGGTTTTGGTATATTATGATACTTACCCATTTAGTCTATAGTCTTTCATACTCTGTATTTTGTACTGACGCCCCATTGCTTTGGGGCGCTGCATTCATGTATGCAGGACCCAACAGACGACCAGTAGACCTCCTCAACAGTAGGATTGACTTCTATCTGGTTGGCTAGCCCTTTCCTCCGGAGCTGCCAGATTTGGGAGGTTTGTTAGCTTTTATTATATATATTTTTTATGGGTAGGATGGGGCCCTGTCCCGCCAATCTTTACTACTCTTAGAGGCTTGCAGACTAGTGTGTGGGGTGTACAACTACGTTATGGCCATGCTGGCCTAGTTTGTTGGTTTGCTACTGCTTGTTAGCTGTTTGATGTATTGTATTGATATATATATGTTTTCAGTTTCGCTATAGAGATCATGTGGACTCGATGGCCCAATTAGGACTTTTGTGCTAGTTGGCTATTTCTTCATATGAACTCTTGGGAGTAACTGTTTCCTTTATAGATCTGTTGACAGGGGCCTTGCCAGCCGAGGGTTTAATCTTAAGCCGAGATATACTTTTTTCTTTTGCGTATTGTTGTATGGCTGTCATGCTAGTAGCAAATGGTTCAGCAAGGTCGGCTCGAACCTAAGTTCTGACATTAGAGGCAATTGCGCCCCTTGAGTTTGATGCGTTAAACTTGGTATCAGAGCAACGTCGTATCCTAGGGAGTCTGAAGGTCGTGTCTATCTAGAGTCTTGTTTATAAATGTGTTGTCCACCACATTCGATAAGCGAGAAGCTACCGAGCATGTTAGAATTACTATCCTTCTTTTGCTCACATCGTGCTATAAGGCGGTGTCTTAAGGGTTGAGGTTTTTAGCTTATAATTGATAATGGTATGCAGATAGGGATGGCTGACACCAGACATACCACAGCTAGCCAGGGGCTAGATACAGCTGCATGTGAGGGCATTCGCAAGGTACCACAGGTGGAGGTAGCCCATTGTGAGACCCCAGGGATACATCTTCTCAGCCCACTATAGCTTTCTCCACCGCTTCAGGAGCCTCAGAGGGCTATAGGACCCCCGTCTCCACCAACAGTACCACATCTAGTTCCTCTTATTTCATTTGACTAGGATTTAAAGAGTGTAGTATGTATGTTAGCACAGTTAGTAGCTGCACAACGCCAGCCAGTTGCACCAGATGTTGCCGACCTTCTGAAGGGCCCAGAAGTTCGAGAGTTCAGGAATTTATTGCCTTGAATCCTCCATAGTTTACAGGGACATATCACAGAGTACCCTTAGCATTTTGTTGATCAGCTTCATAGGATCTTCAGAGTCATTCTTGCCTCAGCGATTGAGTCAGTTGAGTTAGCAGCATTTCAATTGCGTGATGTTGCAGTATTTTGGTACGAAAGCTGGGAGAGATCTAGGGGAAAAGATGCATCTCTACCCACTTGGGATAGCTTTGCAGAAGCTTTCATATATCACTATTTGCCTCGAGAGATTAGGGATGGCTGGGTGGACCAGTTTCTGAACCTCCAACAGGGCAGCATGAGTGTCCGAGAGTACGAGTGAGATTTTGATCGTTGGCTAGATATGCCACCAGCATTTGTTGATACGATGCATAAATTTGTGGAGCTTGACTCAATACTATATCGACGCTTGTTTCTACCATTGCACGAAATGATAATATGGATATCTCGCGAATTCAAGCCTTTTCACAAGGCAAAGAGGCATCACCGACATCTGACAGTATATGACTAGAGAGGGTCGCTAAGAGATACAGAAGAGGATAGGCCCGCTGGTTTCACATGGAGATTTTCAGGGTGGTCCCAGACCTCGATATTCTTAGTAGCGCTACCTAGACCTCCACCACAGGCAGTTCCAGGGTAGTAGATTTGATCTTCAGGATAGTTTAGGCCTAGGTGAGGGTTCAC